>NC_069382.1:16766666-17114583 GCF_027475565.1 Acinonyx jubatus
CGATCTAATTCTTTGGCAGTTTTTATTAAGCCCAAGATGGGATCAATGGTAAAAGAATTTCCAATGTTTCCTAGGAGGAGAGGGGGTAAAAACATGTTACAGAAAAATGCAAGGACCAATACAAGTAATAGCTGGAAATACACAAACTTTTTTTTTAATCTTTAAAAGTGATTATTCTGTAATTATACAGAAATTCAGGGGTTATCAACATTTGAATAGAACTCACTTCATTTTTATCCACCTAAAATGAGGCAGACTTTTCAGAGTTTTGTAAGTTATGAAAAGCAAGAAACACAAATATTACTCTAGGTAAAGCCAGAACTCACTTGCTATCACCTGAACCAGGAATATGTTGTAGAAGGTTATCCTTTTGTAAGGCAGTTAATAATTTTCCAACGGTCCCTCAAAAACCCTTTGAACATACTTCTACTTTCAGCATTTATCACTTGCAAGTTTTCAAGACTCTTACTCATTATGAAAATGAAGACTTCAATTCACCGAGAAAATTTAACAAGGTTCAAGAGAGCTGTCCCTTATTTTAAATATCCAGGGAATTGTTGAATGAGCTTGTGCATTACCTGCCCTACTGTGTCGCTTTCGAAGATTTCTGTAATATTCCCTTCTTAATCTTTTTCAGGTCAATCTACCCTCTACGTCAGTGGTTCTCAATTGGGGGCGATCTTGTCTAGATGGACATGTAACAATGTCTAGACACGTTTTTAGTTACCACCACCTAGAGGGGGAGGGCGCTACTAACTTTCATTGGATAGAGATCCAGTATGCTGTTAAACATTCTACAATGCACAGGGCAGCCCCACAACAAAGGATTTTTTGCTCCCAAGTGTCAACAGTGCCGACAGATAACTCTAAAACAGACGGTTTTACTTGTTCGCTTTGGGCCTTTTCCAGCTATACTGTAGGTGCCTTTTGCTGCAAATGCAACTCCACAATAGTCCAGGTTTTGCATCATCAACTGAAATCTTTCTGAAGACACCGGCAGCTTACTGAAGTCTAGCAGTTTACGATCTCTTTGGATAGATTACAGCAGTGTGAGGGTCCTCAGACTGGATTCACCTACACGCACTCCGTCTCTGTTCTGTTTCACATCCATAAGTCCCGAATCCATTACCCCCTCACGGAACTGAGTTTATTTTCCCCAAATGAACTATCCCACTTCCCCAAAACAAACCTGACTTGCCACTTAACTGTTTTTTTTCAAGTTCTGTTTTCGTCTAGGTTTGCAACCGCGTGTGGCCCTTCATAGGCCAGAATCACTTAGTGTGATTTAGAAACGGGGGATTGACCAAGCACTCCTTTCTCCACATCATTACTAGTAAACACTTCCCCGACAGCCTTCATTTCCTTCCTTTAATACTTTTTCCCAAAATCCATAATATAATTTTTTCTGAGGCCAGACCGGGTCTGGTTTTCATTAAGCCTGCCCAGTTCCACGTCTCGGCCCCACGGCCATGAGGAATAGTCTACAACAGGGCAGAGGCCGGGCTCTCTTCTCTACAAGCCCCAAGTTCCAAGCTGAACCCTTGCCCATGAATGGGTGAGCCGTGAGGCCTTTGCCACGCCTCACAGACCCTAACTTCTGCCTGTCCGCATGTATGAGTCAACAATCCCAGATTCTCTCATTGTGCTTTAGTCAGTCACCCGAACTCCAGGGACCTTTCTCACCCTACCTGGGCACCACGCAGGCCTTCCAATACTGTTTGCCTGGACTAATATGGAGACTGAGAAAACCTTTGTACAGTGGTCTGCATCCCCACCCCTTGGGCTTTCCCTAAGCCTGTACTAACGAAGCAGCCAACCTACCATATTTTATATTCAATCCTCTCTTTGGCATTTCTCTTATTTTGTGTAGTGAAATCTTAAAGCTTCAAACATGCGAGGCCCAACATGGAAGAATGAATAGATTTTCTCTGCAGTGAAACAAGCTGGTGGTATTAGAACACTCTACTTGCCATACAACGCGCTCCCTGCCCTCCCAGCCTTGCTGGCTCTTCACGCCTCATCCCTGCGAGAACATTCTCATCTCAGGATGACTGTATTTGGTGGATTCTTTCTAGAACAGTCTTCCCCAGCTATTATCATTGCTTCTCCATCCATCCATCCATCCATCCAAGTTTTACCCAAATGCCCTTCTGCTTAGAGAATGTGGTGAAGCCTTCCTTTACCTCCCTAATCAGAATGGCTGTTTTATTCTCTTATCCTGTTTTTTCTTTATAACACATATTGTAACCTTCTTATCCGTTCTTCCACTAGAATGTAAGCCCAATTTAAGCATGGCTTGTTTTATACATTCTTTTATCACCTGTGCCTAAAAAGAATGCCTGACACACAGAGACATATCCTATGTCCTATGTAAATATTTGATGAATGACACAACTTCTATGCACGGATGGAAAGATAAATTAAATACCAAATGGGTAGACCAGAAGCCTGAAAAATATTAATACATTCATCAAAGCACTATATTTATATTTTTACTTGGTTCTGTTTTTCTGCAGTTTACTTCTATCACTACCAACAACCACGTGTTGGATTAAGCACTACATTCTGAAGTATATTTTGACAAAAGCAACACATACTAAATGGAAATTTCTGATAAAAATTTTTATCAGTATATAGGGGCACCTGGGTGGCTCAGTTGGTAGAGCATCCAGCTTTGGCTCAGGTCATGATCTCATGGTTAGGGAGTTCGAGTCCCACGTCAGGCTCTGTGCTGACAGCTCAGAGCCTGGAGCCTGCTTCGGATTCTGTGTCTCCCTCTCTCTCTGTTCCTCCCCCACTCACGCTTTCTCAAAAATAAACATTAAAAAAAATTTTTTTTAATCAGTATATAAAATTCAGAAACATTACTACCAGAAGTATCTTAATAGGAAGGTTAAACAGGAACCCAGCTAGCCAGTTAACAGGGGGTTTCCGACATACATATACAGTATGGAAGGAATCATCAGATTTGCAGATGGGAAAGCAACATACTTATGTGGAAAAACACTGCTGGGCAGCTGAGTGGCTTAAACATGCCCGTCTGATCCACTGATGGGTACAATTCATCAAATGCTGAAATACACGCATGTTATTTGTCAAGAAATTAATAGGGCAGTGGTGGAACTCTTTACTAGGTTGGGGGCTTAAGTCATTCGCTTTAGCTGGAGATATTGGTGATTTCCGTGTAGCCCTAGATTGTTGTGTTTGAAGTAGGCAATTATCTGGACAAACATGTGAATTTGGGCACATTAGCTATGACTGTATTACACACATATACCCCAAAAGAAAATGTCAGAGAGCTATGCACAGAAATCTTTCTTCCTATGGTGGACATGCTGTGGACCCTCAGTAAAGCACTGACTGCCCAACAGGATGGCAGCCTCAAGTGTGAAATGTACAGTTGCAATTGCACTTCTATTTAACCTAAGTTTGAGGAAGAAAATCAATTCTAGTCAATAAGGATATTTACAGAGTATCTTCTATTTCCAGGCATCATGACAGTTTGGAAGTTACAATAATCTACTTTAAAAAAAGAAAGAAACACACACACACCACACGGTCCAGAATAGGGCGCTGATGTCTCTGAACACGTTAAGTCAGTTGTTACTGAAAATATCCTTTAATTAATTCCTTTTTCCCTGAAGACTCCTAATGAGACCAAACTTTTTGCTCAATGAATTGCTGCTAATTAAACATGCAGTGTTACAGCCTGAATTTGTAACTAGTTTTCTGAACTTTATCAAATGTAACCTGACAAATGAGAAGGTGAATATGAGTAACTGAAATGAAAGGTGTTATGACCACTTTACATTTCCACCTATCCCAACAGATTCACACACACACTCTTCTGCATTTTAACAGTAGCTGCTGCCTACAATTTTTGAGCACACTTTTTATATTACCCAATCTATAAAAATTATCTTCTAAGAAGTTCAAATGCTACACTGAAATAGGCCCTTGGTATTATCTACTGTTTGAGTGGAGATACAGTTCATTCTTGGAATACCAAATTACTAATCCCATCAGTCATCGCAAGCATTTAAAGAATGCACATGCCTTTAGTGAGGCACCAAGAATCGTACTTTAACCACCCAGTTGTTGAAAATTATGTGAAAGCTAAGGGGAAAGTTGAACATTTTCTCCTACACAAACCCAGGCGGTTTCTCTGTGAGAAAATTATTTTATTGAAGTGCGCAGGCATGCACAAAGGGAATGCACTGTTTTTTTAACAACGAAATTTCTGACCCCGTGGAAAAACCTTCATCTTTGTTCAAGGCACTCACTACATTTTTAACCTTGAACTACGAGCAGCACATAAGATCTTATTTGTAAGTAATGGACTATATTTGGTTATTTTCAGGGAAACAAATGAAGCTTTGAAAATACTAAGTAAAAATAGTTTAACCACATAAAACACATTTTTTTAACAATTATTCTCCATGTACCCAGCTTTTGATTATAGGACCTATAGTTAATTCATACCTCTACACCAATACCAATGTCTAGGAAATGCACAATTTCTAAATATGCAGAGGAACAGACTTATAAAAGAGTGAGAAGAATGAAAGAGACTATATTCTTTGTACTAACAATGACCTTGAGAAACATGGAAAAAATGGAAGCTGCCTTCTTGATACTTAATCACTTACTCATTGTATTTGGCAGAAGGAGGGAACGTTCCAAAGCAAGATGAATTCTGACAGTACAAAACATATGCCCTAAAGCAGATCCCTGTGTCAATCAGGGGCTTTCCTTTGCCATGAACATACATTTGTGGAGCAGTGATAGCCTCTACCTATCAAGTTCCTAGCGCGGCACCCATGGAATGAATAAATGAAAGACCGAATAGCATCATAAAAGAGAACAGAGAACAAAATATTTCACTTTGGTACAACTATTTCTGGGTGATCCTCCTTGTGTCCACCAGCAAGACCCTGGATCTCTTGCCTTGCCACACCTAGAAGAAAGGTCCACGCCGACAGTTCAGGTGGCCTTCCTTGCCCAATTCCAGCAGGCTCCTTGGGCTTTTCAACGTTTCCAGTCCAAATCGCCACCCTGGGCCCTATTGCAACAACCTAATTCCATGAAGGAAACTCAACTGTAAAAGGTGGATGACAGGGGCAGAAAAACTAACCCTGGAAGGGGTAAGCAGAGGCAGGACACCAGCACTCTTGTCATGGAATTTCCTGCTCTGCCCAAGAGAAAATACTCCCTGGCTAAAAGTTAAATTACTAAGGCCAGTGGTTTCCTAACAATGTTTCAGAGTTAACAAGTCTTATGGAGGAAAATGTCGTATGGTTACAACATTGTGGAAATAAGGAACTGGACCGGTTTTCTTCACTGCAAGACTTCTCAGAGCCTTGAATCATGCTAAGAATGTGAATCTCTTTACTGGAATGTAGGAGTCTCATGAGTCTCACCTTGCTTTCTAAAGAGGCTTCTTTCTCCTAATACGTAAAATGGTAGCTGAAGATCAATTTAAGCCATTTTTACAGTGACACACAGAAATGTTTCTACATGTGAAATTTTAGAAAAGAAATGTACTTTTTAAATTAACATACTGAGGGCTCCAAAATTACCTGATTCGATCGAGTACAGCACTTCAGCGTTCTTCCCTTTGTCCTTGTCCAGAGCTGTAACCTGCAACACTACTGAGCCAATAGCTGCAGATTCATAAACCCTCCCTTCATAGGAGGAACTTGTGAACCAGGGGGCATGGTCATTGGTGTCACTGACATTGACAATAATCCGTGCAAAGTTGCGCTTCACAGGAACATCTTGATCCCGTACCTGAAAGATTCAATACATTATCATTCCTGTGTGTGTGTGTGGGGGGGGGGGGGGGGGGGGGGGGGGGGGGGGTGGTTCCCCTATATGGGATTAAAAATCACTCTTAAACACAGGAGACCTTTCAGAAACCAAATACTGGCCAAAGGATGAGCAGAAAGCCGTACCATGACGGTAAGAACATGTTGGTGGATGGCTTCATGATCAAGTGTTTCAGAAGTATAGAGAGAGCCTGTCGCAGGATCAAGACGGAATTTCTTGAGACTCAATGGATCAATGCTGCTCTGCAGTGTATAGATGAGCTTGTTTTTTTCATCCTTATCCACAGCACTGATTTGTAGAATTTCTGTTTCTGGCACTGTGTCTTCAGGAATAACAACTTCATATTTTGATGTAGAAAATTGAGGACGATGGTCATTTGTATCTATTACTTTGATGAATACCTATAATGACCAAAAAGACCCATTATAATATCCCTAATTATAATATTTATAGAATCAAGGGGAAAAATCAGGTGCACAATGGGGAAAAAAACGGATTTAGCAAAATGAAATATAAAATTGGGAAATAAAAACAAAAACCTACAATAAAAAAAAATATCCTTAAAATTTTTCATTGCTTCTTACCTGTATGAGCAAGATAATGAACACCTCTCTAAATTCTTGAAAGTAACTTTGGAGGGCATATGGAACACCTTTCACACACTTCTTTCTGACTGAATACTTAATTTCTCTTAGGTCACCACTAGAGAGATATTTCTAGAGTACTCATGGAAGAGCAACCAAGAATTTACTTGAGCAGGATTTACAGAAGGCTAATTTCTTGTATCAGATTTGAATCTGCAACCACCACACTAATGAGGAGAGTACGATACTGGATGATTACTGTGTTGATCTATTTATTTTTTAGATGATTCCTAGTATTTAAATTTCTCATTCTAATCTTTAGGACTCCAAATTGCTATTGATAAATTAGAAATGTGCTTTAAAATCTTCATTACATTTTTGTGACCATAAAACTTACATATAAATAGGAAACACATTCATTTCCTAAAAAAAATTTAAGGACACTGAAAAGATACACTCTCTTAAATATGTCAGCACAGGGGCACCTAGGTGGTCCAGTCTGTTATATATCTGACTCTTGACTTCAGCTTGGGTCATGATCTCATGGTCATGGGATCGAGCCCTGTGGGCTCTGCCGTGGGCATGGGACCTGCTTGGGATTCTCTCTCCCTCTTTCTCTGCCCCTGCCCCACTTATACTCTCGCACTCTTTCTCTTAAAAAAAAAAAAAAAAAAAAAAAAGTCATCCTAGAATAAAAACCTTAGAGGGAAAAAAAGCCAATATTAAAAAAACTTAGTCCTAAGCTGAATTAAAAATATTTTTTTTTACTTTAACAGTAAGAGGATTACTTTTCAGATTGAAAAGATGTGTGTGGATAAGGCATAGTGCAAATCAGTACCAATTATAATAAGATGGTTTAGTTACGATCAAGAAATCTGAGCTTCATTAGCCTGTATAAAGAGGTTCACTAGTCCAAATGGCACAGTAGGACAAAGTCCCGGGAACGCAGAGGTTTTTATTAAGCACACTGGTGCAGGCATGTGAACTAGAGGTCTTTCCATGGAAACTACACCAGTGCTCTCATAAAACCCTACAACATCACTGATGGACTTGTAACATTAAATTTTATATACTTAAGATATGCATTTGCTAAACCACAGAAAGATTTTATGTGAAAGTTATGTAAACATTGAAAATTACAGACCATTTTTCAAAGGTCAGTGATGATCCAGAAGAGATGGTTATAATTTCTCTAAGTTAAACCATTATATATTCATTTCCACTATAAATTTATGTTATTATTTTTCTAACGAAGTTAGTGTTGGGCAGAGGTACTTTACTTCTGCTCTAAAGTCAATTAATCACAACTAAATAGAACAGCTAAAGTAACAACCTTTGTTTTAAAATTTTTTTTAATGTTTATTTACTTTTGAGAGAAAAACAGAGACAGAGTACAAGGGGGGCGGGGCAGAGAGAGAGAGAGAGAGACAGAATCTGAAGCAGGTTCCAGGCTCCAAGCTGTCGGCACAGAGCCTGACGCAGGGCTTGAACCCAGGAACTGTGAGATCATGACCTGAGCTGGAGTCGGACGCTTAACCAACTGAGCCACCCAGGTGCCCCAGTAACAACCATTTTTGATACAGCAACTCCACTGAAACACGGCCGCAGGGCCCTTATACACTCGGCACTCACCTACACAACACTGGGGGGCAAATATATGTGCAACAGCCTCTGCCCTGGGTAGCTTTCAACCTCCGCATGAAATGTCTTACGCATATGAAGCCACATATTATCAGGTAAGTTATCAAGTAACTTTTTAGGAGTCCAGAGATGGTGTGGGACATTTGAAAGCTTTTAAGGAGGAGGTAAGCCTTGGCTTGCGTAGATGATCAGTGTATACTGGGATTGGGGGGGAACGCCTTGGTCAGACGTAAAGGCAAGTAGTAGCATCACACATCCTAGCTTCTGGAGACTGGAGAGAAGGACATCGAACTAAGAGATGGTAAAGGAGAAGGGAGAAGGGAGGATCCAGTATGCAGAGCCTTGAGAACAAAAACTCCCGTGTGCTTTGAACTATTTGTTTGGAGGAAATTCACCTTTACCTCCTCTTCTCAACCGGCAGACCATTCTAGCAGAGCAAGATGAATCGCAGGGATGGAGAATGGGGACAGGGAGGTGACTCAGGTGTCAGGTGGGGAAAAGAGTCCAAACCAGTGCTGATACGCAATAACGACTGCTCTGTGGGCGCACAAGGGCAACTGGTTCCAAGGGCTTCAAGCACAAGCACCCGGTGTGCTACCTCACTCACCCCTCAGAAGTGCCTATGAGGACAAAATCACGATGCCCAGTTTCCAGGTAAGAAAAGGGAAACACAAAGGGTTTTAGCCACTTGCTAATGGATAGGGTTAAGAGATTCAACCAAATGACCTGAGCATAATGTTGACCGATGCTTGAAAGAAACCGTAAGAAAACATGAAAGCAAAGCTGTTTTGAAGAAAAGAAAAAGCCTTAACTGGATTTCCTAAGTTACCTCGATACACCAGATAAAGCAAAGTGACTTGAATCAATACCCATCAGCATCCTAAGCAGAAAATGGCAGGACAGGAAAACATGGAGCAGTGCTGTTTCCAGAAGGTACTGGGGGTTACACTGTGACCCGCCCCCCACCACCACCCACCTCTGCTAATGATGCACTCACTATGGCTTAACCCCACATCTCCAAATCTCCCCCAAATCCCCAAATCTCCGATTTGCCCTTGGCTATTGACCTCAATGCAGCAAAACTCACCCTGTTGGTTCCGGACTTTTACCTACAAACCTGAATCTACTGGGCTGTGTTTCTGGTACCTTATCAACCTGGTTCTGATCTCGGTGATGCTCTTCAGATGGTATCTGCTGCTGTGTTCTCACTCACACTCCTATCTCCCTGTCATCTGCCCCACATGGAAATGTAAACCTAATTACTGACCGTCCCCTCTGTCTCACACTTTAACAGGTCGGCGTGGGCTCTGTAACCACTAATATTCTGACTACCTCTCCCCGCCGGCAATTTCATTAGAATATTACCAAGACCCCCTGAAAATGACTCAAAATAACTTACAGAAGTATAAATGAAAGACTGAAACTGAAGACATTCTGCATCCCTCAAAACACTAGAATCTATTTGCCAGGATCTATGCGATATTTCAATCAACCTGCACCACATTTCACACTAAGCTTTTGACTGTCCTAGCTAACACTACAATTATTGGGGGAGGAGCCCTCTGCTAATTACTCACCTATGTAATAAGTGGTAAATCCTACAGGTAAACAGAGCATCTTCATTAATGAGAACGCCTGGCACAGAGAGCCATTTAGTTCCTTTTGCTAGATTTCTGGCTAGTTGATTATTTGAGCTGGTCCACATAAAGTTATACTCTTTGAGCCTTTCAAAATTTATCCTGTTAAATTTATTACAATTCTTGATATTTTTATTCTCATGTTCATGCTCTAAAGCCTAACTTCTATAATGGGAACAGTTACTGACAAAAATGAAATTTTAATACTGTGCTAAAATGTTTACATGACAATCTCAAAATGACCCCAAAGCATGGTACATATGTCAGTTGCAAATACACTAAAAACCACAAGCATTTAGAGAAATGAATAAGGCCTTTTCATAACTGGCTCTAAATTATCTACTCACTTATTAGTTGAAAAGACATCTCAGACTTTTAGTCTTCAATCCTACGAGATGATTTGACAGATGATCTGTCTCATATCAGATTTAAATTAGTATAATTTAAGATAAAAAAAAAATTGGCTGGGGAGCCTGGGTGGCTTAGTTGGTTAAGCTCCAACTTTAGCTCAGGTCACGGATCTCAGAGTTTGTGACTGTGAGCCCTGCATTGGGCTCTATCCTGACAGCTCGGAGCCTGGAGCCTCCTTCAGATTCTGTGTCTCCCTCTCTCTCTGCCCCTCCCCTGCTCACACGTGTGCATGCCCTTTTTCCCCTCTCAAAAATAAACATTAAAAAAATAATAAAGATAAAAAACCGGAATTTAGGAGCATTTTATTCAGTATTTAATTTCTTCCTCTTTCAGAGTACAGCAGATTATATGTAAATCTTAGCTTCTACAATCCTAAGGTAAGCTCCAAAGGTGCAGGATTTTGTTTCCTAGTATTTAGCTTCTAGAAGAAACCTGCCATATAACGAGTGTTTAACAAATTCTCTAACAGTCCACAATGAGAATCAAAGAGAATATAGACTTAATTTATACGATTTTTGCCATTTCAATTTGAATTCCCAGTAATCTGACCATCTCTTAATCATCAGATAGGAACAAATAAAGATGTTAAGTGAATTATGACAACAATTTTACCATTTTATACAGCCCTAGTTAAAGTAGCCAAGGTGGGGGAATTGAGAAAAGGGATTTAAGACATAATCAATCACTTTAATGAGCTTTAATGAAAATGACTCGGAGAATTCATCCTCAATAGTTATAGATTTTATATTAATATTGTTCAAAATCAGCAAAAAAATTGAAAGATGTTGATAATTAAAAGGGGGCTTTTTAAGTCTTCTTGCAAAATTTCCAAAACTGGGTAATTACATGCCAAACCTAAACTGAGACGTGCAGTTAATTTTCTTTCCCTAAATACAAAGCCTTGGTGTGCATATGTGGAAACTCTAACAACACAGTAACTCTGTGAGCCTCCGAGGGCAGAATCAACTGCCCATACCGCCCCTGGGCCCCGGATATCACAAGGTCATACTAATCTTCCTCTGACAAACGCATCCTTACTAAGTCACCTACCTGTGTAAGTATGGCGGTGGTTCCGTCTGTGGCTTCGACTGTGAGGTTATAGTTTGATTTCTGTTCTGCATCAAGAGGTTTGGCAACAACGATCGTTCCGGTGCCCTTGTCAACATCAAAGTGACTGTCATAGTTGCCACCTAGGTTAAATTAGGACATACAGAAAAGTAACAACAGGTAGGTCATAGGATGAAATTCTGTCATTTATTTTGGGGCTTTCTACTTGTGAATGACAGGGGGAAAAAAAACCAAAACACTTCTGATATTGATCAAGGTGATTCCAAGGAGCTTTCATTTTGAAAGACAAGAAAAGATGGGCCAACTAGAAAGACAATGCTTACTAATGCAAAGTTGAGCTCTAATTTCAAGGGAAGCTAGTAACTGAGAGGAAAGCAACTCTGAAAACAGAAAAACGTTGCTAATATTGCCAATGAATTACTTTCGATTTGCTCCTTCAGGGGTTCTGAATAGGTCTTTAATTTATATACCTCAGTAGCTATATAAAGCATCACTTACTAACCAAAATCGGCTATTTAAACGTTTAACTACACACACAAAAATTATGACACTTGAACGAACTGCCCTAATAAATTAACTATTCAAAACAAATGTTAACTCTGGAAAAAATAATGGCAGTTAATGTCAATTAGTCCTGGCTCTTACATACTTGAAAAGAAACTTTCCCCATTGTTGCCAAACACAAAGCTTAAGGAAGCAAAAGTTTCTGTGCTACGAGCATTATCCAAATGCATTCCCAATTATATCCTAGATAAAACTCTTTTCAAATCCACTGCACTTGAGATACTTTCATCAATGAAGCGAAATGGAATGAAAATAAAGACTTAACGTCATGATGATGTTCTATTACAAAACGCACCAGAAAGCAAAACGAAACACACAGAAAAGCCACAATCTTCAGCTAAACCTGAAACTAAGGATGATGTGGAGATGTATCAGAAGTCAGCATGTCTGCAGCTGGGATGGGTGACCATGCGCACACCATGGAAACAGAGGGCAATGAGAGAGTCACTGGACACGAAACAAAGCTTTAAAAGCTGACGCTTTGATCTTAGATCTCATAATCTGAGGCAAATTATGTGATCTCAGCAGATACCTTCTGCTGTACAGTTCAGGTCACAAGTCACCTGCAAGACGTGAAACGCTTCTCTAGCAAGTGTGTCGCCTGGCACGGCCAAACAGAAGCAAGCGAGCGTGGGAGGCAAGCACAGAACAAGGAGCAGCAGTCAATCAAACCAGTTCCAAGCGCAGTCAGTGTTACACGGGGAAGTTACACACGGCACAGCCGCAGCCTGCTCGTCTGCAAGCGTGACAGGAGTTAACAGACAGCACACACACTATTTTGACCGCAGTTAGTTACAAAAATAATCCTTTTCTTTAAAACTAAAGTAACGGCTGGGGGGTCCGGGTGGCTGGGGCGGCGAAGTGTCCGGCTCTTGGGTTTTCAGCTCAGTCATGACCTCACGGCTCGGGAGCTGGAGCCCCACGTCGGGCTTTGCGCGTAACGGTGTGGAGCCTGCGTGGGATTCTCTCGCTCCCCCTCTGCCCTCCCCCTGCTGCTGGCTCTCTCTCTCAGAATCAATAAATAAACTTAAAAAAAAAAATAAAGGGGCGTCTGGGTGGCTCAGTCGGTTAAGCGGCCGACTTCGGCTCAGATCATGATCTCGCGGTCCGTGAGTTCAAGCCCCACGTCGGGCTCTGTGCTGACAGCTCAGAGCCTGGAGCCTGTTTCAGATTCTGTGTCTCCCTCTCTCTGACCCTCCCCTGTTCATGCTTCGTCTCTGTCTCAAAAATAAATAAACGTTAAAAAAAAAAAATTAAAATAAATAAATAAATAAATAAAAAATAACGGTTTCATAGGTGTTGATGACATCAACAATTTCATACAATGACCCAAACTGGGAAAAGAGCTTAACAGTCTAGTGTGGAAAATTAAAGAGGTAAAAAGCCTGTACCCCCCTCGCCCTGTGGCCCTGGCAGCCTAGTCCCATCGGCTTCAACCCACTGAAGTAGCATTTGGGGTACGGAGGGTGGCTAAAGGACAGACAGAAGAGGGGAAAAAGGAATATAAAGATCCAACTGGAGAGGAGTTGCAATACGTACTTCTGCTTTTAAGTATCTTTGTGATTAAGGTAATGTGAAGAAACAGCACTTAAAAACCTAAGATGTCAAAGTTTAATGTGATTTTCTTTTTTTAAGTATGTCAGAATAAGGTAACACGTTCTAGGTCTAAACTAAATGGCCGGGAAAAAGGAAAACTGACCTAGGCATGTCATTTTTATTACAGGGTTATTTCATCTAGTGAACCCTGCTTCCCACATTCCCAAAGTGTGGTAAAGTCAAACTTAAAAAGGCCACAGTTGGCACTATCATTGTTAAGTCATACAAATAAAATTTGTAAGCTTATTCCCTATAAAATACTGCCTGACCTGAGACAGTCAAGCAGGCAGTTATTTTAAGCATTCAAACCATATTCGCTAAAAATAGCCATGTGCCATGTTATGTATCAAGAAGGAAAATCAAGAAGCTGTGCTTTTGAACCAAAAACATTCAGATTTCTAACTCTTTGATGCACTTCTGAAAACCTTATTTTTAGGTTCATGATACACAGCACCTCTTTTAAACAAGGTGAGTACGTGCGGATATTGTAACACATTTGCAATCAAAATACTGCAATTTAAGACAAATTCCCCACTTCTGGCTCTTGCTCCCAATTTTAAGTCCTGAGATGGACACAAAAATCAGAAAAAGAGACAGGTTCTCAAAGACAGAAATAAATCAAAGACACATTCTCCTCAGTGTAACCCACACACGGACAATGAAAACTCTGAGCCATGCTTACCAATGATATCAAACCAAAGAGGCGTGCCAGGAGGCTCCACAGATATCACTCCAATCATGTGAGCAACCGGGTCACTTTCCATAACAGTAAAGGTAAAAAACGGTTCTTCAAATGAAATCGGCTCCAGGGATGGTTTGGGTTTGGAAATCCATTCAATGTGGAGTCGCGTGGTTGACGACTTTTGGGGGCGACCATTATCAACTGCCTTAATCTATAAAATGTAAGCAGAGGGGATAAAAGGAGCAAATCAGAAGTTACATCCATAAGTGAAGCACAGATCAGTTTGGTCTTAAACTAAGTTAATTTCAAACAGTATCTGTATTTGTGTATTCCCCATGTTTAAGGTTTGATTAAAAAGAGCAACCTCTCAGGGCGCCTGGGTGGCTCAGTCAGTGTTCGGCATCCGACTTCAGCTCAGGTCAGGATCTCGTGGTCTGGGAGTTCGCGCCCCACGTCGGGCTCTGCACTGACACCTCAGAGCCCGGAGCTTGCTTCGGGTTCTGGGTCTCCCCCTCTCTCTGCCCCTCCCGTGCTCACACGGTCTCTCTCTCTCAAAATTAAACAAACATTTAAAAAAAAAAAAAAAAGAGCAACCTCTTCATGCCACACTCAATGTGAGTAATAACTGGAGTGACAGCTGAAGAGGACAACCTAAGCCACATTTCCCAAAGTCAGGTCACAAACACTGAGGCTACTTATTGAAGAAAGAAAAAGTTCCAAGAGAAGTGATGTGAGACCAGATTAACAGTCAAAGTATGTGAGAAATTCAAAGACCAGATCTTAACTCACTGAAAGGATATCATATTCTCCAGCTCCAGAGAACTTCTTGGACGAAACCACTCCGGTTTTTGGCTCAATGAAAAATTTGCCATGCTCGTTTCCATCTTCAATGCTGTAAGAGATCTCTGCATTGGGACCTTCGTCTTTGTCTGTAGCGATAACACGATAGATGGGCTCGCGCTTGGAGTTTCTTTCTCGTTCTGGTCTTTCCCGCTCTGGGAGTCTGATTTTGTAGAACTTTTGTAGGAACTGGGGTTTGTTGTCATTTTCGTCAAGGATTTTTACAATTACTCTAGCAATGGTTGACTTGGGGGGGCTACCATTGTCTGTCACGGTAACCTGTGTGTGAAAGGGAACAGGTCGACAGAGGTTTTTAAAAATAGAACTACACGAAAAGCGACTACCTTCCTCCTAATTGAGGATAACCTGTATTTTGCATAAGCCTGTATTTTGCATCTCACCCAGCACTAGGACGCACACCATCTCCTCTCTGACAACAGGAGGCAAGGCGACGTGTCCCGTTCAGACAGGGACCCGGGCAGCAGGCGGGGGCTAAGGAGGAGGCACAGCAGGAGCCCCGCCTCTCCCCTCACCACGCTGCCTGTCCCAGGGCTGCCAAAGCTGTAATGCGCATGTCGCCAAAATGGCAAACTACCAGCAACATCTTTTTGAATCATGGAAGAGCTACAAGGAGATTTTGCTTTTCAATAAGGAGTCCTCTTAGGAATAACATCCACTCTCTACCCTTAAAAATCACATCTCCACATACCGCATTAAAAATCATCAGTTTAGGGGCACCTGGGTGGCGCAGTTGGTTAAGCATCCGACTTCAGCCAGGTCACGATCTCACGGTCCGTGAGTTCAAGCCCCGCGTCAGGCTCTGGGCTGATGGCTCAGAGCCTGGAGCCTGTTTCTGATTCTGTGTCTCCCTCTCTCTCTGCCCCTCCCCCGTTCATGCTCTGTCTCTCTCTGTCCCAAAAATAAATAAACGTTGAAAAAAAATAAATAAATAAATAAAATCATCAGTTTAAAATATGTGCAAAGTCACGTGCCTCTTCATACTAGCCGTCGCCCTTTTGTTCTGTTGGACCCTGTTCCTGCACAGGAGTCCTCCACATTCAGCAGGGTGGACATAAAAACTGTCATTCCAAACCCACTTATTCCATAATATTTTCAGTAAAAAGAACATAAATAACAACCTGAGGTCTTGAGGACTGGTGAATGCTTCCATATGCGCAATTTCATCCCAAAATCAGATGTCCACTATTATTTTGTACGTTCAAAGCAATAACCCTAGGAATAGCTCCCTCACCGCATCCTCCAAAATTAATCACTGAAATGCATTTTTAAAAATATTAAAGTATACTGCAGGTTTTTGTGGGACTCATTTTGTTTTTAAAGCTTGGTGAGTATAAATCTGTTGTTTATAAAAATGTGACTATATCCTAATAGTACTCATCAAGAGTATTTAAGTCAAGTAGCTGTTTCTCCTTAAGTACATGATTGGGACACCTGGGTGGCTCAGGCGGTTAAGCATTTGCCCCCGGGTTTCGGCTCAGGTCACGATCTCATGGGTTTGTGAGTTCGAGCCTCGAGTCTGCACTGTCAGTGCAGAGCCTACTTGGGATTCCCTCTCTCCCTCTCTCTGCCCCTGCCCACCCCCCATCAAAATACACAAGCTTAAAAAGAAAACAAAAATGAAAAAATCAAGTGCATGATTTACCTGCTCACACTCTCAAAATAAAAACAAAATTTACAATTACTATTTAATTTTAACCTCCCAAAACATTTCCTTTGGATCAGTTTTCAGATGATCTTTAGGAAAAAGAAAGAAAATTAAAGAGAACTAGAAGCAAGCACTATGTTTTGCAGTATCATCACCAACATGGTTTTACGTTTCGGTTCAATAACCAGCAGCCAGTAACACAGCTTTTAACATGGAACTGAAAAACTCTTCAAGACAGGCCAATCGACACCGGCGTTGGCCCTCAAACACCCCACCAAGGACTACAGAAAACATACGAGGTATGTAAACAAACCATTACAGTCTTATTTCCCACCAACGTCTTACTATCATCTTCAGAGTCCTAAGTCCTAACCTTACACTTGCTCCCATCCAGCCTTTGACAGGTGCCACCAACAGGTGGCTCTGGAGTAGGGCGCACAGCCAGGAGGTGTCCCGTGCAGCTCTGACCAGGGCACGGGCCCAGCACGATCCCCATGCCGGGGACCTGCCACTCCGGACAGATTGCCACCGGTTCCTTTTCTTCAGGAACCACATTCTCCCTTCTGTCAATCACTGTAGTGACTAGACGAAAATTCTAAGCTCTGCTCTATCAGAAGGAAAGAGAATTCAAGGGACCTGTACCATCGACGGCTGGATGGAACACATGAAGAAATTACTAACTGTAATGCTGGCTGTGAAGCACCTTTTCTACACAGGATATTCATGTGCACACGTTACACAGCTATAAAAACTACGTATTTTCCTGACAATTAGAAAATCAGACCAAGGGGGCACCTGGGGGGCTCAGTCGGATGAGTGTCCGACTGTGGCTCAGGTCATCTCTCAGTCTGTGAGTTTGAATCCACATCGGGCTCTGTGGTGACAGTGCAGAGCCTGCTGTGGATCCTCTGCGCCTCCCTGCTCATGCTCGCTCGCTCACTCTCTCTCTGTCTCTCTCAGGAAGGAACAAAAGGAAGGAAGGAAGGAAACTGGACAAGGGATGAAATGAAATTAAGCAGGCAGCATTATGAACAGCAATAATATAAAAAGAGAGATAGCTAAATATTAATCAAAATAATAATAACAAATCACAGCTCAGAACTTTCCCCAGGACCCACACTGGCAGAAGGGAAGATTCATGCAGAGGACTCGACAAACACTTGGGTCTTTTCCAGCTATAGCTCCAATGATCAACACTGGCTATTAACGTGTGACACAGAAATGCCAGCAGAGGTTACATGTCTGCTCTGCGTCCCTCCCCAAGTGCCATCTCTTCTCAGCCCCCTCCTGGCCTAGAGGCCGTGGCTCCGGGCCGTCGCATCCGGCCCGCCGTCCACAGGACACTACGTGCCCCCCTCCACAGACTCCTATCCCTGTGCCTACAGGGTGCCGACCCTCTACCAGCAAACTAGTGAAGGACAAGCTGTGTTTCTTCTTTCAGGGACTAGAAGGCATTTTAAGTGAGCTGTGAGCATGAGAAGCCTAGCAGAAGAGACCCTGTCAGTCTTCAATCTTTTAGTTTAGAAATGTTTACAAAGCACAAACTTTTAGTAAAAAGCACAAACTTTCAGGGCACCTGGGTGGCTCGGTCAGTTTAGCGTCCAGCTCTCGGTTTCAGCTCAGGTCATGGTCCCAGGGTTGTGGGATTGAGCCCCACGTCGGGGTCCACGCTGACAATGCAGAGCCTGCTTGGGATTCTCTCTCTCTTCCCCCCTCTCTCTGCCCCTCTCCTGCGCTCTCTCACGCACTCTCAAAATAAATAAACTAAATTTTTTTAAAAAACAAAACACAAACTTTCTACAATTCAGTTTAAAATGCATAAACAAGGCAATTACTTAGGGATAATGATAACAAAAACTGGAAACTAGCTACAGTTGAATTAGACCTAGTATCATAAAAAATCCTGAAAACAATACTGAGGAAAAAGATGTAGAAGGCCTATAGAAATACATCTCATGTAAATGAAAAGGAAATTTCAATAATATCGCTTTCATTTGATTTCTCTGTGTGTGTTGTGCATGTGTAAAGCACAATAATTTGAGCGGTCCTGTATTCTGGGGATAGAAAGGGATTTAAGGGGACATGAACCACACTCACAAAGGTTTGGTTTCCCCTTTATTTTCCTTTCTAATAATGACCAGGAGGCAATATAATGAAATAGTAACAATTATGAAGACTAGTTAATGCGACCACGAATGTTCTTTCCCATGATATTTATAATTATAGTATTTTTAAAATAACTAAAAGAAATGCTTACTTCTAATATATGTTCATCCTGCTGCTCTCGGTCCAGTTTCCTTGACGTTGTTGTGATAAGACCTATGAAGTGGTAACAGTTCATTAATCGTTACAAATAAACTCAAAATATTTACAAAATATCGTCACTGAAACCTCACTGAGCACAAAAGTCTGAGCAAATCTCTGATCCTGAAGGGAAAAAAAATGATTAATCCAGGTTCAATCATTTTATTTACAACCAACACACTTCACAGGGTCTCATTTTAATGGCTCTTAAACACAGTAGATAAATGACGGATGAAGAAGTGGCAAAACTCCAGTTACCTTCTTGATGTGGCCAGTGGTTTGAATATACATTGTTGTCAGAAGACATTTTTTAAAAAGTTGAGATGAAGTTATCCAGGATTTCAAACTCCTCTAACTTCTGCAGAGACAATTAAGTATGAAGTGACAGAAAACATCTTCTGTAACTGTATTAGAAGGACCAGTGGAATGGCTACCGCCATGACTTATTACCTCCCAATCACTGACCCTCGTAAGTGGAGACTCGTTATAAAAGTAATGTGACTTTCCAGGAAATACTGCTCAGATGTCAACTAATTTCCAATGGAAGAAAAAAATAAATGATCCTCAAAGAAACCCCATATTCTTTATCTCCTTGATTTTTCTATCAAACTAGAAAATCTATAGTTTCAATCTGTCTCTAGAACTTTAATAACAGTCGATGTGAGTGTCCACATAGGTGGGATCCTGGAAGACCGTGAAAACTGATTAAATCCTTTCTGTACTTCACAAAATACACACAAAATTCCCCCAACCACTAACACAGCCTCCGCAGCCTGCGCTGACCATGGTCAGAGGTGTATACAGTGGATCTGACGTCAGATCAGCAGCTCAGGTAAAACCTTCTGAGGCAAGATGACTGGCAGGAACCACCTTTCTCCGGCCCAGCTTTTTGTGGTTTTTTCCACAGGAAAATACTTCAAATAATGTATATTTAAGAACAGACTTTATCACTGTAATTGATTTTCCCCTATTATCCTAAGTAATTTCACACAACTACCAATTAAAGGCTATTCAAAAAGATTCTCTAAATTTGTAAATGAAAGGTTCGTGTTTTTATTTAATTTGATGAAGATTTTTTTCTTCCCTAAAATAGTTTACTGAGGATCTCAATCAACATGATCTTCCCCACAATTCAGTGAAGCAACGCACTCTTGCTGATAAGAACAACAAAAGACTATATCGTAAACTAGAATCTGGGGGGTTTCCCAAACCACACTTATAGATTGAAACAGGTTCAAGGAAAATGCACGGCAATGCTTATGCACGGCAATGCTTAACGGCGTAAAAATGTTGCTTATTGTGGCAGATGTTTGATTTTCATTAGTCAAAAACCTTTTAAAGTTAATCCCTCTTGTTTCCTATCAAATGTTTACCACTTTCTGATGGTGGTTTTAAGTAGTTCAAGAATGACAGGAAATCACTGTGATTCGTCCCATCGAACTGTCCTAAGGTGCCCATCGAAAAGCTGTCATCAATGGTAACATCACAGGGGCAACAGCTTGGCACGTTCTCAGCAAAACAGGATCCTGCTTGTGTAGAGCATAATCACTTGTTGCAAGAATGCCTGTTGGCAAATAAGTTTCTACAGCCAATAACCAAATGCCCATTAACAATACAATCCCCCACTTCACGGCTTGCTTTCGGCACACTTAACAAAGGGTGTGTGCCCACATCCACGCGACAAATTCAACAGAGACAAAAAGCAAACCCAGGTTTATCATTTGCACTCTCCATATGCTTCAAATTAATTCTCCTCTGTTAACTCAAACGGAACATTAACTCCGTCTGAATGCAATGAATTCTAATGTTCTGTTCCCTTCTTACACACTCTTTCAGCCTAGTTACTGCTATCCACTCCCCCACCTCTCGGCTCAGACGTCACTTCTGAGGCCTGACCCAACAGGTGTGCCTGGGGTCCCGCGGCCGGGCTCCACACTCACATCTGCCGTAGCGCAGCACGGCCCCACAGGACTACGGTCACTCACTCCAATCTCCTCTTGCTGCCTGCAAAGCCTAGGAGGACAGTCTGCCTTTCTCGCCCATCTTGGTTATACTGCTACACCTCTATTACCCTAAAAGAAAATACTTAAACGTGTGAACCAAAAAGGGGCAGCATTAAAACTGCGTATTTGAGCGAGACAGACACATAAACTACCCTAAACTTGGAAATAACGATACGCATTTACGGCTCACATAGGCGCCAACAGAAAGTGACGCAGCATCTATTTACAGGCAGGACGTGCCAGGCGGTCCAGGGGAAGGTGGCGTCCAGGAGGCACGTAGAGGCCCAGATCCCTCGTGCGGGGAGCCGGTTACACCCCAAGTACACCTGGGTTACAGGTGTACCCAAGGACGTCTGGGTTCCACCCCAAGTACAAAAGGCTGTGAGGAATAAAGGGAACGGTGGGCCAGTTTTACGAAAGTAGGGTCGAGCCACGTTTAGAAAGCCACGAAGAAGCCGAGGGAGCAGCAGGCTGAAGAGAAGCACCACGTGTCGCAGGAACCAGGGACAGAGAGTTTTAGGGAGGAAGTCCGTCCCCCGAGTATGTCAGAGCGGCTCAGCAGAGGAGCTAAAAGGAGAGCCGGAGAGGCAGGAAGGAGACCAGCACGTGTGTTTCTTTTATGAAGAGGAGACTTTAGCAGGCAGCACAGAGCCATGCAGAGAGTGAGCTCTGAACACGAGGGAAGATGAAGCCCGAGACCAGAGCTGACCAGTACAGGAGCCACAAGCATCGTGAGGCAACAAATTCAAATCGCACCTACAATAGCTCGTGAACACGGAACACACTTCAGACTGACAAGACGGCCTTTTTTTCTGGATTCACAACACTCCTACCAGAAGAAATCCCATCAGAAGCGCCACGGTGCTTTCTTTTGCCCAACGCCAAAGGGCGAGGCTGTGCCTGTGCATCTGGGGGCGTTGCGGGGGCATGAGGTGCCCTGCCCCTTAGAGAAGAGAGAAATTAACGCTTCTTGTGGAATTTGCACACCAAATGAACCCCGGTGAGAGGACACATTTCCCAACCAGGAAGGAAAATCCCAGGAAAACCAGATGTCCTTGGAGCCACCCCAGGGAGCCACATTCCAGCCACGCTCACTTGGCACTCACTTCCGCTGCAATTCTGCACATCTCGATGCTGCTAATCCTTCCGCCTGGCCTACCTGACAAGCACCTATTTCGAAAGACGAATCCGAAGTGTACCTTTTCTATATGCCCAGTACGTGTTATTAACCCTGTAGGCGTGGAATATCCTAATAAGGATATCCATTTCTTTCATTTTAAACATCTGTGTTCATCTGTTATGTTTATTACTAAATCCCGGGAGGATCTATACTAGTAGAAACAGCACGATTCTTCAGAACTAGAGAGAAACCTTCAACATGATCGAACTCGCCTGAGTCAAATAGAAGTTAAACGGTCCCAAGACCACCAGTAAGTCATCACAGCCAGGACTACAAGTGTAGTTTTCCTGAGGCCCCGTTGAGAGCGTTTGGGGATTCTT
The DNA here is from genome assembly GCF_027475565.1 of Acinonyx jubatus. Classification (NCBI taxonomy): domain Eukaryota; kingdom Metazoa; phylum Chordata; class Mammalia; order Carnivora; family Felidae; genus Acinonyx; species Acinonyx jubatus. The sequence continues at coordinate 16,788,992 of NC_069382.1, forward strand.
CTCTTCCCCATCGCATCACACTGCATCATTTACTATACTTTAGGATTTCAAGTCTCCATCAAGTCTGAACTACGACTTACATAAAACTTAAGGGAACACACACGCAATCAGCAATAGTTAATCATTATTCATTTAGTAGGTCGAAAAAAGGGAGAAAAGGAAAGAGTGGGCAGAAGCAGAACAATGTATATGCAAGTGCTGCCTTTTCTCACTCTTGCGTTCCATCTTTTTTGTGGAGCACTATTAAACTAAAAATAGAAATGCAAAGACAAAGTTTCTTTATTTGGCCTACAAAAACATCTCACTGTGCAGACCAATACTATTATAAATGTAAGTGAACGGAGACAGCAAACACCCTATATTCTCACCAAGTCGCAGTGGCCACTTTACTCCGTAAACATATGTGAAACTAAGAAGCCAAACTTTCCTGTTTGACGATCAGTATTAAAAAAAACCATGCAGGTTTCCAAGGCCACTTTAGCATTTACGGAAGAGAATCCATTTAAGGATACAAGAAAATTAGATTAACTAAAATGTTTCGATACAGAATTTTACTCTGACATTTCTTTCGATACCAAAAACCATCTCTAAACTTCTCAAAGTTGAAGAGGTCAAATGGACATCACGAAGTAGGGTAGCACATAAAGATGAACGTCAAAGAATCACCAGGTGAGGAGAAGGTGAAATGGTCCGCGAAGGCGGAGCTATACGTAGGTATTCATTCAACCGTCCTGAGAGTGCGCTAAGAACGCAGAGATGACAAAGAGGCTTGTTTTCAAGAAACAAGGGTGAAAGCAAAGACCGCCTTCAACAAACTATACAAAAGTTAGACTAGAGTGGAGGGTACACAGAGGATGCAGGGAGAAAGCAAGGGCTCTTGCTGAGGGTTCTGTATTCCAAGAAAGCTTTAACTTGGCTGGACCATGAGACACACGTAGTCTAGCCATCTCTATTGTTCCAGGAGACAACCAGCCCACCACTCAATGTGCAAGCGAGGCCAGCCAGGACCAACCAGCCTCGGAGAGAACCAGCCGAGTGACCACCGCTGCATGAAACGTCAGCCAGGCCTGGACAAGACCAGAAGCGCCCAGCAGAATCCTATAAGAAATTATGGTGGTGGCTGTCTCAAGCCACTAAATTCTGGGACGGTTTGCTCCACGGCAAGGGCAAAATAATGCATCAGATGACCTCACCTCTAATTGTTATCTGACTTACTACATGCCAAGGTGGTGAGCTTTCAATAAACTTTCTCATTTAGTCCAGATGTATGCAAGTGGCGGTATCTATATCATGACACGTTACCCTTGTTACAGGCTCGGAGAAATTAAATTGCTTTCTCAAGGTCATTCAGCAAGATGGTGATTTGCAAGTTCGATACACCCAGATCACCAGAGTCTGAAGTCCACAATAAGAACGAGAGAACCCAGGGAGGCACTGAAAGATTAGGTTCTATAAAAAATGGGTTGAAACGTCAGTGCTGTGGATGTAACTAGATGGCAGCCAGAGATGAAGGAGGGGGAAAAAACAATTTCTTAGTAGGATTAAGATCCAACCACAACGAGAGAATACTTGTGATCGGTAGTAAGAGTTTTTAAAGAACCCAAACTGTAAAAAAATAAAAATAAAAAAAAAGTCTGGCCATGTGTTCACCTTGTTTGGCAAGGATTTACTTTGAACCATTTTCCAATTATTCTGCTTGACAATAAACAGAAAAAGGGGAAATATCAAGGAAGGGGAGAAAAGGTCTACCCACCTCGTTAACATTTCCCATTACTCTGATTATTTTCCTCTAACTTCTGCAGCTACTTTGGCTTTTGTATACTTTTGCTCATTTTACAATAATGCATAAACTACAGCAACATATATTCTAGAAAAGCAGGTGTCCACCAGAATTTCCTGTGATGGGCGAGTTCTTCAATGTGCACTGTCCAATATAGTAGCCCACTGCATATGTGGCCACTAAGCATTGGCAAAGTGGCGAGTGTGACTGCAGAACTGAATTTTTTAAAGCTAATTTCAATGATTTAAATTTAAATAAGTCATCTCTGCTCTTTTAGGGCGCCTCCAATTTTCAAATCATCCACATCAAAACCAAAACCTGTGATGCCTTCAATATTCAAAATCTTTTTCCGTGGTTAGAATTTGAAACAGTAATTCAGTGGCAAACAAATAATTGCTATCAAAATTCAGATTCTGTAAACATCTGTCTTAATTCAAAAGAGTGAAAAAAGGACACCTTTCCAAGATCCTGATTCTGACCTGCTGATGCTGTTCCATGGTCCCTTCCTGACACCCCCTTTCACTGGTCTCCTTTCTCACTGAGCTCTGCAGGCGATGAAGAAACCTGGTTGGTTGCTTTGAGTTCACAGTTTCACCCAAACACCTAAACATCAAGAGTCTCTGTGTTTGGGGTTAGGGGAGCCTGGGTGGCTGTCAGTTGTGGGTCCAACTTCAGCTCACGTCATCATCTCACAGTTCATGGGTTCGAGCCCCGCGTCAGGCTCTGTGCGGACCGCTTGGAGCCTGGAGCCTGATTCGGATTCTGTCTCCCTCTCCCTGCCCCTTCCCCACTCATACTCTGTGTCCCTCTCTCTCTCAAAAATAAACGTTAAAAAAAATTTCGTTAAAGATTCTCTATTTAAAGGCTTTTGGGGAAAAAAAAACTCATTATACGAACTTGTATTTTTTGCTTCTCATGATCTCTAAGAATACTAATCCATGAAATGTATGTTCATAAGCAGTGATGATGTTGTCATAAGGTTTACTAACTCAAAGTCACTTGTTCAGTCTGTATCACGTTATTCAACTTGCTTTTTCATTATGTCTTCCCCAAATGTGTCGCTTTGAAACATACATATAAAAAACCTAGGAAAAGGCCTATGTCCTCAAAAGCATACAATTCACTTAAGGAAACAGCCCGTATACCTAAAAGGTACAACTAAGTATTATACTACGGTCTCATAGCTCACTTTTTAGGCAGCACTAATTGTGTGCTTCCCAGGACCCAGCTCTGGGCTAAGCATTTTATATAGGTCATTCTCAATGAATAATCACAGCAACCCCTTAAGGGAGCTACTAACAGAGAGTATCTGAAGATATTTGAGGCTTTTGAGAGGGAAAGTCACATGGCTAGTAAATGGCAAAGTGGAGATTTGACCCTAAGTCCATCTGATCCCAGAGCCCAAACTCTTGGCTCACACAAATAATTTTAAGTGTGTAGCTCAGAATTCCTTATTTAATTTGTATAATGATCACACCACAAAATTATTCAGTGAGCACAAACGAGTTTCTCACATTACTCCAGGATTACCTCTAGCCATCCAGTCTGGCTCTCTTTGTGGATGTCCTCACGGTTCTGTATCCCTTTCACGGTGCTTTATCAACCACAGCACTATTTTGAGCAGCCCTTGACTGTAGCCATGCAATTTAGGAGTATTATTTTCAACGGTTTTCCCCACTGATTTTGCTGAAATACTTTAATACGTTCTGTTCTTCAAAAAGTTTAAGAACTTTAATTGTGGCATATTTGGTGGTATAGCAAGTATTTAGTTTAAGTCTTAGGGTCCATCAGTGAGGATGGTGATTTCTTTAGGAGCTGTTACCACTGGGATCCGGAATTTGATTTCTACCTTTCTACTTTCAACCCTTACCAGGGATTGCCCCGACGACATTCACTGGGTTTTAAACATCAGCAACATTAAGGACAATTACTAAAGAACTGTAACACCCCAGTGAGTAGACGGTAAAACTAAACACGCTCAAGCAATTTTTAGACAAGTATTACAAAAACTAAAAAAGTAATATATTTATATATGGTATGTTTTATGTGTATACACCTTCATAAAAGGTTAGACCCCAAACTACCTGTGGTTGCCCCTTAGGAAATGGTATAGGAGGGGCCAAAGGGAGAGGAGAAGAGAAGAAAAGGCACTTTCACATTTTACTTTATACAGTTCTTTATTACGGCAATCTTTTATTTGTAACAAGTACATTATTTAAAGTATTTTCTGTGTATTAAGTATATTATTTAAACTATCAAAACAGTTTAAAGGTCAATATGAAAAGACAGAAATGTTTATTGGTTGAAAACTAATTTTAGGCTAGGAAGTCTCAAATAAGTGATTTTTTTTTTTTTAAATCTGGAATATCCGGCCATGCATATAATATTAAAACTTCCTGGGGGCTCCTGGGTGGCTCAGTCAGTTAAGCATACGACACCTGTTCTTGGCTCAGATCATAATCTCACAGTTCTGAGTTCGAGCCCCATGTTGGGCTCTGAGCTGACAGCACACAGCCTGTTTGAAATTCTGTCTCTCACTCTCTCTGCACACCCCCCAGCCACCAACTGGCTGTCCCTCTCTTCCAAAATAAGTAAACTCACAAAAAGAAAAACTTCTTAGAAATACGACAGTAGTATATCTTTTACAAGTTTTTCTAATAAAACTTAATGAAGTGTATCATACATTCTAGAATGTACTCTTACCATAAAAACTAAGTTTGCTAGAGCCAAAGGGTGTTTTACAATCTAGCCCAAATCCCACACTTTAAAAACAAGAAAGTGAAGCTCAGGAATGTTGAATTAATTCCTGAAAGTCAGAAGCAGCAGCAGAATTGGAACTAAAATTGAGTTCTTCCCAAAGAAAGTGTTTCCAAGTCTCTCCGCTGCTCTTGGGGCTCTTCAGCCAGAGGTCTGCGGGGAACTCTGAGGAAGGACTGGGTCAAACCCACCTCCTTCCTGCCCCATAGGAGAACCACCAAATCTGAATCTCCACTTACTCAGAGCACAATCTCATAGTTTGTGAGATTGAGCCCCGAGTCGGGTTCTATGCTGGTGGCATGGAGCCTGCTTGAGATTCTCTCTCTCTCTTCCTCTCTCTCTGCCCCACCCCTGCTCGTGCTCTCTCTCAAAATAAATAAACCTTAAAAAGAAAAAAAAATATCCACCCGTGAGGACCCAGCTCAAATAATGTCACAGAGGTTTCCAGACAATCCATCCCATGCTAACCGTCTTGGGACAAGAGCTTACAGAAGTTGACAAGAACCCGTGCCCTCTTATTCTAATAGTTTCCTAAACACAGGATCGTTTTTAGTAATTATAATGATCACTAATGGCCATACTCTGGAAGAAAGTGTATTATCTATTTATCAGAAATACATTTCATTATAGACATAGAGAAATATAATGGAGGACTATGGATTTATCAAAGAAAAAACATCTTTAAGAACCATAATGGGTGGGAATGCAAGCTGGTGCAGCCACTCTGGAAAACACTATGGAGGTTCCTCAAAAAACTGAAAATAGAACTACCCTATGACCTAGCAATTGCACTACTAGGCATTTAGCCACGGGATACAGGTGTGCAGTTTCAAAGGGACACATGCACCCCCATGTTAATAGCAGCACTATCAACAATAGCCAAGTATGGAAAGAGCCCAAATGTCCATCGATGGATGAATGGATAAAGAAGATGTATATAATACATACACAGACAAAATGGAGTATTACTCGGCAATCAAAAACAATGAAATCTTGCCATGTGCAACTACGTGGATAGAACTAGAGGGTATTATGCTAAGCGAAATTAGTCAGAGAAAGACAAATATCATATGACTTCACTCATATAAGGACTTTAAGAGACAAAACAGATGAACATAAGGGAAGGGAACCAAAAATAATATAAAAACAGGGAGGGGGACAAAACAGAAGAGACTCATAAGTATGGAGAACAAACTGAGGGTTACAGGAGGGGTTGTGGGAGAGGGGATGGGCTAAATGGGTAAGGAGCACTAAGGAATCTACTTCTGAAATCACTGTTGCACTATATGCTAACTAATTTGGATGTAAATTTAAAAAAATAAAACTTAAAAAGAAAAAAAATGCAACAACAACAAAAAATTTTTTTCACGGTTTGACATTTGAAAAATGAAAATAATCAGAGATGGCCTACTACCCAATTTAAAAATAAAAGGTTTAAAAAAAAAAAAAGAACCATAATGGGGGGCGCCTAGGTGGTTCAGTCGGTTAAGTGTCCAACTTTGGCTCAGGTCACAATCTTGCGGCTGGTGGGTTCGAGCCCGTGTTGGGCTCTGTGCTGACGGCTCAGAGCCTGGAGCCTGCTTCGGATTCTGTTTCTCTCTCTCTGCCCCTCCCCAGCTGTCTCTCAAAAATAAATATTAAAAAAAAATTAAAAACAAACAAAAACAAGAACCATAATGAACACTACAGAACTTACTTTGCAGAAATGGTCTGGTGAGCCTACATGAAGATTCCAACTGCTCTTAAGTTACTTACTAAAGCCAAAAACATCTCAGAACCTTCCTCACAAATCTTCAGCTACAGGCCCCAATCATTAAATCCTGTTAGAACCTAAGTTAAATGAAATGTAGTTTTTCCAACATAAAAAGAAACAACAATCTAAATGGCTAAATCAACTTCCGTTTAGCAGCATATTTTCCTTTTTTCTAGAAATTACCTTTTGTAGCACAAACGAATGCTGGTCCCTCCCCCAAAGGTACATCCACCCTGAAACCTGTGTGGCTGTGACCTTATTTGAAAACTAGTCTCTCAAGACATAATTAAGTATCTCAGGGTAAGATCCAAATTTATGAAGGATCCAAAATTCGCCGCGTCCTTTGAAGAGACAGAGATGTGGAACGTACAGACGTGGGCCACAGGGCCACGTGGAGGAGGAGATACAGGTCAGAGTGCTGCTGCTACAAGCCGAGAAAGTGCCAGGAGCCCAGGAGCCTGAAGAGGCAAGGAAGGATTTTCCCTGAGAAATTTCAGAGGGGGTGTGGCCCTGCCAACACTTTCACTTCTGACTTCAGGCCTCCAGAACTGCAGAGTATACATTTCTGTTGTTTTAAGCCACCCTGTTTGTGATAACTACAATAGCCTGAGAAAATTAATAACCTTTTCATTCGGATATCAAACAAAAACACTGAAAAAATACGAAGGAGTGAGGGGCGAAGGGGAGAGAGGGTGGAGGGGGAGGAGGAGGGAAAATTAGGTAACAATGGCGAACAATTTCATAATCCAAAAAGAACCACTCATACTGGCTCTCTGTATTTTATTATTGTCTTCATTTGAAATATGACTTTATAGGTATCATTCTATCAAGAGATAATTAAAAGGCAGGTCTTACACCCAAAGACGCTTTGGAGTGGGAAAGTGCCAAATGCTCCAAATAATTCAAATTAATTGTATGCTTTCCCTCAAAAGGCAGGGGAAGCAGGCTCTCAGCTCTGGGGGGACCTCCTACACTAGCCTGGCTGAGAATCACACACAAGCTAAGTCAGCTCCTTTTTTTTAATTTATAAAACATGCAACAAATTGTACATCAGTTATATCTTTATAATTTTTCATACTTGTCCCTCCTACATAGTAAAATAGTGAAATAAAAAGTGCCTAAGCATTTTTCAGTAACCCTATTAACAATAATGACAAAAACTAGCTTAATGCCTATAAAATACAAAAATCACAATTAGAAAGTTGTTTCAACTAAAAACCAAGATAGAAAACACTCTCTTATTCTGAATAAACCAAAACAACTTCTTACTGCTCTTTCTTTTCCCTCTTTTTCACCCCCCTGCTGATCTTTTAAGAGTTCACTGAACAAGCACCATGGGCCTCAGGGTACCATGAGAATAATGAGAGAAAACATCTTCAAAAACCATTTACCCGGTAAAATATCTTTTGTCAGAAAAAATTTACCTGTGTTTGCTCTACATTCGCCACAAGGATCCTCTCCACTTTAGCCATAATGACCTCTCATTCATCTTGCATACATTGTATGCTAAGAAAAAAACAGTAAAATGCCTACTGCCAGGAAAAATTAACATAAACTAAAGAAAAGAAATAGGAGAGGTCGTAAGTTAAACAAAAGCATTTTAGCAACTTTATGGGGTATGGATTTTAAATTTCGGGCTCCTGAAAAATTCTGTTGTTTTTTAATTTCCATGGTGCGCTACTGAAATATAACCTGCTTTAAGTTAGTTACTACCAAAGAACTACAAGGACTAATCAAACGTATGGACCACAGAAGCAGCAATACAATTAGTACCTTTTTATTTTAATTATTTATTTATTTCGAGAGAGAGCACGTGCACAAGCAGGAGAGGGGCAAAAAGAGGGAGAGAGAAAACCCAAAGCAGGTTCCACGCTGCCAGCACAGAGCCCAACATGGGGCTCAAACCCCTGAACCATGAGATCACAACCTGAGCCGAAATCAAGAGTAGGACACTTAACCAACTGAGCCACACAGCAACCCCCCCCCCATAAATTAGTATTTCTTTTTTTAAATTTTTTTTTTTTTTACTGTTTTGTTCATTTTTGAGAAAGAGGGAGACAGAGTGCGAGTGGGGGAAGGGCAGAGAGAGAGGGAGACACAGAATCCAAAGCAGGCTCCACACTGTCAGCACAGAGCCCAACGCAGGACTCAAACCCCGGAATGGTGACATCAGGACCTGAGCTGAATCGGGTACTTAACCAACTGAGCCACCCAGGTGCCCCTAAAATTAGTACTTGTTAAATGAAGTATTAAAGCAAGGAAGGCACAGTGAGACAAGGAAGCAGGAGACAGTAATTATAGAATTCCAGGCAGCACACGGTTGTCACTCAGAGTTTTCCATGGGATACTCTACCCTACCGATCTGTTCCTGACAAGCTTTAATCAAATGAAAACGTTCTCATTATAGGCTGATAACTGCAATTTACAAAGATCCCAGCTGAGGGGCGCCTGGGTGGCTCGGTAAGTCAAGCGTTCGACTTCAGCTCAGGTCAGGATCTCGCAGTTCTTAAGTTCGAGCCCTCGTCGGGCTCTGTGCTGGCAGCTTGGAGCCCAGAGCCCGCTTCAGATTCTGGGCCTCCCTCTCTCTGCCCCTCCCCCATTCGCACTCTGTCTCTCAAAAATAAACAAACATTTAAAAAATTAAAAAAAAAAAAAACAACACAAAGATCCCATCTGAAGTCCTGAGGACCACACAGCAGGCTGACAGAGGGCACCTCAGGTAGAAGGGAGAGACAACTTGACAGGAAACAGCATTTCTCTGTTCAAACTTTTAAGAACCTCTTCTAACAGGTGAAATGAAAATCCTATGAATTCCACTGTTTTAAAAATCTATCGCTCAACTGTAAAATGAGTATTGGGCAGCGACCACATGCTGGGCACCACGTTTGCTTCTAGGAGGGATACAGTAAACGAATATGGGTAGGCCCTGACCCTCAGAGCCCTACACCAAGGCTGGACGCACCCGCACGGAAAAGGCAGAGCAGACTTGGAAAGACAGGCAGGGAGGCTGGGCAGTGCTGCCCCAGCCCATTCTAAAAATACAGACTGCCTTACAGGCCAAGAGCGAACCTTCGATTTTTCCTACAGTTATCATTCAACACCCATCCCCTTGGAGCTGCAGACCATGAGCTCAGAGATACTGTGCCCTATTGCGCGGTCTTTATTTAGGTGGTGTTGTAAGATTGCGTTTAACGACAGCCTGTCTCGAGCTCTCCGGGCAGCTGCGGCCATCTGAGTGGCTACTGCTCGTCACTGCAGTCCTGGTGCCGGCAGGATTAGGCTTCGAGCCAAAAATGGAATTCTATTCATAGACTGTCAGGGCTGGAAAGGCCCTCGGAACTCACTTAGTTCCCATACTGTTCAGAGTCCCCTCCCTAGAAAACCCTTTCAAAATGAAATACTTTTCAGAGTCCCCTAGAAAAACCCTTTTAAAATGAATCAAATGACCAATCTAAAGTCACACAGGTAGTGGCTGGGTAGGAATTTATACCCTCAAGTCTCCCAGACTTCCCTTCTGGCTTTAATTCTATTTTACTAGCTGTTTCTTGTTGAAACCTCATGGTATTAAAGCCTAAGATAAACAGGAGATCAAAAGCCAAATGCAATTTATTGGGAATTGCCTTCAACATTCCTTTCAACGTCAGACAGAGCATAGGTAGAGAGGGAAAGAAAACTTAACCCATTTTATAAGGTTCACATCACGTTGACAAAAAAAAGCACGTAAATGGAAAATATCGGTCCTTAAAATAATTTTAACAAATGATACTCAGCAACATATATACATAAACAAAACAGAATGCCCCTGAATAAAACTGATCCTAAGGGTTCAATATTAACAGATTTTAGGAGGCAAAGCATATCCACTTCAATATGCTCAAAAAAGTCAAGGAATAAAGCTTTTCCTTTTTTCAGACTTTAAGGATAACACATTTCACTAGAAAATAAAAAATAAGCAGAGGAACAGGTAAGAAAAATCTACAGATTCTTCTTTAAAATACGTGCACATCTTTGAAAGAAGTCCACAAATAGGTAAACTTTTTCCCCCTTCAATGAATTCCTGCCATTGTGAAGTGACCGGCCCTTTACTTCCTTCCTTTGTGGCTATCGAATGTTACCGGAAACGCTTGGAAGTTGTTTGCAGCTGTAGCCACTTCCTATTGCACTTTGTTCGGCCTCCGTTCCAGCCACAATAAAACACCATTTACTTTGAGAAAAAAAAAAAAAAAAGTAGTCGCAATGTGATGGTGGACTACATGGGCGAGTTCCCAGCAACCCAGCATACCTGCAAACTCAAAAATCACAGAATTTTAAATCTTCGCCATGCTTTAGGGATCACTCCATATAAATTACACACACGCGTGCACACACACACAACACACACGTGCGTATATATGTGTATAACTTACCTATGTATAAATACCACCAAATCCATCTGCAGTCAAATAACATGCCTCATACCGAACTTAAACTAATTCTACATTAAATAGTCTATCCTCCATGTAAACAAATGGATGAAAAACAGGCCCCTGTATAAAGTGGTCCTCTACAAAGTGTAAGCTGTAATTTGTTACTTTAGGGGTGAATATCTTAATTCAGAATGAAAGAATGGAGAAAAAAAAACAAAACGCAAGAACTGGTCAAAGATGTGATAAGTATACATACAGCTGACTCTGAGAGCTGGAACTCCAAGCTCTGAAATATTTTTAACAGGATACAGCAGGACAAAGGAAAAGTGTGAAATCTCAAAACTTGGAAATATTTTATTTTCTAATGACAATGTTTTTTTCCTCAAAGCAGAAGAGATCTAACAGTTTATCATCAACTTGCTAAATTTTATCTGAGATTTTGACCTTGATAACTAATATTGAACTATGATTCTTTTAAAAAATAATTTTAATATCCTGGAGAAACAAAACACAGATTCTCTTTTGTAAGGATTCACTGCTTGCAGCAATGGGAAAAATTTTCTATTTTTACTTGAAGAATATCAAATAATCTACCCCCTGAGAAATAAACCAACAATTTAACTAGTCCAACTAGTTAACTAGTAACTACATCAACCTATCAAGGGCCAGAAAACTACCTGTTTTTGTATGGCAGGCAAGCTAAGAATGGCTTTTACATTCTTAAAGGACTAGACACAACAATCAAAGAATAATGTATTGTGACAAAGGAAAAGCACATGAAACTCAAATTTCAATCCACAAATAAAGTTTTATGGGAACACAGCCATGCTCATTCATGTCCATATTGTCTATGGCTGCTTTCAGTCTACAGTGACAGAGCTGAATGGCTGTGACAGAGACTGTGACCCGCAAAGCCTAAAATATTTACTACCTCGCCCTTTACAGAAAAAGCTTAATGGTGTTTGCAGTCCATGGTTAATAAAAGTAAGTTTAAACATCTAGTGTTATTTAGAAGGTTCCTGCTCTTCGGCCAGAAGATATAAAATCTTTTTTAATGTTTATTTACTTTAGAGAGAGAGAGACAGACAGAGAGAGAGAGAGCGCGCATGCTCAAGCAGGGGAGGGGCAGAGAGAGAGGGAGACACAGAACCCGAAGCAGGCTCCAGGCTCTGCACTGTCAGTGCAGAGCCCGATGTGGGGCTTGAACCCATGAACTGAGAAATCACGACATGAGCTGGAGTCGGTCACTTAACCGACTGAGCCAGGTGCCCTGGCCTTAAGTTATTAGAGAAGATTAGCCTGAAGAGCAACTATTATGTCACACAGGAATTCCTCAATACAAAAAAAAAAAAAAAAAAAAAAAAAAAAGGAGAGAGAAGGCACAGAAAAACTGGCTCCCAAACCATGTTTACATCCCAGACCCAAGGGCACACCAAGTGAACATGGGGCTGTGCTTCCAGAAGCAGCAGTCACGGAATTTATGTCTTTCTGGCACCTACCCCCAGGTGACCTTCACCTCTCAGAAGTCATGTAATTATTACAAAATGGGGAAAAGACAGATGGGGAAGACAGCAGACTCTTGGTTTGCAGTCTGTAGCCGTGTCACAGGGTTTCCTATAAAGATTATGTGAGGTCGCCTGTAATATATGAAGCACAATGCACATAATACATGATAAGCTGTGCTTGTCACCGGCCCTGTGACTCCTAACAGAAGTTTTGTTCCAGCCTGATCTAAAAGTGAGGTCAAGGGATGGCGGCAGGGTGGAAAAGTGGTACAGGAAAGATCAGAGAACAACACAGAAGGGTAGCCAAAGAAGGAAAGCCACAGTGTGCTGGTTTCTCTTTGGCGGTCTTTTTCAAGCTCAACTCTCAAAGGTAACAGGCATGAGAGAGCCTGATGGAAATCAGCCCAAAGAGACAGAACCAGCAGGATTTACAAGATTCAAACTGTGCAGTGTGCTCCAGATCCAATAATGAGAAGAAATCAGCCACCGAAAGAGGTGAAATTTTAACTCTATAGAATTGATAAAGGAAAAGCTAAGGAAACAGCTGAAAGCCGCCAAATCATTTTTAAACCATTTAAAATTCCAAGTGGATGGAAACAGATCCAACAGCTGTCAAAGAGCCTAAACCCTTTTAAGATGCACATAGAGATAGAAATCACATACACACATACACATTTTTTCAAAAAGGATGCCTCTATTTTCACGTAACATTTCTGATGCATTTATTTTTAGCCATAAAAAATTCCTTTTCAGTATGTTTGTTCCCAAACAGGAAGATGCGCATCCACAAATGCGAAGGTATAAAAAATAATACATTTACTACACAGCATAAAACCAGGGGTTCAGCAAGAAGGGTGGTGAAATTGACATGGACATGCGCATATACGCATATACTCCTGCAATAACGTGGCAGCCCACTGATACAGTTATTCTCCTAAAGCACGGTATCTAATACTGTTACAAGAAAAACTCGAGATGACTATCACTATGTATACTGTGCTGGTACCCGCTGAAAAAGAGGGAAAAAAAGAGTAACATGTCTTCTTGCTTGTTTAGGAAAAGAAACTATAAACACTAGTTGCCTCAAAGTGTTTCAAAATGTAGATTTTCTTATTATTCAAGTACAGTGAGACCAACATGTCAGAGGAGAGCACTTTCACTATTAACAATTCCTACGAGGAAGGGAGGCACCATACCACAGACGCAGTGCCCAGGGCCACACTGGGTTGGCCAGGAGGAAAGAACAAGGAGAAAGCTGGGGTGGGGGTGGAGGGGTAGGGGACAAGAGATTTTGTTGTGGTTTCTACAGAATACACAAGGCAGAGCAGGAAGAGCAGGTTTAGACTGGAGAGTCTGAATTACTTCAGCGGGCTCTGGAGAGGGCTGAGCTGATTGTCTGGTACCTGAACCTGGGATGATTGGGGAAGGTGCATGGATTGTGGCTCCATAAAGGAAGGGATCCCAAGTACGGGTTCTGGATCGGCTAGTGTGCGTATGAGAAGTGGATCCTTGGGAATCTCTAAGAGCTGGCTAATCCTGACAGGTGCAGTATCTACCCAGGTCAGAGACTGGGCATCAAGAATACAGAAAATAAAACATAGTTAATATATTAAGGAAGAAAGCAGATCATCTACGGAACCGAAAAAGAAGAAAAAATTTTCACTGGGTATCTTTTTGTACCTTTGGCATTTTGGACTCTGAATGCACTACCTATTTGTAACAAGCAACATAATTTATGAAGTATGTTATCCACACACAGGCACGCACGCATGTACACACACACCTGCTTTCCAGTCTCGTAAACGGTATATAGTGATAACAAGTGGGACCGGCCAGAACCTGAGGATCACCATTCTGAGCATTAGGTACAACACTGTGACACATTTTGTGGACAGAAGTGTATAATGACCTGTATTTCTACCAACTCCAGAAACACACCCAGGATGGTGCCAAGTTTCTGTTTACGATAAACCTAGAAACTTTTTTACTCCTTAAAACCACAGACAAATTTGGTTAAGAACACTCGTACTACTTAGTCAATGAAGCTTTAACAGTATATACAGGCTTACTGGCAGTTCTAAATTGAATAAGCATTTATATGTATATTTATTTATTTTCTGAGGTTTTTTTTTAATGTGTACTTATTGAGAGACGGTGAGAGAGGGGGAGGGGTGAGGGAAAACACAGAATCGGAAGCAGGCTCCAGGCTCTGGGCTGTCAGCACAGAGCCTGATGTGGGGCCGGAACCCACTGACCGCAAGATCCTAACCTGAGCTGAAGTCGGACGCTCAACTGACTGAGCCACCCAGGTGCCCCTGAATAAATATTTTTTTAATTAAAAAGCAAAAGCTGAACTTCTGCTTCCCGCCATGGGATCAGATTTACCCTCCCACACGAAACAAGCAGACAAAATAAATGAAATAACAGTTTATGGGACACCAGCTATCAGAAGAAGACAGTCACCCCCTGAGATGGGAAACCAACAGGGCGAGACTGACAGATGGCCCAGCTTATAGTGTCAAGACCATTTCTAGACACTTTTCACTCCTAGGTGAAAATCGAAGAGAAATGGAAGTACATGCCCACACAACGGTTTATTCTCAAATGTTCATAATAGCTTTTATTTGTAATAGCCGAAAAGTGCAAGAACACAAATACCCATCGACAGGTGACCGGACACGCTGCAGTGTACCTATGCAAAGGATTTTAGCAATAAAAAGGAATATACTTTGGGGGCCTCTGCATGGCTCAGTTGGTTAAATATCTAACTCTTGGTTTCAGCTCGGTTCTTGAGTTTGAGCTCCACACTGGGCTCTGCGCTGCCAGTGTGGAGCCTGCTTAGGATTCTCTTTCCCGGTTCTCTCTACCCGCACACGCTCTCTCTCAAAATAAATAAACCAAAAAAAAAAAAAAAAAAAGGCAACATGCTTTTGGTACTCACTACAACATGCATAAATCTCAAAGTAAATATCTAACTACAAGAGGCATTACCAAGAAAAGAGTAGCTATTCCAGTAGTCTATTTACATAAAATTTTAGGAAATGCAAATACATAGTGACCAAAGCGGCTGCATGGAGAGGGCAGAGAGGAGCTGGGTGGGGTGGGGATACAAAGAGCTGTAGGGAATGTTCTGGAAGAGATGGACATGTTCACGGCAATGGTTTCACTGTTCTATCGCTAAGGCAAAACTTCTCAAATTGTTGACTTTAAATATGTGCAATTCACTGAAGGTCAGTTATACTTCAACGCAGCTTTTTAAAAATGAAGAGTAATATTTGTTTGCATCCAAAACTTGAAAATGCCAAATATATAGATAGGAGAATAAAACCATGGTCTTTTCTAAAGCACGTGCACATGAATGAAAGTAACACTTCAAAAATTATTGCCAATTATAAAAATAGCGTGTCACTCCTCAGAAGTTAAATTGTTAATATTAAATAAAAAGACGCTTTGCTCGGGTGTTTTTTCAGCTTGTGAATAATGGAACCTGTGAAGTGCACACTGGTCTCTATTGTTCAGGATTCCCGTTCTACTCTGTCCTTGACGTGCCACCGGACGAAGCTGTGACGCGTCTGTCTAGGCTCAGATAATCTAGCCTTCTATGCTCTTTTTCTCTCTCGCACTTCAGCAACCACAGAAGTTATGTTAAAAGAAGCAAATATAACAAACAAAAACAGGCTTTTAAAGACAGAGGACTGATAGTTGCCAGAGGGAGGTGGGAGATGGGTGGGAGGGGGAAAAAAGCAAATTTACCCTGATATCGGACACAAGCAAAAGAAAGTTACAAAAATTCACGGTGTTAACGAGCATAAAACAGAAAAAGAAAACAGATCAAATCTCATCTGCTTGTACACCCTGACAAAGAACCCCCCTGCCCCCCTACTTAACAGTGTAAGAACCATCTGAGATGCAGAAACACAGTTCCTGCCATAATCACGCACAAAACCTTTGGAAGAAAAAAAACGTTCAAAAGTGTTCATTCAAACCTGCCATTTAGAACCCCAAATTCAGATGATCAAATCCAGTCCCAGGAAGGATTTGTGTTTTTCAAAACAAATATTTTGTCATACCATGAAAGGAGAAACAGATACGGCAGCCAGGTTTCCCTCCTCTCCAAAATGACTTAGAGAGGTCATCAGACTCCTATTTCTACAAAACGTTCAAACAATTCCATACATGTTCTTGAAAATAGGTCATTATTTATAAAAATAACATAAATATGATCTTTTAAACCTTATTCTGGTACTGAAGGCTTTCCATCAAGTGTAACCAACCCCCCACATACTCATCTAACTTGATCTCTTGGCCGCTAATACTCATCACGTCTTGGCCGCTAATACTCATCACGTCCCCCAACATGACGAACATCCCTTACCTCTTGTGCAACCATCCATTTTCACTACCTTCAAAATCAGCTCAGTAACTTGCCCAAGGGGCCCCACCCTCCCAACTACACCTACCACATCAGGCAGCTCTCACCTCCCAGGGGGTGTTTATCCGAACCCACGGCAACACCGCCCTGGTTGCCTGGTTGCCTGGTTGCCTGTTCCCACAGGTTTCTCTTTGTTTCTCTTTGATGCAGACTATCAATTTTCAAAACATCGCTTAATGCGCTCTATACAGAGGAGAGGCTCAGTAAATACTTGATGTGAAAACAAATGACTGAATGGCAGTGAACTGGGGCTTTCTCTGGTCTGCTGGACATTTTGATAAGCACCAGGGTCCTAAATTTACCTTCACCACTAAGGAGCAAGTAGATTCATTTTATTCCATCAACTGTGTTTATCCTTCATCAATTTACTAAAATCTTGATTATCTTACACACAGTGAATAGAGCAAATGTAGTACACGAGCACAAGAGGTGGTGACCTCTCTCCCGCAAGTGATTCTGAGTGCTCTGCACGCACAGACATCCTGTAACAGGCGTGCAAAAATCACTAATCACAAGACAGAAGGACCAGGAAGCCAGTTTTCCCCATGATTCCAGAGGTGGGGGAAAAAAAACCAAACCTCACTACCGCCCAGATCTCTTGATTTCCAGCCCAGTGATTTTCTCACTCAGCCATTAATTATTAAGGAACATGATTTAGGGTCTCCAGGTGGTGTTATGGTTGGTAAATCAGGAGAACTTTCTTCTAGTAGACTCTTTCATCAGCTTTCACAATCTGGCCTCCAATAATACTGATCTACCCATTAAAAACAGGTCTGCTTTCAAAGTTTTGAGCCAGATGTATACTTTGAAGCATTGCAGTTTGGGCCCTGAGGATCATACTCAAATTTTCTGCTGAGTTGGGGGAACAGAATCACCTGGAGACAGGCTTTGTAAGGCTGTGTTTAATCTTTAATAATGCCCAAGTTAAAATATGGTTATTTCTTGATCAGAGACTTTACATGATCTGTGAAACAGTCAGACTTCTTTACTAACCATAGTTTGTAATATACCTCACAACAAAATCCTTCTTGTGTACTAACTACAGTTACTCCCTACTATTATCGGTCTTCAACTCATAAAAAAGTAAAACCTCTCTGGAATCCTTATGAACTTCCTTCCCGCTGTCCCAGCAGCAGGATGCATGTGCTTCCCACCCAGGGGTTCAGGAGCTAGCTGTGGACTCCTGGAGGGGATTTATTCTCCCTGAAGATCAAGAAGTCGTCTCTGCAGACATCCCCTCCTAGGAGCTGTCAGAATACAGAGATGTTAAGAGGAAGCAGCAATGCCACATTAATCACATTTCAGCAAGACATAACACCACAGCAGAGGGATCTTCCTTTGAGCGGCCCCCAGAGATAACGAAGGCTTCAAGGCTGCCCACAACAGCTCTAACCGACATCACTTCTTTACGTTTGCCGCCTTCTTTCTCCAAAACTATACCTAATGCCCAGACCTACAGTACTGGCCCAGGTATTCTAAAGGACATTCATTGCTTGCTGGTTAGCATGTCTCCTCATAGAAGATTTGCCCTAATCTAGAAGGGGGAGAGGAGACAGGAAAAATGAAAGCCTTTTAAAGTTTAGGTCACAAGCAATTTTAAATTGGGGGAGTTATATTCCTGAATTATCACAAGGCTTTAACTTGTAGGTTTCTCTGTCTCCCAAGGTCTGTGAACTCCCCTGCTTCCACGCAAAGTTTAACTCTGAAATCCTCCGCAGAAATGTTTATAAACTGCTGATCTTTCTTCTTTTGTATCTGATAGTGCCTGCTAAATTTTTAGCTCTTAGTTCTCTTTCATTTTATTTCACAAAAATGAAGCTAAACTTGGTTACCACATGTGCAGTAAAAAAACGTATGCAAGTATGCTGTTTAAACAAGCCTGTGAGGAATCATTTACAGGTGCTCATTCCAGTCTTTATGTTCTTGTATAATCTCTTAACCAGTCCTTTTTCATAGGCTCAGGGTCCTGCACCCTATGCCCTAATGCTTCCGAAACATAATTCTGAGATCCCACTTCTCTTTCTATGGTTAAATTTGTATATGGCCCAATTATTCTTTTTTAATTTACTTATTTTTTGGTCTTTATTTTATTCATGTTTTCATCATGATAAATGGACTCTTTAATCGTCATCACCTACTTCACCCACCCTGCACACACCTCTACTCTGGTAACCATCAGTTTGTTCTCTATAGTTAAGAGTCTATTTTTTGGTTTTTTTCTTGTCCTTTGCTCATTTTGTTAAATTCCACGTGAGTGAGATCATATGGTATTTGCCCTTCTCTGACTTACTTAGCTTATCATGACACTCTCTACCTCCATCCATGTTATTGCAAATACAATATTTCATTTTTCATAGCTGAATTAATATTCCTGTGTGTGTATGTATGTGTGTATCACTTCTTTATCCATTCATCTCTCAATGAACAATGGGTACCTTCCATAATTTGGCTACTGTAAATAAAGTTGCAATAAAAATAGGGGTGCAAGTATCCCTAGTGTTTTTATATTTTTAGTGAATACGTGTTTTTGTTGTTGTGGTGGTGGTTTTGTATTTTGGGGGTAAATACCCAGTAGTGCAATTGCTGGATCATCGGGTGGTTGTATTTTTAAATTTCTGAGGAACCTCCGTACTATTTTCCACAGCGGCTGCACCAGTTTACATTCCAACCAACAATGCCAGAAGGTTCATTTTTCTCCGCATCCTTGCCAACACTTTTTGTTTCTTGTGTTATTGATTTTAGCCATTCTGACAGGTGTTAAGGTACCATCTCATTGTACTTCTGATCTGCATTTCCCTAATGATGAGTAATGTTGAGCATCTCTGCATAGATCTATTGGCCATCCAGAGGTCTTCTTTGGAGAAATGTCTGTCCATGTCTTTTCATTTTGTTAACTGGACTATTTCGTTTGGGGGGGTACTGAGTTGTATCAGTTCTGTATATATTTTGGATACTAGCCCTTTATCAGATAGGTCATTTGCAAATATCTTCTCCCATTCTGTAGGTTGCCTTTCAGTTTTGCTGTTTCCTCTGCTATACAGAACCTTTTTATTTTGATGTAGTCCCAACAGTTTACTTTTGTTTCTGCTTCCCTTCCCTCAGGAGACACATCCAGAAAGGAACTGCTACGGCCCATGTCAAAGAGGTTACTGTCTGTGTTCTCTTCTAGGATTTTTATGGTTTCTGGTCTCACATTTAAATCTTTAATCCATTTTGAATTGATTTTTGTGTACTGTATAAGAAAGTGGTCCAGTTGGGACAACACCATTGTTGAAGGGACTGTCCTTTTTCCTTTGAATATTCTTTCCTGCCTTGTGGAAGACTGACCGTATAGTTGTGGGTTTCTTTCTGGTTTTCTATTCTGTTCCATTGATCTGTGTGGCTATTGTTGTACTGTCAAAACAATACTGTTTTGATTACAACAGTTTTGTAATCTAACTTCAAGTCTGGAACTGTGATGCCTCCAGTTGTGTTCTTCTTTTTCAAGATTGCTTTGGCTATTTGGGGTCTTTTGTGGTTCCACACAAATTTTAAAAGGACTGTTCTAGCTCTGTGAAAAATGCTGTTGGTATCGTGATAGGGACTGCATTAAATGTGTAGACTGCTTTGGGTAGTATAGTCATTTTAATAATACTTGTTCTTCTAATCCATGATCATGTAATGTCTTTCCATTTCATTGTGTCATCT
The DNA here is from genome assembly GCF_027475565.1 of Acinonyx jubatus. Lineage (NCBI taxonomy): Eukaryota > Metazoa > Chordata > Mammalia > Carnivora > Felidae > Acinonyx > Acinonyx jubatus. Next base: position 16,809,312 of record NC_069382.1, read on the forward strand.
TCAGGTTCTTTCATGTTTGACAGTTTTCAGAGTACAGGTCTTTCACCTCTTTGCTCAGTTTTCTCCCTAGGTAGCTCACTATTTTGGGTGCAACTGTAAATGGGGTTGTTTCCTTAATTTCTCTTTCTGCGGCTTCATTACTGGTGTATAAAAATGCAACAGATTTCAGTACATGGATTTTGTATTCTGTGACTTTACTGCATTAGTCTATCAGTTGTAACAGTTTTTTGGTGGAGTCTTTAGAGTTTTCTATACATAGCATCATGTCATATCTGCAAATAGGGAGAGGAGAGTTTTACGTCTTCCTTACTAATTTGGATTTATTTCTGTTTGTTGTCTGATTGCTGAGGGCAGGACTTCCAGTTCTATGTTGAAAAAAAGGGATGAAAGTGACATCCTTGTCTTGTTCCTGACCTTGGGGGAAACAAGGACTCATCAAGGATGATATTAGCTGTGGATTTTCAACCAAGGACTTTATTATGTTGAGAGATGTTCCCTCTAGATCTACTTTGCAGAAGGTTGTTACCATCAATGGATGTTATACTCTGTCAGCTCAATCATTCTTAATAATTAATTACTAGCTTTGTAAGTAACCAAACCTCACTCTTATTCTCTAGCAGAGACACATCAAAATTTAGCCAAAGAGCTAGACCATAATTAACCCAAGTAAAACTAATTCTCATACATTCAAAATAAATCTCGTACTTACATTTAATTTTCAACAATCAAGACAGACTCTATGAACGACAACGTTTAATTTTCAACAATCAAGACAGACTCTATGAACGACAAAAGGTTTAAAAAAACCAACATTTTAACATGCTTTTTAAGAGACAATACATACATACTGATCTACCTGGTACCTTTGTACAGTCATTTTGGTACACAGATGCTGACCTCAAGCTTCCTTCTACCTTAAGAACTGCTTTCTTTTGGGGCAGCTGGGTGGCTCAGTTGGTTAAACGTCCAACTTCAGCTCAGGTCGTGATCTAATGGTTCGGGAGTTTGAGCCCTGCATAGGGCTTTGTGCTGACAGCTCAGAGCCTGGAGCCTGCTTCGGATTCTACGTCTGTCCTTCTGTCTGCCTGTGTCTGTCTGTCTGTCTGTCTCTCTCTCTGCCCCTCCCCTGCTTGCTTGTGCTCCCTCTCAGAAATAAATAATAAAAACATTTTTAAAAACTTTTTAAAAAGAATTGCTTTTAAGTTTAACAAAGAACATTATGAAATAAGAATGGTAAGGATAGGAGATAATGGTAAGGGATAGCAAAGACTGGTAAGGAAGCAGAGAATGCCTCCTTAATTTTGATTTGTGTTTATTATACGTCCTTAATGTATCAAATAGACAACCCAGTGACTGAACAGGCCAACTCACCTAGAATAAGGGAAGACAAAATTAGCAAACACAGGATGGAGGTATGTACATATATTTCAGCCAATCTCCCCCTTCAGAATGTTCTGTTAGCCACATTCTACCATAAAGTGCCACATCACTGAAACATCCCTAAGCTCAAAGGCCAGTGATCTATTTGATAAGAAGTTTCATTTCCTGCAAATAAACCGTCTTCTCAATTCATATGGTGGTTCTGTTTTAATGGTGATCAAGAAATCAACGAGTACAACAAAAATGATAGCTACATGGAAGCTCTTTTCCGTGTGAAATAATGCAAAAAAGAAGCAAGAACTAAGAAAAAAAACAGAGGCGCTGTCAAATCTGTAAAAGAACAGAGTAAAAGTTGACAAGGATTTTGGAAGAGGATTCTGGAGTCGAGGAGCTACCCACTTAGAAGTAGGGGGTCAGACACTGAGAAAACAGAAAGGAAACTTGGTGTATCAGTTCAGGAAAGCAACAGCTGCCAGTCTGGAAATTGCTTAATCTTGATCCCCTACTGCCTACAGAGACCGAGCACTGCTCGATGGAAAAACTCCAAAACCACACAGAAAAATACTGAATTGTCAAATAAATTCCTTTGATAATTCTTCGTAAAAAGCAGAGTTCAGAAAATGGGAATACTTAGCGGCAGCACACCTTGCAGGAAGTTTAGGATGTATCAATAATTTAGGAGCTGTTACTGAAACACTGTATTTGTTTCTTAACCTGGAAGTGAAATTCTACTAATGAGCAAAGTCATAGAACAGCTTCATAAAAACAATTTCAAACAATTTCAAAAAGAAACACAGCATTTGGACTAAATTTTCATCAGGAAATAAAGCCTTATTTTGAATAACCTGAAAAGGAAACAATTTACAAAAATAAAGTGGTAAATTAAGAAAATTCTTCACTTCCCCATATCAAGAAGCATAAGCATGAACCTTTCACATAATACCTTAACACATACCTGTTTTAGGATGTATTGAAAAAAATCCTTGTGGATTTCCACTTGTAATTTTGTAGGTCAGCTTGTCATTAGAGCTAGAATCTGCATCAAATGCCTCTATTTGGACCACAGATACATCCTTGGGAGAATTTTCTATTATTTCTGGGTAATAAACAGGCTCTGATGTCTGTGGGGCGTTGTCATTGACATCCTCGACCTCTATGTAGATCTCTATAAACGATGAGAGAGGCACGACACCCCGATCAGCTGCATAGACTGTTAGCCAGTAATGGGAGGTGGACTCCCGGTCAAGTCCGTCTGAGGTCTCTATGACACCTACAGAGAAAGAAGAAGACACGTCAACAACAACCACAAACTGCCACTTTGACCAAGTGTCAACCTCACTACCAACTCTCACTTAGCAAAGTCTTATGTGTCGTCAGAGCCGCATGACCGTGGGCAAGTTGTCTGACCTCTCTGTGCCTCTGCTCCCTTCCTATAAAATGGAAATAATTAAATGAATACACACATTAACAATTAGAACAGCGTGTGGCATGTAGTATCGGCTATAAAGTCTCTGTCATTGTTGGTTTTAGGTGTCGGGCACTATGTGGACACGATACAAATATCCTATCCGTTAAGTGTCCAAACAACCCAGCAATATGGGCACTGAGAGACCATCTAACGGCCCGATGCTCATTTATGACCACTTGAGATTTGCTGATTTTCCCAGAGGTTCCCAGAGAAAAAATCAAAAACCTGTGGCCCGGATCAGGGTCCCCACTCTCTAGCACCCCGGTACCCACGCTGCATTCGCTTGTCCACTGCTATGGTTTAGACAAGGAGGCTGCAGCCACACTTCTCGACACATCTCAGTTTGGAACACACTAGCCCCTTATGGCGGCTAACAAAACAGAGTACAGTATTTCAAAATCCAGAACAAGGGTTTGCCCAAGTCTCCTGCGCACTGAAAGAAACCCTTCAGTTTCTTTTACTTCCCTTAGGCAAATGGCAAGACAACCAGGGTGCTGAACACAGAAATTCTCCCGCTGCTAGGAGCTCCACAAGGGCAAAGGCCACATCCCTCTTAAATGCCAGTTTACCCTGCTCCTTACCCAGAGGCCAGTAATTATTTATCAAATGAACAAACAACAATGAATAGATGACTTAACTGAAGTTGGCACGAAGTCCCTCAACTGGGATCCAAACTAGAACACGTTTCTTACAAGTCAACTAGTGATACAGGAGTTCCGTAATTACAAAGAAGAGGGTGAAAGTGTAACGTTTTGGCCCAGCCATTGAAACCAGTTGCAACCTTACTAATCTCAGGATTAACCACTTCCCAGGATGATGATCAGGTAGAAATACCCATTTCTCTTAGCAAATCCCACTTTTTTACTCAATGGTGTGATCCTGTCCTTTTGCTCTCGCAAAATACATCCTTGCAGTTTTTTCTTCTGCATTAATATCATTCTGAACTAATGCTATTTTTAAGGTTTTTATACTACGGTTCCAGGCTGGACTTTGGAAATCCTACAACTCTAGAATTACTAAAGTTTCCCATTTAATGCAAAATACTATGGGAAAAATAAGAGATGTCAATTCGATCTGCACTCAGAAATGAAAGAGTATTTATCTCAACCAAGCATAAATCTGTATTTTTTACTTTTTGATTATTGCATAAATTTAAATCTTTACTTATTTGAAATAATATCAGAAAAACTCATTTATTTTAAATGTGAGATAATCACATCTAACACTTCCCAAAAAAATTACAAGTTATAAATACCAAACTTAACTAAACATTAAAACGTGAAAGAGATGATCATGAAATGAGTATCACTATCCAGAAAGCACTGTAGTTATTTACAACTATTTCATTAATTCTTAGCAAACCCTCAAAATGGATCTGTAACACTCCTAGAAATAACGAATAAAGCCTCACAACTCTCAAATAAAAAGGAGCTAGGGGCGCCTGGGTGGCTCAGTCGGTTGAGCATCCGACTTCAGCTCAGGTCATGATCCTGCGGTCCCTGAGTTTGAGCCCCGCATCGGGCTCTGTGCTGACAGCTGCTTGGATTCTGTGTCTCCCTCTCTGCCTCTCTCAAAAACAAACATTCGGGGGGGGGGGGGGGGAAAGGAGATATCTGGTCTCCCTATGCAACAGAAACAACTGTCAGATAAATTCAACATGTTTTCCTTCTTGTCTGGTCCCAACATAGTCTATGCTTACTCAATCTGTCCAGTAAATTAGTAAAATTCTACCTGTTTTTAGTCTGAAAGAGGGTCCTTAATGACCATGGGAAAATAATCTTTTCCAGTTTCTCTTTTTCATCAAGGGATGCAGAGGAAGTCAGGGAATAACAACGTTTTCTCTACTAGGACTAAACATTGACAAATGAGCGTACATATGTTCCTCCTGTATTCTGCCATTAAAATGTAACATAATTCATTTGACTGGTAAAGTATTAGCAAATTTCAAGAAGACAGCTACCTGGTGCTTGTAATCCTCCTCTTTCTGGTTCTAATACTCAATAATTCATGCTGCTATCCACTTAGTAAAATCGGGCCCCTCTAAATGCGATCTGCAGGCATTTAAAAACTGATAATTACAGAAACAAATTAGTTCAGTGTTTACTATATGCCACGCACTATGCTGTCTTACATGCGCTACTTTATTTAGTCTTTATATCCAACCTGACTACACATGTGGTGTTATTATCCCCATACCGCAGATGAAAAACTAAGATTAAGAGATGAACTTTCCCAGGGTCATAGCAAATGGCTGAGCTGGAGTTCAAACACTCTGAATCTCTGATGTCGGTGCCAACGAAATGCCGTCAGTCTTAGGGCTAGCGTGACCAAAGCATAGTCAACAAAAATGTTTTTAATCGAGAGTGAAGAGTACACACACGTGCATGCGCGTAAGCACAAGAGGAGGAGGAGCAGACGAAGAATCCCAAGCAGGCTCCATGCCCTCAGCGCAGATCCTGGTGCGGGCTTCGAACCCATGAACTGTGAGATCGTGTCCTGAGCCAAGAGCAAGAGTAGGATGCTTATCTGACTGGGCCACCCAGGTGCCCCAGCAATTAAAATACTAACTATGCGTAAGGGGGATGCTCAGATGTTCTTATTTCATGAATTCAGGACTGTATATATTTCCATCACATAGTGATTGCTAAGATGTTTATGCTTTGATGTATTTTGATTACATCCCTGTAAAAAAAAATGATTTAATACAGCTCAGAGATAACAATAAAGTGAATTTCTGACTGCCAAAGAGGAAGGAGGGCACGCTGAGTCACCCCTTCTAACCAAAATGCTCAAATTCATAACCATTCAACTCAGTTTACTGTATTTGCAATACTACCGTATTTACAAGATAAGTACACAAAAGGCTTCACTAGGTGCTTTACATGCATGAAATCACACGACACAGACAAACTGTAAGATGTTCATCTCAGCTTCACGAATGAGAAAGAGGACAAACTTTTCCAAGCCTTAGAGTGGCTAAGAAACATAGGAGGTGGAAGCAGGATCTCAACCCCCAGACAGGCTCCAGAACTCTGAGTCTCCACCACAGGCTGCACTGTCATGATCACACGCTCCACGGCACCAAGGAAACTGGGGGCCATGAGGGACTGATGCCACGAGGGGAGGCTACAGGTTTTCTACTGCTTAAATAAGGGTCCTTCCCCACACTTAAAGGACAATAAAAGAAGATTCAAGGATTCCGCTTGGTCACAGAAGTTCAGGCTGTGGTGCCTAAGTACTATTCTAACTGCTGATTGTAATTCTAAGCACTATTTTAAAAGCATAAAAAGTAGGTGGGAAAAGACCATACGCAGGCAAAATTATTTTATGTTCTGCTTGTGCGTCTGTCTGCTCAGTCACAAGACACAGCCCCTTAAGAACCCCGGGCAGAAACTGCTGAAGCAGGCATGAAGCGCTACACTGAGCGCCACCTTCAATCTAGGGAGAGGAGACCAGTGGCCCAGGAACGGCTGGGAGCAGTGCAGAGAATACAGGAAGAGTAGCAGATCTAGCCTTGGCGGCCGCAAAATCACAGCTATGGACTGGAAACCCCTTAGCAATCCAGCAGCTCAACTCCCTTGTTTTCAAAGAAAGTTGAAAGGATTTGCCCAAGTTTATGAAAGCTAAGCTGGTACGGAGTTTAGAATCCAGAATGAGGTACCTCCTCGGTCAGGGGGGCTCATTAGAACTGATCATGATTTACAGAGGTCTTGGCCTCTGAGACAACCAACAGACCCACTGACCACAAGCAGCGTCCGCTCTTCCGGTCACGGTGTTCGTACCCCTAGCCTTTGTCACCCTTCTCTACCAAGCGCTTCCTGTAGCCGCAAACAGCACGGATAGATGGACTTCTTCTATAACTTCAGCAGCACCTTCATTCATAAAAGAGAATCTTCAAAATTTCACCCTGTGGACTTCGAGCCTGTACCTTCGACACCAGAAAACAACAACTAAGCCTCCCAGCCAGCACAGACAAATGAGCCGACTGTGTCCATCCTCAAAACTCCAGCTCACTCCTACTTCTACCCATGACCCTCCACCAACCAACTTCCAAGAACTACTTTTTTGCGCCCTAGGTTATAAATTCTCCTTTCCTGAAACAAGTTTCAAGGAACCAACAAAATCTTAAATATTAAACCCTAGTTTTTCAGACACTTGTCACTAACACCTACCACAACAGTACCAACTTATTCGGCATACGTGTACGTCCACACGCACACACTCTTCATCTGTGGCCTCCCGCCTGTTTACGAACTTCTCCCCTACTTTCTCTGCCATCTCTGCTCCTATTTTTTATTTCCGCTTTCACTTTCCGAGAGAGGTACAACGGCATGCCACCAGATGATCCCCAAGCCCAGGCTGTGAAAGACGGAAGCGGTAGCCCGGGCTTTCCACAGAGCTTCCTCCCGCCAGACAAGGAGAGATCGATGCTCTGAGAGAAAATGCCAGTGAGCACGGTAATAGGCGAGCACCACCTGTCTCATCATGAGGTTATGGCACAGAAGCAGTAGACAAGGTAGGGGTGCTGCTTCCTGATCCTGGGATGTATATTTTGAGTACAGAGACAAGTTTAGACAAGCCTGTTATATGCGCCACCCAGCAATGTTACAAGGAATCATTCCTTTGCTTTAATGAAACATGACAGAAGCAATAACGGACTAGCTTTCCAACCTCAAGAATACAATGAAGACATTTTCAAGAAAAGTTGTTAATAAGCTGAAAAAGTTGAAAGAAGCCGGAAATCTGGAGCTATTAAAGTAAAAATATTTATCATTCCAAACATACCCGCTAGGATTGCAAAGCCACCACCAGATGTCACTATGGAAACTGACTTTAAATGTGCATGCAGTGGAACTAGACTGAAAGGGGGAGAAAAAATACAATGTAATTGTTAAAAAAGAGTTTGGCCGATGTGGCTGAAAATACAGCTCACAGCAAAATGTCTTTCTAGAAGATTCGTCATTTTCCACAGATAGTCATTAGGTACTCATGTTGTCGTTCCATAGTCCAATTATTCAATGGGTACAAGGTACAATGCCTGGATGGCTCAGTCGGTTAAGCATGCGACGTCCGCTCAGGTCATGATCTCACAGTTCGTGGGTTTGTGCTGAGCTGTCAGCACAGAGCCTGGAGCCTGCTTTGGATTCCCTCCCTCCCTCCCTCCCTCTCTCTCTCTCTCTCTCTCTGCCCCTTCCCCACTCATGCTCTGTGTCTGTCTCAAAAATAAATAAAAAACATTAAAAAAAATTAAAAAACAAAACAAAACAAAGGGTACAGGGTACAGTTGAGTACAGTTGCTCAAGCCAATGATCCTAAAGTAGTAAAGGGTTTCCAAGAATAATTAATTCCTACTATCCACCACTGATGGCTAATGATGATGTTAACTTGAATATGCCCTCAAAGAGGAAAGGCCAGCATTCGCTCCAGCTGACAAGGTGGAACAGGACGCTTTCAACACATTTTTAAGGCAAAAGTAAAATTATATGTAGTCACTTTACTGCCAAAAAATAATTTAACTAACTCAAATTTCCATGGCCACAGAACATCTTTCTCCCTGGAATTTTCCTATTTTCTTTGTTTAACAGGTCTTGGCCCCTTATCCAGCCCCAGTGCCAAGGTTTCAACAAAACCTTGCTATTTCAGATTCTTCAGCAACTCCAACTCAAAAATACTTATAATCTTTCTTTCTTTTTTTTTTTTTTTAACTTTTCTGGAACCAAACTTAAGGCAGCAATTGTATGAAAAGCCTCTTTAGTCAATTACAAGAAAAACTTAAAACATAAAATAGAGTTTTGGATAATATTTTCCCTACAGACAGTAAGTGACTAACTACCCCTTCCTCCAATTCTGTAGTCTCGTCATGTACAGAGTAACTCTTCTGGAGATAAATATTTTCCCAAATATAAAAACAATACACACTAGAGATGCAATATGTATGTATCTGACATTAATCCACAAAGGTTACTCAAGTGGTTAATTTTTTCCTAATTATGGAAAAATCAGAAGTCTCATAGTTGTCATATTAAATATGCTGCTACAAGACATTCTGCTTTGAAATTACATTTAAAAAGTAGACTATGATTTCCCTATTAAAATGCAAACCCTTTCAGGGCAGGGATGTTTTGCCAGGTAAATAGTGGGTACTTGTTAAGCATGTGTTGAAAAGAATGCCCATCATCAACAAGTTAAGTCTGAGAAACACTCACAGCCAAGAGGAGCCAGGGGAGACAGGACGACTAAATGCAAGGTAGGAGACTGGAGAGGATCCTAGACCAGAAAAAGCACATCAGGAGAAAAAAAAAAAAAAAAAGCTAAGGAAATATGAGTGAACCCCAGGCTGTAGTTAATAAGGATGTATCAATATTGGTTCACTAGTTATAACAGATATACTAATGTAAGATGTCAATGGGGAACTGTAGGTGTAGGAGCTATATGGAAACTGTACTATCTGCTCAATTTTTCTGCAGATCTACTTAAATTTGTTTCCTTCAAGTAATCAAACTTTTCTGAATTTATCTCATTTTCATTAAACAGTAAATTACATATATATACATATGTATATACACATATGTATATACACATATGTATGTGTATGTATATATATATATATATATGTAAGTCAAATTAAACAAAAAATTTATAAAGAGAGCAGAGAAGGGAGGCAGAGAGGTAGAGAGAGGGACTCTTAAGCAGGCTCCACTCAGCACAGAGCCCAATGAGGGACTCGATCCCACAATCCTGGGGTCATGACCTGAGCCAAAATCAAGAGTCAGACGCTCAACCGACTGAACCTCCCAGGAGCCCCTCATTTTTTTTTTTAATAACCTCTATACCCAATGTGAGGCTTGAACTCATGACCCCAAGATCAGGAGTGGCAAGCTCTACTGACTGAGCCAGCCAGGCGTCCCTGTAAGTCAAAATTTTAAATGCCTGAGACCACACAAAGTAAATATCCCATGCTTTTGCTAATAAAAAGAAAGGTCAAAGTAAATAAAATAAACAGCATCCCTCATGGGCCAAGCAAACTGCTCGGCAGTTTCCTAGCACATGGAACAGTTGGATAGATGCCTCTCTGCCCTCTTACAGCTAAAGACCAAGTCAGTCATGTCGTACAATTACCTTTTCAGTTTAAAGACATGACACTATTACCATGACCTGATCTTTCAAAATCAATGACATGCTGTATCATTTGATGAGAAGCCGTTTGTGGTTGGAATCACAGCAAGCTCAGCGAAATGTTCATAATGATGCCGATGATAACATTATAACCGCAAATACATATACACAGCTCATGACGTGCTGGACACTACTTTAAACACTTCCCGTAGATTAACTTATTTGATCTTTACAGTAACTCTAAATGTTAGGTAATATGATCAACCCTATTTCACAGGGGAGGGAACAGTGTGAACAACTTGCCCAAAGTCACAGCTTGCTCATGGTGGAACTAGGATTCAATCCCAAGGAGACTGGCTTCAGATAATCATGCTGTAGCACCTCCCAGTCTCTGGCATTCTCTAATTAGAGGGTAGCATGAAAGCAACTGAACACAGCCTGCAGTATCCAGACAAAAAGCCTTGGCTTTTTGGAATATAATGACCAGATTGGAAAAAAAAAAAAAACAAATGGTTTTGCTGTCTTCACAACATTTGGGGTTCTAGGTGAAGTATCTGATGCTACAAAAATTTTGTTGTTCTGTGCCATTAAGACATTAAGCACATTCCGTAGTTTCAGGAGAAAAAGGAAACTGATGTAATATAAAACAGTACATATGATACAGCTTTAAAAAAAGGTATGTATATTAATTACACAGAAATGTCGGTGATCTACAAGTTAAGGAAACAAACGAGAAAGAAATCTTTATGAAGTACATAAAGTATGACCTTGGTTCTGTTTAGTTCTGATTTAAAAATAACAAACACACAACACACAATTATACATGCAGGGAAAGATAAAGGTCTACAAATAAACAAGGTAATGGAGAGACAATAAAGAAAATCAACTCAATGAACCGAATTTTTAAATTTCTGTAACAATGACTGTTAAGCTGTATTTAAAATGTGCATGAAAAATGACAAACCTTTAAGTACCAGCAGTCCTGTAGAGGTTGTGCTAGAATAACCTTCATATTTTATTTTCCCTTTATATTTTTAGATATACTTTCATTTCCAAGTATTTTAACGGTTTCATTTCATCTAAATAGATGGGGTAACAACAGTCTACTTAGTCTGACAGTTTCAACAATTAAAAATCAAAAGTATTTATATGTGAAACTTACAAAGTTTTAGGTAGGCCTAGGAAATTCTAAAATTATATTGCTCAGAGGTAGGTCATAAATTAATGATTAAAAGGAAAGCTTTTTATGCAGTAACTGCCAATCTGTTTTTTCATTATTTAAACTGCCTATTTACATCATCTTAATTAAAATGGAGATCTAACAACTCTTTCCATTAAAATTGTTGCAATAACTTTAAAATTAGCTGAGGAGGCTTTCTGACTTGCAAACTTACTAAAATATATTAAGTTCATAATCAGATTTTAAGCATCATGTTTCAAGTCCAAGGATTTCTTCAGCTTTGCAAAGAGTCAGTCCCATGGCAAGTTCTGCTAAACCATGTTTTCATGCTTTGTTGAGAAATGATTCCAAATTCTGACTTCCATGTCAGAGCCATTAGTGTTGTTAATGAGGGCTTTCATGGATAAGCTCTCTTAAAGAGGATCATCCTTGGATATCAAAAGTATCACCTGAAGACATACTCATTGGATAAAACTACATACACAAGACAGCCTTTGGAGGAATTAAAATTCAAAAGATACAGTTCACACACCAACGGTAATGTTTCTAGCAGTTTGTTCTGTATGTTAGAAGTTGTACAAGTTCAATATTGATTATTTTTTCCACATTCTATTTCTTGGATGCACACTCAGCAAGTGCTTTATATATGCCACATATTTAATCCTCACAGTTAATTCTGTAAGCTCGGCAGTCTTTCCTCATGCTCCGTATGCAGAGGTTTTCGAGCTGAAAAGTCACTGTTCCAGGCATTTACTCACCATAAGGGGAATACACTAATCAATGAATTCATTAGTGAATTGTCTTACCAGTTAGCCATCATTGCACTTACATATAATAACTTGATTAAGCCTCAAAAGTTAATTGCCTTGAGCTACCCAACTAGTTGCAGAGAAGAAAAAATCTAAAACCTGGCCTACTAGCTCTAGAGCCCAAAGTCCTACGCAACAGAGTACCTCCCCTGCCTTTCTTACTCCTATGGGGTAGCAGGGCTGTGATTCAACAAGGGATGCCTGCCTCTCAAGCCCTGGCTCTTTTCTTGTAAGCCTGTGTAGGTGACCTTCATTAATCTGTCTCTATTAATGAAAAGAAAAACTAACACATAACAAAAGTTTACCGGTGTTTGGCCACGGAAGGAGGAGTGACAGGATTTAAAAAGTATAAACCCAACCAAATGTGGGCCAAACAGACTCCTACTCAAAGTTCTAAAATCCCATCTAAGTTTAGGATAAAAAAGGAAAAAGGACATAAAATAGGATCCAACGCTGCTCTGTATTCAGAAAGTTGGTACACAGTCGACCTTTGAAGTACATGGAAATGCAAGGATCCCCACTCATACGTGGATCTTCTCCAACAAACACAGTATAGTGCTGTAAATGTATATTCTCTTCCTGATGCTTTTCTTAACCTTTTTATTTCTCTAGGGTAATTGACTGTAAGCAAACCATATATAATACATGTAGCACAAAAATGTGTTAAATCAACTATGTCATCAGTAAGGCTTCTGGTCAACAGTAGACTATTAGAAGTTTTAGGGGAGTCAAGTTATATGTGCATTTTCAACCGTGAGGGGGCGCGGTCAGCACTCCCAGTCTGCACATTGTTCAGGGGTCAACTGTATTTTCCTTCTTGCTACATGAAAGTTCAGACTAAATTTCTATTACATGCAACACAATAGGTGGTATGTAAGGCATCCTGTAATACCGAAGATCACTACGAGGGTATCGTAAGTGAGCTGTGAGCGCAGTTAAAATACGGAGCAGTGGGTGGGAGATCCAGAACTCCAAATGCTAAGCCAGCTGTAAAGTTGTGCGTCAGATAAAAACAGGTATTTTAAGGCTCACCCCTCTTTGGAAAAGAAATCTGTGACTTTTTTTATCTAGTCCCATTATTTATTTTTTAATTTTTTTTTAACATTTTATTTATTTTTGAGACAGGGAGAGACAGAGCATGAACAGGGGAGGGTCAGAGAGAGGGAGACACAGAATCCGAAACAGGCTCCAGGCTCTGAGCTGTCAGCACAGAGCCTGACGCGGGGCTCGAACTCACGGACCGCGAGATCATGACCCAAGCAGAAGTCGGCCGCTTAGCCAACTGAGCCACCCAGGCGCCCCTAGTCCCAATATTTAAATAACAGGTTTTTTAAGAACTTTATCCTATGATTTCCTCTTCATTAAAAATGATTTTACGTTGCTTATAGTGGCCTGGATCTTGCTAGAAATTAATCTTGAAACTGGCGTTATTGATTTACACGTTCTTTCATTCACTCAACAAACATAGGGTTCCTACTGTTTGCCAAGCATGGTATGAGGTGCTAAGGAAACCAAGAAGAGTAAAACAGGGTCCTGTGAGAAAGACAGTTAAATAAAAGAGGAATTTATTCTATGGAACAGTGGAGAGAGAGAGGGGGAAGAAAGCACAAGTATTTGAGAAGGGCAGCACAGTAATTTAACAACTATTTAATATTTTCTATTTGTTTTATAAATATTTTTCATACAAAGGTCAAATAAATCTTTTCTTAGGTTTATGAGTCCCTGCCTGAATTTTATGATGCAACATGTAATTAAGTTAATTAAAAAATAAATAAATTGGAACAGGAGCTCCTGGGTGGCTCAGTTAAGAGTCCAACTCTTGATTTTGGCTCAGGTCACGATCTCAGGGTTCGCTGAGATCCACTGTCAGCCCAGAGCCTGCTTGGGATTCTCTCTCCGCCCTTCCCCTCCTCTCCCCCCCGCCCCGCCTCTCAATAAGTAAACTTTAAAAAAACAGAATGCACAATCCATTTTGTGAGCAGAGACAGGGAGAGGAGGCGGATATACACTAAAACGGTGGGCTATAGGGGTGAGTGAATTTTTTTTGTTAATATTTTCCAATTTTTCTACAAGAAATACGTATGCATTGCAAAACATTATTTTTGTAAACCTACACACATAGAGGATTAATCCAAAGTGTATCCAAGAGAACTTAAGAAATCTCAGAAATGTAAAAGCAACCTTTCAAAGTGAAGACTGCCTTACAGGTTTCCATAAGCCGAGTAACAGCTGCCTGAAACATTTGTATTGCAGAGTATGCTTTAGCATGAAGAAGACAAGGCACTATTCAGCGATTAAAATGTCAGTTGACGTGACTCCGCCTCACGCCCAACTCCTTCCAGCGCTCCCTGGCTAAAGAAGGAAAGGAATGAGATTCCTCCGCTACAGTCAAGTATTACGCTGGCCACTGTATAAACACAGCTCTTTCCAAAAGAGACAGTTGTCTCCAGAGTCCTAGAATGCACAAGGCTCGTAGAAGAGCAAGTTTTCCTTTTTCTAAGGTTTGTTTAGGCTTCCATAAAACAGATCCTAAATACAGAAAACTGCACCTATTTATTTTTCTTAAAACAAAACCTGAGACCCACATGCAGTTCAGCTAAGCCAAAAGGAAGGCATGTTTTACATAAACTCAACGCCGGTTGAAGCAAATACCCTGTATAAACCACCCCCCCCTTCCTATCACCCCAAAATGTTTTTCTCCATTTTCTCCATTTTTGATTTAAAAAAAAAGTTCTCTGTTAAACTGCATTTTAACTACAAAGCAGTTTTTCAGTTTTAAAAATTCAAATTATTTTACAAATGTAAAAGGTATAATTCAGAAGCAGTATTCAGCTACTTGAAATATTCAGTGTGCTGCCAAACCCAATCCTACAAGAACTCAGAAACTTAAGCTACGCCTCAATTTCCTCACATGGAAAATGAGGAAAACAGATATAAGGACTAAGCGATTAGCATAAAAATAAAGGCAATTCCTGCTAATCATCTACTGTGATGCTTGAGAAACTAAAGCAAAGTCAAGATTTAGGAAGATTCTGACCAGAAGTGTAACACCTTCATCCCTAACCTCGGTGCTTCCAAGGATGTACTATTACTCCAGAGAACAAACTAGCTAACACAAACCACATTATGATGAGGCAGTGTCTGAAATAGAACTATCAGAGTCACTTAAAGAACAAGTGACTAAAATACCCCTAAGCATTCTGAACTGAATATTGTAGAGCAAAAGAAATTTAGACCTCTATGGCAACATTTTCAAATAGACAGAAGTTATTTCCAGTGATAGTAAAATCTTACATGTGCACAGCACACACCAATCCTGCTCAAGTGGCCACTGAGATCTGTCATAAGCTCTCCCCTGAACCCCAATAAAGTACAGAGGGACTTTTATGAGACATTATAAAGTCCCATTTTCAAATATGGCATGATAGTGGGAAGAATCAAATTAGAAATTTTGGGAGCAAAGACAGCATTATCAGATACTATCTCCTTCCCCACTTATTTTCATCAAATTTTGATCAAATTTCAGCAAGGTTTCAGTAGTTGCTACAGATTTAGGAGTTAAAACTAACCAAGTTCAACATAAGTTGCTCGAATGTACCATGATTATTTAAAAGAATTTAAAGCACAAATCTTATACCTATGTACCAATTAACCCTTAGTCACCACAAGTACAAAACTATGAATATCACATGGAGGTGATGAACATTAGAGGGCCTTCTTATCCAAGATCTGGGAAGAAAACCTAGGATTCCCACCCAGGTACAAGAATATGAATCACACACCTCCCAAGATTTTTTTGTTTTCCAACCTATCAATAACTTACCTTCTGAACTGCTAAAAACTGTACATGTTTCTAACGCAAGACATTTTAGGACCTATACACGTAAAGACTGTTTTGAAACAAAAAACATTCTTCTGAGAGAAAAGAACTGGCTTTTAATGATTTCCTTTAAAAGTACTTATAAACAGCAATCTTACCCAAGGGTTTATATGCAAAACCAAAGAGGAAAATTGGTTTGGCAAACCATCAAAACTGACAGGAGTGGTAAGAAAAACAGAGGAGTGGGGGCACCTGTGTGGCTAAGTCGGTTCAGCCTCTGCCTTCGGTACAGGTCATGATCTCACGGTTCATGGGTTCGAGCCCCGCATCGGGCTCTGTGCTGACAGCTCAGAGCGTGGGGCCTGCTAAGGATTCTGTGCCTCCCTCTCTCTCTCTGCCCCTTACCCACGTGCCCTCGGTCTCTGTCTCTCAAAAATAAACATCTTAAAAAAATTAAAAAGAAAAGAAATTAGAAGAGCATTTTCCTTTACCCACTATCACAGGGGTCCTCAAGGAGCTGAGAGTCAAGTCTGGGCTGGGAAACACACTGGTAATTGGGCTTGTGGGGCAGGAAGACAGCAGCAGGAAAACAGAAGGGGGGGGGGGCAGGCATCTACTGTAAATGTAAATGGCCCCTCCCCCGCTGAAGCGGACTGCCTGCTCCCTCCCCTGGCACTGACTGCCCTGTGCCCCCGCCATTCACCTTCAGTCATGGACCACAGGGCTGCAGGACCCTGTCCCTGTCTGTCTCCCCTACCTCCTCCTGACTTCCGGCTGCCTTACAAGCTGCTTTGTATTTAGGGGGCTGCCCTTCCCAAGGATCAAAAATTGCCCTCAAAAGGCTGGCTCTCCACTCTGGTCATTCAAGTCCCAGCTTACATTTCCTCCTTGGAAGTCCTTCCCTGAGAACTCCATTTTACTTACTTATTTCTTTTCTTTTTTTTTTAAGATTTATTTTTTAGAGAGCAAGCAGAGAAGGGCAGAGAGAGAAGGGGACAGAAGATCTGCACGGACAGCGGGGAACCTGCTTGGGAATCTCTCTCCTCTCTCTGCCCCTCTTTCTCTCTCAAAATGGTTAAGAAAATTTTTTCATCACAAAATACTGCATATAAAATTTCATAAAACTGTGTTTTCCCGTTGTTTTCAAGAGTTATAACACAGTAAGATTACTACTTAATTCCACTGTGCTAACACATAGGCATTCTGTAATTCTCTTAAGCAAATGATTCAACAAGCAAATTAATAGTTTAGTAAACTATAGATATACGCTTACCTATTTAAGAAAATAAGCTAGAATTAATCATGTTTATTTGTATTTAAGAATGTATTAAACCCATAAGAGATTCTTCATCCCACATGAACCCTATCTACCCACTCAATTAGGTCATTATGAACTATGGGTATCTGACAATAATAAAATACATCATCTTCTTTAAAAAACAATGAATTTTTTAAAGATATTTTTAATTACACTTTTTTTTTTTCTTAAGGGTGTGATTTGGACTAAACCTCCTCTCCAACTGTATTATACCCCACCCCAGACAGAGGTCCCACAGCACAGGACATATTAGTGCTTTGTGCTCCCACTGAAATGAGACTGTAGAAAGGCCAGGCCCGGCTGTGAGAGGGAGAAAGTGCTTTTGCAAATTTCCTGTTGGCTCTCACACAAGACTCACCAGCTACTGTTAACTGTGCTTCCTCCTGAGAAGAATGTGCCTGCCTTCCATACCTGAACATTCCAATACACAGAAAATAGAACTGACCCTTGGCCTATTTTCAACAGGATGGAAGGAAACTTCTTTAGGAAACTTTAAATAATTACCATGTATTTTCCAAAGCAATCAATATTCTTTTCACAAGTCAATGACCACATGTTAATCATTAACTTTAGGGTTAACAGGGGAGGAGGAAAAAAAAAAAAAATCACACGTCCCATTACCCCACCCGTGTTAATGGCAGCATAGTGAAACACTTTCAGGTAAATAATTCAAATAGGGTAACAAAACAAAAATATAACACATCTAAACTAAAAGGGTAGTATAACATTAAACATGAGGCGTGGTTTTCATTTAGCATTCTGTGTTCAGTTTGAACTGAAAATGTCCATCTCTTATTATTTTTGGCAACTTCCTTTATGTCCAAAATCAAGTCATGAATTTCAGGAATTCAGCAAGCAAGCCCCATCTGTGCATGAAACACTGTATCTAAAAAGGAAGAAAGTCAACCAGTGTCCTAATCCCTTGGGCAAAAAGTATAAAGTAGATCGCCACAGTCTCAAAACCAAAATGCCACAGACTAGCCAAGAAGCACATTCCCATCTTATCTGGCCTGACTGTGGTTCACCTCACCTTTCTTTCATTACAGGAAGGGCACTCCAAGGGCATTACCCTTAGATCAAACAAAGCATTCCAAGAAGGCAAAGGCATTCACACGAAGCTCTTTTCGCAGGGACAGCAAGAACAAGCCTTACATTTCATGAATGAGTAAGCTGTAATGAAGCATTTCTGTGTCCCTTAAATAAAATTTCAAATAGCTGATAGTGTGTGGACTGCAATCAGAGAGCATTAAAAGACCACTACAAGGAGAAAGTTAATACGAAAGCCAAACTTCTCTATTTTTCAGTAAGAACAAAAAAAACACGAAGGCCTAAAATTTTACTTCAAATGAAAAATTTTCATTGAGATTTTCTTAAAATGACAGATTTACAACCTGCAAACACACAGGCCTAGATTGCTATAGTGTTTCTAGTTACTCCTTAGCTAAGGATTATGCATTCAACATTTTGTTTCACTCTAGTTAACTTTTCCTTTGAGTACATCTCAGATGGTATTTCAAGCATTTAGCCAGTAATTTTCAACGTCAATAATGCTTTCTATATATGGGATTCTGTAATTAAAGCAGATCTCTGATTTCCATAAAGCCAACCTACATTTGGTTACTTAAAAAAAAAAAAAAAACAGTGAAGACTTTTTGTTCACTTCTACAAGAGCTTACTTTATTCCCTTCAACTTAGGCAAGAAGCAGGAAACTCTCTACTAAAAGAGAACACAAGGGCAGACCCTGAAGTCTCAGTTCTGTTTGGTAGGTAGGTAGACAGGTAGGCTGAACCACGAATACCTCCAAGTTCATCTTACGTTATCTATAGACAGCAGTCCATTTCTAAGCACCCAGGTTGGGGAATCTGCTGTAAGGAAATCCACTTCCCGTAGTTAAACAGTCTAATTGTAATGTTACCAAAAAAACCTAAAATTAATCAAATCCTACTCTAAATTCTTTGACTCTCTGACTCACTTTTAACAATCCCTAAAGCTTGAATTCAAATATGTACAGGAAGTAAGCATTGGGAAATAAAGCCCTGAAGAGCTGTAATCAACCAACTGTTCCATTAAAACAGACAACCACTGTCTGGTTTAGAAAAATAATGGATTTCTTACTTCCAGATGATTAAAGATGCATCCATTCAGTACGGCCGCCTTTAGAATGAGTCCCCCAAGGCAAGTAAGGCAGAAAGTTTGTGTACCATAATTATTTGTGAATTTTCTTCTCCACCCAAATTCTGAAGAAACCAAGTAAAGGTTTTTTTCCCTGTATACTTCCTCCCATCTTCATCATTTACTAGTAAATTAGACTTTAAAAGAGTTTTTGTGAGTTACTGCAACCACAAGTATGTACTATGAAGCAAACAAACAAAAAAAAAGGAGTGGACTTCTAAATATTCTTTTTTCCAAGGGCTCAATAAAATCACTTCAGTATATCTAAAATCAATGTATTAACCTCATAGTATCTGGGCCTGTATTACAATTCTAATATTAAATTCTTAGATCCACTGTCTAAATCAACTAAAACTTTATCCCTGTGTTGTTATTGCTGTTTTAAATTGTTCTTTGCCCAATTATGTTTTGAATAGAAACCTGTGTGCTTTAATCTGCTTCATACCCTTTTGTCGGTACTGGAGTCACTAGCTGTCAAGAATTACATGTTGCCTGATAAAAGATCTTGGATAATTTTTCTGTGATCATCCCATGAATAAGGTAACTTGTCTTAATTCAATCACTATGCTGCTGAGTATGTATTAGCTATGGACTCGGGTTAGTCAGTCTACAAGGACCACTTAGGGAATACAGAAGAGCCTGTATTCTTGGCTGTAACAGTAAGATCACTTTTTTTTTTTTTTTTTTTAATGACTGAAGTGTAGTTGACATGCAATGTTATATATCAGTGCTCAACCACAGTTACTGCTGTCACTGTCACCATCCAGCATTATTACGGTATTAGTCACTCTAGTCCCTACGCTGTGCTTTTCATCTCCATGACTTACTTTATAAATAAACACATGTGTATCTCTTATTCCCATTTTTAATCACATTTATTATTTGGAAATCCAGACAATTAAAAATTCATACTAATCAGAGGCTTTTATAAAGAGTAGCTAACCAAGTGAAATAAAAAGGTCCCCAGGACCTTTATCTGGCACTCAGGAAACACACATTTAAAAAACAAAACAAAACAAAACAAAACAAAACAAAAGAAATAAGCCTCAAGAGGTCACTTGGGACAAAGATCCAAAAAAGCTAAGTGAATCAGAATAGCATCTCAAAAAGTTGATGTATAAAAAAAATAAGAGTTTTCAAACATATAACCAGACACAAAACGAACAATCACCATTTCAATTATGATAGTTCCCTGAATGAAGTAAGTTTTTCCACCAATAATATACTGGCACCTTTTCATTTTCTGTTCTTAAATCCAAACAGTTAGTGGCAGCAAGAATGCAGAGAGGAACACTCTCAAAACTGCTAATGAGACTTTTCTTTCTGGATGAATATGTGGCAATTTGTTTTGTATCAGAGAAACATTTTTAAATTTTTATTTTCTTTAACCCAGTAATTCTACTTCTTGAAACTTATGCGAGGGCAAAACAAATACATCAACAAGGAAATGATTTAAATGTTCTAAAACTGGGTGTTGTTATATGCATTAGAGTTTATTTCTCTGATGGTATTCTATGTAATCAAGAGTCACATTCTGTTAGAATACTTAAGAATCATAAAAAGCTGGGGCGCCTAGGTGGCTGTCAGTTAAGCATCCGATTTCGGCTCAGGTCATGATCTCATGGTCCGTGAGTTCAAGCCCCACATCGGGCTCTGTGCTGACAGCTCAGAGCCTCGAGCCTGCTTCGGATTCTGTGTCTCCCTCTCTCTCTGCCCCTCCCCTGTTCATGCTCTGTCTCTGTCTCAAAAATAAACATTTAAAAAAATTAAAATAAAATCATAAAAAGCTGTGAATATCTTAAAAGGCCATCAATAATATATATGCACTATATAATTTTTTTAATCCAGTACCTGTAGAGGGTGAATGGGTGTGCATGTGTACATACACAAGTTGGCAAAACTTCAATGGCACTCTAGGCAGTAGAATTTTAATAAGTTTTTTCTTCTTTATAATAGTCTACATTTTCCCAGTCTTCTACAAGGTGATATATTATTTCATTGGAAAATAAAGCTCATTTTCAAATGTGGGTTAGGTCTCTGCCCATTTTTCCCAAATGCTCTAAGAGATCTCTTCAAAGAAAAAAAAAAAATCAACATTACATAATCATTTTCAAACTCCCCTTCCATGACCTTTAAGGGGACTTCTAAAGCTAACAGACTCCCCAGCAGGAAATAAATCTGTTGCTAAAAGGATGCACCCACAGAGTTATGGCAGGATGCACTGTCAGTGGCTTTGGCAACAATTTCCTTTTATTATGCCTTCGCTCCCAAGCGCTTTTCAACTGGGGGAGAATCCTGAAGAAGTTAATAGGTCCTTAATACATGCTCTGCTGCCTGAATGGATTCCTGTTCACAAGGTAATAGTTGAGACCCCCACGTGGCCCTTTCACAAGGACTTTAGCAAATCCCCTGCAGTGAGATGGCCCCAGGGCAGCTCTGTTTTCTGCAGCCCAGGCTGTGACCTAATCAGTGAGGTCCCCAGCAAGACAATCCCTACATTCAACAGTCCTGAAGAAATGAAGCAGGAGCGGGGGAAGAGTTCAAGCTTTACTGAGGAAAGCTATTTACCTGTCACAGTGATGGTTCACCCAACGGGGCTTTTAAAAAAAAAAAAAAAAAAAAAAAAGGCAAAACAAAACAAAACAAAACAAAAAACCCTCCAGCTGCTTCAGCAGATTCCTGGCCAGCAGCCAGCACAAAATAAACATATTTACTTAAGCTTCATTCACAACTTTTGATGTGAAACTGTTGAAGCCCAAATGGAAACAGGTAGATCGCTGATACACAAGAGTAGCAGTGGCAGTATAGCAGAATAGGTTTTAACGGTCTGTGTCCATTTCAATGGCACGAAAAGTGTCATGACGAGAATAGGGCCCAAAAAGTCATCTCAGTGTGCACACCCCAAAATCAACACAGAAAATTCCAAAATCTCAAATCTCAAAATGTGACTTTTTAACTGCGGAAAGAATGAACAGAACAGCGAAACAACACAAGAGTGAGTCTACACAAGGGAGACTTTTCATTAACTGTCCATAATCCCCAAGAGAAGGATGGAAAACAAGGGTTTTGAATTACACAGGTTAACAGTTTTGTTAACCCACAGGAACTTGCTTGTTAATTGCTAAAGGATGCTTTCACTTGGAAATGATAGACCTCATCTAATCTTTTGGAAAATAACTGTAAATTTGTCTTAAGACAGCATACTTTCACAGAAAGATTTACATCTCATAGGTCAAATGAAATTAGAATTTCTACCAACCTGCGAAAAAGCAATTTGAATGGGGCAAATTAAATAACAGATGTTTATTCTGAAGGAAAAAAAAAGACGATTCGGAATTTGATAAAAGCTGTCACTGGACAACTTTTAATTGAAAACAAGGTTCTAATTTGAAATTAACTGGTAGGTTGTTTTCCTACATCCATTAACAGAAAGAATCCGAGTCAAATGACTGCAAAATGAGTTTCCATCTAGCTTTGACACTAGTTTAACATCACAAGAACTGCTTCACTGTAATATTTTAAAAGCCATGCCAGGATCTAGGCCATCAGCATCTCTGACAAAGAAATTTTCTGCAACACCAGCATAATGGGTTTTTAACGTCCTCACTGAATGCCATTAGAAGACTGGGTATCCTATCCGACTCCCACACAGCACTGAACTCAACATGCAGAGCGACTTAACCCTTCCTGCTTCCCCTTCCAGCCAGGGCACACCAGCCAGTCATGGAGGGACAGGCCACAGGGCCACCACCTCACCTGAGTGGCTGGGCTTTGCTGTGAATCAACAAATATTAAACCTCTGCTTTAATAACCGGCACTGGAATGGGGCCAGTCCAAACTGAAATGTACTCCTAAGTACAAAATACACACTGATTTAAAGACCTCATGCGAATGCAAGAATGTAAAAGATCTCATTAATATTCTTCTATGTTGATTTCATGCTGATGTGACACTTATCAATCTGTTGGATTAAATAAAATTTATTACAATTAGTTTCACCTGTTCTTTTTTAGTGGCGACTAGAATATTTAAAATTACGTACGTGGACAATATTACCGAGCAATGCTGCCTTAACTTGTTAGTACTAACTCCTTTGGTGATTTGAAAAATTAAACGGCAAAGTAAACCCTGGCAGAATTTACACAGTTGTGCCAATCTGTGAAAATCAGCTCACATCTTTCACATGAGCACTGGTGTATGTAAACAACAGAATCTAAACAATGGAACATTTCCACTAAATGGTTTTATGGTATATTCTGGGACATGAATTGTTTTGCTGGGTTTGTTTTCATTTACACAGGTTGTACTGATTAGGGATCTATAATGCAGGATCATCTCTAATCCCAAAACAGAGAATTTAAGACTGTTACGCTCTTAGATACAATGGTCGTTTGCAGACCATATTCAAGATGCAGTATTAAAATACCAAATTTTAGATCAGCACCTCTAGATTAGGTTTCTCATGAAACCTACACTTCTGTTATAGAATCTTAATTTCATCCCATGAAAGAATTTTGACCGTTTTGGGGGCACCTGGGTGGCTCAGTCGGTTAAGCATATGACTCTTGATTTCAACTCAGGTTAAGATCTCACAGTTTGTGGGATCAAGCCCCATGTGAGGCTCTGCACTCTCAGCACTGAGCCTACTTGGGATTCTCTCTCCCCCTCCCCACCCGTCCCCTGCTCAATCTCTTCAAAATAAACAATCATTAAAAAGAAAAGGAAGAAACCTGACTGTTTAGTATTTAATGATCACTGAACTCTCTTAAGGAGTGAACAATGAGCAAACACATTTTACTGAGATCACTTATTTTTTTCATCTCTGTCCATTATTTTACTTGCTTGTTTTTCTAATGTCTTTGAGATAAAGAATACTAACCAAGGTTTCATTCATTCTATCTTCTCTAAAAGAACCCTGTTGAAGATAGGTCAAGGATTCCACATACAGGTCAAGGTGTTTAAAGACACTTAACTCCCCAAAATTTCCAGACAGAAACATCAGAATATTTAGTAAGTCAGTACATCAGGAGTTTCTGTTCCGAACCGTGCGATTTCTCATCATGGAGCATTTTCCTATTTATTCTTTTGCAAATAGGTCCCATAACAGATCTAACACAAGCCAAACTTAGCAGAACAGTAAGCAGCACTAAGTACATCTTCAATTTATTTGTAACACACTGCCATTTAAGCTGAAACTAAGCACAGGGATGTGTGTGAAGCCAAAAGACACCAAAGCAACCCTCTGATGTTCTCACTCTGTTCTGGCTTCGATTTTCATGTCCCCCACACCTTCCACCTACTTCTCCAATTCCTCCAAGTCTTTCATCCCTCAAGGGAAAGCACTAAATGAATAACTTGTGACAAAATAATTCGTAAGAAAGGTGGTGTTAATAAGCAAAAATAGTATCTGCAAGTGAAAGGCTCTCGTGGAGAACTCCTTGCTGCCTTTTACCACTCGACAGTCTCTTCCTTTGGCATTTTAAAATGCCATGCAAAAACTGGGATTCCCAAATCCCCTTGGGGGCAAGCAACTTAAGAAACCTTTGTGACAAAAACAGGAAGAGCGAAGGAACAGAAGACTAGTGCTTTAGTGTCTTAACACTTCTGGCAATACGCCGGGCATCTCTTAAAGTTCTAGCTTAAATGGAAATATTGTAAAAATACTTTGAAGTATTTTACTACCACTAAATATTTTCACAGTATTAAAACCCTGAAGTATACAGCTGACTGTGGCAGAAATTTAAGATAGCGTAGATATTTGCACAATTTTCAAAAGCCTTTAAATTCTTGTGCACATTTAACATCCAAAAGGAATGTCCTCATCAAAGGGGAAGAATATCAGATAAAGTGCCTCTGCGGTAGACTGAAAAACAAACCCAGTATTTTGCAGCTGCACCCAACAAGAGGTGCAGACTATTTTCCTAACTGTTGCATCACCTTGCTCAGCCAACAGAATGGGAGAAGTGAGAAGGTAGGAGTCTGAGCCTAGGCCAGGAGATCCAGCTACTTCGCTCCTTGAGCTCTAGGGACCCTGACGTCCAGGCTGGGCTGCTGACGGAGGACAGACACAGGGCTTAGAGGCCCACGTACCCTGCCAACATCCAGCCAACTCCCACGAGTCCCGCCACCCAGCTGACCAGCAACTGACCCGACAGGAGCAAGCCCAGCTGAAACTGGCGAAGGGCACACACCCAGGGGAGGTACGGCCCAAATTGCCAACCGACTGAACGGTGACCTAAATAAACAGTGGCCGTTGAAAGCCACCAAATTTTAGGGCGATCTGTTTCCCAACGAAAGGCAAAGTAACACGATTCTCTAATTCTTTTCACAATAGTGGTATCAGGCCACATATAATAAAAGCTCCAATTCAGCTTTGCACGTGTCTGTACCTACTCCATCACGTCTTCTATCTCCCTCACCAAATCTAACTGAACTTGGCCATTGTCTCCTCATTTCTGTGACTCTCACCTGTTCCCAGGTGCCAAATGTGCCCCCTCTGAACACATCTCCACCCGAATACACAGAGAAAACTTCCACAAAGGTTTTCGGACCTTCCTTTCATCATCCTAAGGAGTTATTTATAAATGAGAAAAACAAAATTAACTGACCATGGACGAAAAGTTTATAGGATCAGACGCCCAGGGGACAAAAGGAGACAAAGAACAAGCAAGAGTTTTTTAGAAATTTGTTATTTAGATGCAGCCACCGCTTGAGTGTGAAAAATATTTTTAGTTTCTGCATAATGTGTTCTCCTTAAAATAGCCTCATCATTGGATTTCCCTTAACTCAACTAGGCTTTAAAAGAAGGGTTTGCTTATAAGAGCACCCCATCAACAGAAACAACCGAAGATTTACAATACAAATAGCTTTTCTCAAGGTTACAACTACAGGGGCGCAATTTAAGCCAGGAAACGGACAGTTTCAAAGACTCTGTGGCTCTCTAGAACTACTTACACGAAGCTTTAGGAAATTCACTGATAGTGAGTGATACTAACAAAAATAGAGTCTACTAATCTGACAGCCTTTTCAAAAGTTCAGAACTTTGCCACATAACGTACGATGTAAATGGATGTTCGTCTTTTACACTTAGAACAGAAGCATTTTTCAGTTCAGAGGGTAACAGGCAACAGCACCGCTATGGAGCCCAAGAAAATGGCAACGCCCCGCCCGGTATTCTGTGCCTGCAAAGCCACTGAGCCGAAGATTTCCAGTTCTAGGCTGTGGTGCTCCATCTGACATATGAAGTTGCTTCTGCAGAGAACACAACGTCAACAAAAGGAAAGCGCGCTGCTAATGAAGCTTTTGTTACGGCTGTTGTTCTAATTCCCTCATTTTTTAGCTGCTTCAGAGGTGTGGAAAACGAGGGCAGTTTTAAGTGCATTAAAAGGACAGGCAGGCCTGAGGCACACACAGCGCTTCAGCTGGATACAGAGACGAAATTCTAATTGGGAACAGAGAACAAATTTAAAAGGTCTTTCCCAGTCATAGTTACTTAGATATGGGTTTGCTTTTGATACTCTGTCAAAGTCTAATTCGATTTCAAACTACTCATCCATCAAGTATTTGCGGGGTGTCTACCATGGGCCAGGCGCAGTTCTAGACGCCAGCCATCCAGGGCCAGAGTCCCCACCTAGGCTAACAAGGCTGGCGCTGTGAAAGCAAAATGACTAAAGCAGATTTTTTTTTTAATATGCTAAAATCATATTAGCTTTGAAACGGACAGTTTCAAAGACTCTGTGAATCTCTAGAATTACTTATATGAAGCTCTAGGAAATTCATTGAGAGCGATACAGATCCTACGAATCTGACAGCCTTTTCAGAAGTTCAGTATTTTGCCACATAATGTATGATGTGTATGGATGTACGTTAAAAAAAATCATGAACCTCAAATTATAAAACTTGATGTTCTTTAGACGTGATGATCCTCAGTTTGACTTCTTTCTCAAAATCAACAGCGCTGAGCTAATTAAAGCCAAACACAGGTATTATTCACGTTCATGCTTTCCTAATCAGCTTTCATCTTCTACATGAGGTTAACACGCTTGTAAGCAAAAATATTTCCTTAAAAAAAAGTTTGTTTAGATCTAGCCTTTAAAAGCAACTCATTTCCATTCGGAGGCTTCAACCAACAAACTAACTTGGTATTTACATAGCAAATTCATCTTTTTTTCATTAAAAATGTAAACACCTTCAGCTGAGCAACAGATCAAAAGAACACCATTATGTGACATTTACTGCGTTTATCAAAAGATGAACATCACTGAATAAGTATTTACTAAATACCAGCCGTGTGCCAAGCACTGTCATGAGAGAAACAAGAATGTCTGAGACTGCCTGATGTCAAGCAGCTTTAGGAGTGAAGGGGCCAAGAGAAATAGTAAGAACTAAAAGCAAATAGATTTTAGAGAACCTTTTAACTAAGAATTTATGGTGGGACTGCTTTAACGTATTTTAAAGTTAATCTAACTTTAAAGTCATTTTCAAAAGAGCAGTTCTTGCTTTCAACAGAAAGTCTTCAACTCATGATAAAGAAAACACTGCTTCATGAAAGACTCCAAAATCACGGTTTACAAAATCTCATCTCCAGAGGTTTAAAAAAAAAAAAATACTGACTAGAAGTGATATGACTATCAACGCCCGTAAATCAGAGATCAGAACATTTTATTTTGCCACATATACATGGATTCCGCCTGTCGCTGTAAAGTTGTTTAATGCTCCCTTTACAAGGGCAGGAGAAGAGCAACACTTTTATTATGAGAGGAGCAACCTTTAACAGTTAAGAATTATTTTTCAATTGTTTTCTCTTGTACGGAATAAGGGACTATTAACAAAACTAAAAATGGTTTATTAAGTCTCAAATGCTCTGATCTTTAGGTCCATTTATATAAAAATCCAGCCTGTTAGGGAAGTTACCTTTATGATTAGAAGCCCGAGTTTCCTGACAGATTATTTACCTTAATAAATAAAGGCATACTAGCTGAGCAAAGAGGGTTTCCATGGTAAACGGGCGCCAGGGAAGATCAGATCCTGGCCTAGAGGGCTGCTAACTTAAAAATAGATACCGTGTGTATTATGTGTCGTAATTATTTTATCACAATCGTCCTGCACGCTTACACGGGGAGACAGGGCTCTGCTGATACAGGTGTGTGCAGAACTGCACACGACTGGATCACCGGGAAATCATCTTGAACGACAGACTGTCTTGAACCATTTTAAGCACACATGCAAGTCCCGTATGTAGCACGGCAGTTACTGTTTGTGCACCGTAA
Organism: Acinonyx jubatus; assembly: GCF_027475565.1. NCBI lineage: Eukaryota > Metazoa > Chordata > Mammalia > Carnivora > Felidae > Acinonyx > Acinonyx jubatus. The sequence continues at coordinate 16,837,845 of NC_069382.1, forward strand.
AGGCTGATCTACCTCATTTATAAAACGGAAAGGAAACCTACTGGGTCAATAACAGACACGCTTTAGACTTAAGTGCCATGAAGTGTATACAAAAATAGGCTCAGGCTGCTGAGCGTTTTTGAAATGCTGGTCACTTCCACCGTCCCCGCGATCCTCGTCATCGTCACAGGTCCTCCTTCAGAACTGGTGAGGGCCTGGCAGCCCCAGAAAACTCTAGAACAGAGGGACGTAAAACCAGCGGTCCAAGGCCATGGAGGTTCAGCTCCTCGTAAGCCTCCTGGTATTAGAAGCCAATCGCTGTCTCTGAAGACAGAATATACAGTTTTCAACAGATTCTCAAAAGTGTCTGTGACGCCAAAAATATCACGAACCATTGTTTTGGAAGTCTAGAAACAGGCAGAAGAAAAGCTTTCACTCAACCTTATGACTATCATTATTAATATGCTACAATCAGCTTGTTTGTTGAGCAAACAAGGGCTACGTAGGGCCACGTCAGCCACTGTGCTCAGGAGAGGCCTGGAGGCCTGAGATAAACGATACCCTGAGTCGTACACATACAGAGAGTGCTACTGGAACAAAGAAATGGAGACTACCGGTTTCGAGAGAGACAACAATGGCTTATTAGGGCCAACCTAACCAAAACTTAATGAGTGCCTCTTCTATGAATCTAGTGGTTAAAGATTTAGCATCTACCCACACAAGAAGCTGCCAATTCAGAGGAAAAGGACAGATAATAACATTCCCACTAGAGTGATACTTACAATAACGTAAAATAGAAAAAAAAGTAGAAAAGAAGAAAAATGGGTTCCACAGGAGGGAGAAGGCTTGTCATGAAAGATTTATTACGCAGACGGTTAATAAGTCAAGGCGTCACCCAAAGGCAGGGAGCTAGGAAACCATGGGGCAGAGAAGGCGGGGAGGGCCGGGCTCCAGGTGCCTCAAGCACCGGGGCTGAATGGGGGCTGGGAGCGGAGAAGCAGAGCAAAGCAGGAGAGGGAGGGAGGGCGCAAGAGCCTACGAGGCCAAAACAGCTTGGGCTTTATGCAAGGGAGACCCTAACTGGTCTTAAGAAAGATCCAATGAGAGATCGAACACCTCTGCTTCGAGAATCAGTTGTGTGACGATTAATCCCTCAAAGCGCCACACTTCAAACACTTCTATTACAGCACTTAATTAAAAAAAAAACAAAAAAAAACGCAGAGAAGATTTCAAAATTCAACAGCATGAGGTCAGTGTGTACCATAATCCCCACCCCCGTCATATCTTTAGAATTTAATACAGGCACTACGTGAACACAGCATATTACCGTCTAATTTTACTCACAAATTATTGTGACGATCTAGGGAGACAACTTATGAAAAGAGCTCACGATAGGGCTGGTTCACACTGAACTTTCAATAAATGTGACCTATAATTATACACGGACCATGATAAAGAAGAAAAGGCTCCCCAGTGATAAAAAGATATTACTGGTTGGGGGCGGCTGGGTGGCTCCGTTGGTTAAGCATCTGACCCTTGATTTTGGCTCAGGCCATGATCTCATGGTTCGTGCTGCCAGCGCGGAGCCTGCTTGGGACTCTCTCTCTCCCTCTCTCTCTACCCCGGTCCTGTTCACGCTCTCTCTCAAAATAAAGGAGAAAACTGGTTAAATTACCACAAACTAGAAAGAAATCTTAAGAAACCAGGTAAGCTGCTGGGTAACTTCTATCACAAAAGAAAAAAATTAAGCTGAAATTAAAAAGACTATGTCTCGTACCTTCCTCAGCATAGTAATTCTCAAGAAAGAAAAACCACCAACAATTCTGAAGAATCCCTTCCAACAACAGGTCGGCTCACTCGGCCGTGGAGGCCCAGGGACGCAACAGGTGTGACAGGCCGTCAGACACCCTGAGGAGACCCGGTGCGGTTCACAGGAAGGCAGTTGGCGCTGGGATGAGCGGCCCGTGAAGTACGAGCGTGAGTAGCGTCCTGGCCCTCCTCTCACGGCTGTTACACTGGGTCACAGCCGACTCAAGCGGTACAGGCAGGTGCCCCAACAAGCCATCTTTCCAGGCCCGTCTATTCCTAGTAACAAAGACCCGAAAAGGCCGTGCTTCCTGGCATTACGCCTTGGGCAGCACGCACTGTTCTAACAACGTGGCTTGATTTCTTACAACCTAAGTGCCATAAAGGTGACTGCAAAGTAACAGTGCACAACGCAGATAATAAAATCTTAACAAAGCCAGCCTTCTGAATTAAAATAATCCACAAAGTTGGGGCGCGCGGGTGGCTCAGTCAGTTAAGCGTCTGACTCTTGATTTCAGCTCAGGTGACGATCTCACGATTTGGGAGAGTGAGCCCCTTGTCAGGCTCCACACGGAGCCTGGAGCCTGGAGCCTGCTTGGGATTCTCTGTCTCCTTCTCCCTGTGTCCCTCCCCTGCTCGTTCGTTTGTTTGTTCTCTCTCTCTCTCTCTCCCTCTGCCCCTCTCCTGTGCCCGCGTACATGCTTGCTCTATCAAAATAAATCAAACCTTAAAAAAAAGAAAATAATCCACAAAGTCAAAACAGGAACTAAATGGTTAAAAAAAAATACAACAATGGAAACACACCTAAAGTTTTAAAATCTATTCAATTTTCCTAATTGGGCAAGGCAGGCCAAATGGAAAAAAAACCAGGCCAGATATTAACTGAGCCTTAAATCTCTATACACAGAGGCCACTCCATCAGGTTATCAACACTCAACTCTTAAACAACTCTTAGAACATAAAAATGGTGCCTTGTCAAGAGGGCTGAGTAAGAGAACAAGTTCGCTGGCTTTCCTGCCACAAACCAGATGGCCGGTGAGGACAGACGCTGAAGCCAACATCTCAAGGAGGCCAAGGCCAGAGAACAGGGATTCAGCGGGGGGCCGTGTGGACTGCAACTTAAGCGATTCAGGGGGTTAAAGTGGTTTTAAAGGCTAGACGGGACCCTAACAGCCATCTAAGACACTGTTCTGATGAGAAAGTGTTCCAGTTAACATGCTGTACAGTTTGGTCCAGCAGCACCTTTATTTACGAGAATGCTGTACCTTCACAACTGCACGCACAGATGAGACACCCGTCCATCTCCACTAGATGACAAAACTCACTACTGGTCTCGGCATAATTCCCCCACTGCTCAGCACTTCATCGAAATAATCTTAAATTGCTTAAATGCCACCCCTATGTAATGCTAAAATCCTGTTCTCTTCAATGTGCTAAAGACTAATATACCCTCTGGAGAAGAAATGACGGAAGAAGACTGCTCGATTCAATACATCTTCTTCAAGACCAAGCCTCCAATCTGGGATTCAAGCCTCCAGCCTGGCTCAGCCCAACCCAGTTCAGTCCAGAATCCCATTCAAGCAGTAGTTTTCAAATGGGTTCTATTAGAGCATCTCCAGATCGCTCTACAAAGAGTGAGAGGCAGTAAGAGGTGGTGTTGGGAGACGCAGGCCCCCACCCTCGTTGTCCCCCTTAGTACCCCAGTGGTCTTAGACAAGTTACTTAGCTCCTCTGTGAACATTCCCTCATCAATAACACGGGATAAAAGTATCTATTTGGTAGTTGTAGCAAGAAAATTAATATATAAATTAATATAAGAAAAAATATAAATTAATGAGAAAATTAATATAAAAATTAAATTAGAACAGCACCTGGTGGTAACAGTAAGTGTCTGTGGTTTATTATACTGATGCCCTTTATTATCATCATCATAATCACGGAAAGCACAGAGCTAAAGAGACCCTATTTTAGGTTGTTTCTACTCCATCCCGTCCAGGTTCTGGCCCTTACGCACCTTTCAGGATTCTATGAAGGCACAGCACAACTTCACCACATTCTGCCTCACAACATACCATCCTGGACCCCAGCCCAACTCCTCCCCCAACCACTATTCAGTCAACTTGTTAAATACCATACTAGTAACTAAAGAAAAGCGGAGCCTGTTTTCTCTTAAAACAAAAAGAGTTTCCTTAGGATTTCTAATTAGATTCTGTTTTCACCTTAACATCCTCCAGTTTCAGAGGAGGATCCCGTCCCCAAGCGAAATTACCATGCCCTCCCTGCCTTGACTCAGATTCACACACACACAAAAGGGCAGATTATCATAACCTCATTTCTGCGAAGGCCTGATTTTCAATCTCACTGTGGCTCAGAAATCAGTTTTTCTCTTCAACTTTCCTGGGAAGAGAACAAAATGTAAGAACAGGACAGCGGCTGCGGCCACATAAGGCAGGAGATGCCAACACAAAAGCCCACTTCACCAGCTAATCTGTGAACTCCTTGATGGGGCCTCCCCCAGTGTCTGTGCAAGTTCCTACTGCCAGGAGTTCCAGATCCAGCTCCAGCAGAGGTAGAAGGGTCCTACCACAGCAGACCACACTCCTAATGGCCACACAGCTGTCAGCCGCTCTTACAGATTCTTTGGTCATAACCCTGGAGGCCACTGACATTCTACATTCTGTTTTCTGCCATGACAACAGGCCCTAGGAAAAAACACAGGTCCCTGCCATGTACAGAAGACATCCTACTTGAAGCTGGGAAAAGGTTTCCTTTTAAACTTGAGTAATTAAGGGGTGCCTGGGTGGCTCAGTCAGTTAAGCGGCCGACTTCGGCTCAGGTCATGATCTCACGGTCCGTGAGTTCGAGCCCCGCGTCGGGCTCTGTGCTGACAGCTCAGAGCCTGGAGCCTGTTTCAGATTCTGCGTCTCCCTCTCTCTGACCCTCCCCCGTTCATGCTCTGTCTCTCTCTGTCTCAAAAATAAATAAAACGTTAAAAAAAACTTTTTTTAACTTGAGTAATTAAGATAATAATTAAAATATTCCAAGTTCTGCCAAACCAGAAAGAAACCCCAAAAACATTTTCCCTCTCACTGAGGTCAACAATAAGGTTAGCCTGGATTGGAAGTCCCTTCTGGTCCCACTGCACAAACGCATTCATCCCATGTCCCCTAACTGAGGAAGTCCAGGAGCCAGTCCCCAGATGGGCATTACAGGAACCATGCAATACCACTCCCCCACGATGAGAATGTAGCCATGTTCTCTTAAGAAAAATGTTGTCCCTATTCCCCCTCCCATTTTTCATGAATGGCGATTTATCTCATTGCACCAGCTGTACTTCCATATTAATTCTTCCCAAGTCTTTCCATCGACATGTAAATTTCAATTCTGAAGCCACAACTGGGATTCTAAAAGCAACACAGCATTAGTAAGTTTAGAAATTCAGTCTTATCTTAATGAAAAACATGGTCTCCCCAAGTAGAAGTGGAAGGGGGAAACACTCTTACTGGGTTGCATTATTCTAACAGCGAAACACTAAACCAAAGTACTCCAGACTAAAGGGAAAACATACTTAAAGGCATCCCAATTACGATACATACGTGAGGGGAACAGACTTAACTACCTACCTACAATTAAAAAAAAAAAAAAAATCTTTCGGCCAAGCATTTTTCTAGACATTACTTTAGTTTCCAAACTAACAAAAAGCTGCACCTCTTTACAGATGCTCAAGTAATAATTAACTTGGATGCACCCGCCTCGGCCAAGAACACTAAGCTGAATTTATAATTTATTCCATAAATCTGCAAGAGGGCTTCTCCAGACTTATTCTGCTCAACTCTGAAAGCTTACCAGGCACATATCTGCAGTGAGAATGGGGGACAAATCAAAACCTAAATGTGAAATTGCACATGCTTCAGAGATCCTCCACTAACATTTCTGTTCAATCTGCTTTATCACCTTCTCTGTAGATTTTTAAGGAGATTGGGTGGGGGTGGGGAGCATAAATCTGGAACGGACGAGCTATCACGTGGGCATGAATGTGTCAGAACAGTTCACCAACACCCAGAGGCCTCTCCAGGAAAAGCATGTGATTTGGTGCGAGATTATCAGATGAGTCAAGTGACAATTACCCCCACACTGCAATTACATGTTACCTCCCTGAAAAGCAATTAGCAAGGTATGTATAAAATGCAGAGCTCACAGGACCGTACATTTGGCTACATATTTTAGGTAGTTCATAGAATTTCTAGTTAAAAAAAAAAACTAACTAAAAACTACTTTTCAGGGCATGTTTCACATTTAAGCAGACTTTTTAAAGAAAAGGATCATAAATATAGTAGGAACGAAATTCAGATTGCGGATTTATGTTCTCTGTTGTACGAAAAGACTACAAATGATACACGTATGTGGCGATGCTGAAATAGGTAAAATCCCACAAAAATTTATTATTCCAACAACATTATAATTTCAAGTTAAGTCAAAGGCAGGAGGCGAACAATGAAGCGGGCAGATTGTTGGTCCTGCGCAGGCCCTTATCAGCTAGTCCAGCGTGACAAGGAGAAAGTAACAGCACAGCAGAAACAGGCGATGAACAGTGTCTGAAGTTCTAGAAAGGTGCTATTAAACCTGACCTGAGCCAGGCCTTCTCCAGCTCACACTGAGTGTTATTAGGGTCGTGTCCTACGGAGCCCCCACCTGTGTTCCTGAACTGCCCCTACTTTTCTTCTTCGGACAGGCACCGCTCCACACTTTTCGACCCACACTAGGAATCAGACAAACCCCAAATAAAGAACATACCTGATTTAAGAATTTCTACTGCACAAAACATACTGACTTTTCCTGAAGGAATTCTACACTACGATACCAAATGTCTTGCCAGGAATCTCTAAAATAAGTTGGGCCGATAATTCTACTGCCAAATCACATCTCGTAATGTACACCAGGCCAACGGTAATGTGTAAATACTATTATATCACTTTGATTCATTTCCAAAAAACACAGAAACATTAATCTACTATACATGAAACATTTTCTTCTGTAAAGCCAAGGACTACAGAACAGATGACTGATAGATTTCCAACTTTTCTCTCACTTTCAAATCTCAGTAGTTACACAGATGCACAAAGTTTCTTATATACTTCCCAACCCCAATGCCCACAGTCCCAATTCATCCCCTGGCCCCCCACTAAGTTACCACCAGAAAAGTCTAGCGCTGCCATTCAGCTTTGAAAACTACTCCAGATTTCAGAACCCTGCCTTGTTTGGTTGGTGGTTTCCTTTTTTCTCCCTTGGTAGTAAGAATATCCCAATGTCTTAACTTTATAAGCAAAAAAAAAAAAAAAAATTACTAGTTTCTAAATGAATCTTTAAAAAGCAACAAAAATACTCTTTTCACTTGAAAGAAAAACCCAAAAGGCAGTGCTCAAAAAAACAAAACTCCCAACCTTTACAATAACCAAAAACTCCATTTTCATTAAAAAAACATACACACCCAAACCATTGTAACCCTCAAAAAATAACTAAAACTACTCACAAAACCTCCCTTCGTCCCCTCCCTTTTACCTTCAACCAATACCAACTCCCACATCTCCCCCACAACTAATACAATTTAATCCTAAACCCATATTAACCACAACCCGAATCCCTCCCACACCCATCCCCACTCCAACACAATTCTACCCTCTTCACACACTACACACAACACTCACCTCTTCTTTTTCACATCACTCCACACCCCCCTTCTACCTACCATAACAAACCCCCACTTCACATAATTCCCCGACAATCATACCCCTTTCTAAATCCCACCACACAAATAGTACTCCCCCCCCCCCATCTCACCCCCCCAACCAACCCCCCACCCCCCACTACCACCCCCCCCTCCCCTCCCTCCTATATCCACAAATTCACCAACATATCACATCCCCTCATCACATAAAACCCAAACCTTCCTCCTTTCTCCCCCTCCCCCCCCCCCCCACCACCTCCCTATCACCTATTATTATCCTTCCCTTCCACCCCTCACCTTCCTTCTTATTTACCCTTCCTTTACCTCCTCATCACTCCCCCACCTAACACCCAAATCTTCATCCTTTACCCCCTCACCATTTTTTCCTCTTTTCTACATACCCCACCCCCCTGCTCCCCCCCATCACCTCCAACCCCCCCCCCCCCCTCTCTCCCCTATTCCCTCCACCTTTCATCTCCCCCCATCCATACCCCCTCCCCTATCCTCCCCTACCCCTCACTCAACCCTTAAAAACCCCCCAATCTCTTATTCTTTTCCCTTACTTCCAATAAACACTCCCACCTCCTAAATCACCAGCCAATCTGCCACAAATAGCTTATTACACTCCCTTTCCTCATAATTTTATCTTTTTTATACCAACAATAAAACATCCTTCTAAAACACAATATATCATGTTACCATAAAAATTTATTTATTACAAAACCTAGCTAATCTCTCACATCCCCCCATCTTTCTTCAAGCCACCACCGCCCACCCATTTCCCATTCGACCCGCACTCTTTTCCATTTTTGCTTAGACACAATTCATTCTGTGCAGCTAATTAAGCTGAAGAAGACTGAGAATAAAAGTTTGAAACAAGGTTAATAGAGTTCTTTGCTCAGTATATGGTTTCAGTTTTTATTTCATTGACACTGATTTGCACACAGAAAGCAAAGTTGTTTCTAGAGAACTAATCACGGCATGTGGCTGGTAATCTTTGATGAAATTGGATTGAAGATTCTAAATGGCGGCATGATGTAAAAATAAAAACAGAAATCTGGTATTTTATCCTTTAATTATACCGGAATTAAAAAATAAATTAAAATTTTTCTAAAATCTAGAAACTAACAAAAAATTTCAAAATTAAAAAATTAAAATCTGGCATTTTAGAGGAATGGATACACCCAACACAGGCTAATGGTCTACAACTCATTACAAAAAGAATCCCTTGAATAAACCAAAGTACATTAAAAATATGATGGCTTCTAAAATAACTTTTTCTAGGATAATAATTATGTTTCTTATATTAGATGTAGGCATGCTTAGTGGGGTGGGTATTAAATAATTTACTTGTATCATTTTAAAGATAAACTTAAAATTTCAGTGTAATAAGAAAAACATCTTTTAGAATGGATATATTCATAAAGGACATATCAATGAGATCAACAAACGAACTGAACTCCCATCTATGGCAGTTCATCTAACCCTGTGATTACCCAGTTTCCTTCTATTTCCACTACCGTTCTCAGGAAGCAGGACATTCATTCATTTTAATGTGACACTCATCAAAATAATCATTCGTTTGCTCGTTCGTTGTCTTCACATTTAATGAGCAGCTTCTATATGCCTAGTACTTCTTGCTAGGGCTGAGGACAGAAAATGCATGAGCTAAATAAAAGCCTGTCCTGAAAGGTGGTTTTTGGCCGAATTATGTCCCCTAAAATTCATGCACTGAAGCCCTAACACCCAGTACTTCAGAATGTGACCGACTTGGAAATAAACAGAGGCCATTAGGGTGATCCCTAATCCAATATGACTAATGTCCTTATAAAAAGAGAATAGGGCACAGACATACACAGAGAAGATGGTGAAGACACAGGGAGAAGACAGCCATCTACAAGCCAAGGAGAAAGGACTCAGAAAAAACCTACCATTGCCAACACCTCCAAACTCGACTTCTAGACTCCAGAATTGTGAAAACATCAATGTCTGTGGCTCAAACCACCCAGTCTGTGTCCTTCGCTACGCTGGCCCTTGGCAAACTAATACAAAGGCTCACGCTCCATCAGGGGAGACCGACATCAAACTGTACTATCCGAGAAGAGCAGCTAAATTAGAGATATGCACAAAGTGCAAAGCAACAGACCGTAGCATCAGTCGGCCGTCCCGGATGTTCTGGTTTTAGGCTCTTATTCCAGGTGAAAGGGTATGCTAACAAAGCCTCCTTACCATTTCGAAGACATTAACAGACTAACACGCGCTCGGCAGCCTTCCCATGTTATTTCACTTTATCCTCGCATAAATCTTGCAGCCTTTTTGAGCGTCCCCATCATATAGATGAAGTCAGTTTCGATAAGATAATTAACTTGTCCAAGATCACCCAATTAACAACTCAAAGAGCCAAGTCCCTACAATTCAACATTGTACTTCCCTACGTCTGTCTGCCTCTCAAACAAAACTTGGAAGAGGTACTAAGGAAAGCAGACCACATCGCGGAAGCTTTAGCAGTGTGTTCTCTCTGTGCACTGCACAATTCTGCAGGTGTGCAATCATCTCTGAAAAGCATGCCAGATAGTGGGCGGTGGCGGTTCTAAGTGTGCAAAAAGACTAGCTTGAACAGCTCTGGAACAGTTCCTCAAAGTTACAGCAAAACCACAGTGATGCTTCTGATAATGCAGAGCACAAACTTAAAGATCAGGATCAATGGTAATGATTCCAACTTTCTCCCGTTTCCTTACTCATTGTACATCACGTCATTCAAGTTCCTTCGGTTCCATACTCACGACTTACTACACACAGGGATGCTTCTAAGAGGGCAAAAAGCATGCATGTGCACTTCTGTGTGGAGCCCTGACAGAGGCCAACAGGGAACTGTACAGGAGCCAGCGCAGGGCAGATCATTACTTTGGGACAAATGGGAGGGGAGATCAAACCAGAAGAGTAATAATGTATTTACCTGTCTCTTCGTCTATTTTGAAAACACCAACACCAGAACCATCTCTTATGGAATAGCGGATCTCCCCGTCTCTTCCTGTGTCCTCATCGTGAGCAGATACTGTCATTACTGAGGAACCAATAGGGACATCTTCTTTCACTACCCCCTTCTCCACAAAGCTGGAAAACACTGGTGGGTGTAAGTTCTCGTTCACATCAATGACCTCAACTTCAACATAGCAAGTGGAAGACAGAGAAACCGGCTTCCCTTTGTCTTTGGCCCTCACGGTGAGATTATACACTTGCTTCTTCTCAAAGTCCAAATGCTGGACAATTCTGACTGCTCCGCTGAGTTTATCCACATCAAAGTGTCCTTCTCCGTGGTCCAGCAGACTGTATCTCACTTGGCTAGACTGACCTAAATCGGGATCGTAGGCCTCCAACCACATGATTATGGTTCCTTCCGGAAGGTCTTCGCGAACTTTCACACGGTAATTAGGTGGAATGAACCTAGGTGGGTTGTCATTAACATCCTGTAATGATACTTTCAAAAGAACAGTGGAAAGCAACTGAGGTTCTTCTCTGGCTTGATCCCTGGCTTCAATCTTTAAGTAATGCACATGCTGTACTTCGCGATCCAAAGGGGACACAATTTTAACAACTCCAGTCACGCTGTCAATGGAGAATTTATCTGTGTCTGTGAGAATAGAGTAGGTCACATGTCCATTCGGCCCTAAATCTTTATCTGTGGCTTCAACCTGGATGATTTCACTATCTACCTCTTTGTCTTCGCTCACTTCAACAAAGTAGCTCTCCTGTAAAAACTCCGGGGGATTATCATTGGCATCCAGAACTCTGATGTCTACAAGACGCCAAGCGGCCTTCTGTGGTATACCAAGGTCAGATGCTGTAATGTTCAGGGTGTACTTGTCTGTTGTTTCACGGTCAAGCGGAGATAAAATCTTTAGCATTCCAGTTTCCATGTCAATTACAAAGCAACTATCCTCATTTCCTCCAGAAATGGCATAGACCAGTTTTCCATTGAAGCCAGTGTCCAGGTCAGTAGCATTCATGAAAATTATGCTGGCACCCACTGGATGGTTTTCCTTCACCTCAACACCAGCGGGGAGAGTACTTCTGAACTGTGGCGCGTGCGCATTGACAGAGTGGGAATCAAAGAAAATGTCCTCCACCTCTCCCTGACTGTGTAACTTATTTGCCTGCAGGAGTTTCTCCGCCAGCATTTTGGCAACGCCCGTCTCTTCGCACTGCAAGTGTACTGGCTTGCGACTAGCAGCCACAGTTATGTTGATGTATAACGGTGTGGCAAAATTCTCTCCATCTGTGGCCGTGATTCTCAGGCTGTGAAATGACACCTTGGTCCCTAAGCCATCCAGTAGCGACTGCTTTAGGGACAACACCCCAGAGCTGGGGTTTAGGCTGAACAAATCTAGTTCGTTTCCAGCTTCAATCTGGTATCGGACCAACTGAAGTTCGTCAGCATCAATCGCAGAAACAGTAGTTATTTGCTCCCCCACACCTAGATCCCTGGGGATAGTTCCTTCACAATTGATTTTCTCAAACAAGGGTGTGTTGTCATTCAAGTTATTGAGGGTCACCGTGGCGAGGACTTCAACTTCCCGGCGGTATGGCAAGCCCCAGTCTGACGCTCGAATCCTCAGAGTATAAACCCGAGGCATCAGCTCATAGTCCAGGTTTTCTGAAGTACTCACGGCACCAGTGAAATGGTTAATGACGAAGGGCACGTGGTTTAAATTGGCAATACTGTAAGTCACATAGCCATTCTCCCCCTCATCGGGGTCCACGGCACTCACGCTCAGGACCGTCGTACCAATGGGCACGTTCTCATCGAAAGATGCTTTGTAAGCAGTCTGGGTAAACTCAGGGGGATTGCTGTTTGCACCTAAGACTTTAACCAACACTCTGGTCGAGGCTCTTCTGTCACTTGTTGTTACTTCAAGTTCAAAATGGGATGCCTGCTGTCTTTTAACTGGCTCCAAAATGGAAATGAGACCAGTGTTGGGATTTAAACTGAACTTAGCTTTCCCAGGGGTACTTTTGAAAACATACCTCAAATGAGAATAACTAGGCGTGGCTTTCACCATGACCACAGGGGTATTGGAAGGAGCAAACTCACCGATTTCTGCTCTATAAACATCCTTTTCAAACTTGACTGGCCCAGCTTTGAACTGCGGAGAAGTCACATGAATTACTTTCACAGAAGAGAACTGGGGAGGGGTTCCTTTATCTTTAGCCTGTAGCGTCAGGTGGTAGCCAAAAGGATGACTGTCCCAATCAATGCCACCAACTGCCTTGACTTTATATTCTTTACTCCCTGGAGAGGACCTCACTGTTCTAAACTGTTGAAGGAGGTCACCTGCCACAATGCTTAAAGAAGCTATTTCCCCATTGGGCCCCTGATCACAGTCGTCCACCGTTACGATTGCATATGTTGGGTCCTTGTCCAGTTCTGATGGAGACAGCGTCACCGCTGTGATCACAGGAGCACATCCGTTGGCCTGTTCCACGTGAACCGTCAGCTTAGCCATGCTGCTGATACCACTGCTACCATACAGTTTCATCCCACGGTCCACAGCAAGAATCTCCATCTCATAGAGCTTGGTCTCTGCGTAATCGAGCCTACCAGTTAAAACTATGGCACCGCTGGTCGGGTGAATAGCGAACACATCTGTTCGATCTTTGAAACTGTAGTAAAACTCTCCGTTGGTTCCTATGTCTGCATCTGTGGCGCTGACTCTGGCAATACTGGTCCTTATGGCTGTGTTTTCAGGTAACGAAACACTGTACGAGGTGGGGGAGAACAGCGGTCTCAAGTCGTTTGTATCCAGCACTTGCACCCTGACCTTGGCTCGGGCTTCAGCATTAGTATTTTTTTCAACTGCTTTGACTATCAATGTGTAATGGTCTTTTACTTCCCTATTAAGAATAGCTGTATTTCCTCCTTTGGTCCTTATTCTTAAGAAGCAAAAGTCTCCAAGGACATACTCTTCAGCTTTGAAAAGGTTTTCGTTGTCCCCGGAGATAATTCTGTACCTTAACTCCCACAGTGGATCTGTAAGGTAAATACCCATCTTTACAGGATGGCCCACGTAGGTTTTAGCTGCAGAGTTTTCGTGCACCGTGACATTGTACTGGAAGTGTGTAAACTGGAGAGGACTCTGCTCAGGGGTTTGGCTTCCGTCGCCGTCTCCAAAACGCTGGAGGAGCAGGAGCAGGAGCAAGGCCACAGGTCTCCCCATCGCTTAACCCTCAGGAATCTAAAACACAGGAAAGAAAGAAGAATTGTGACCTCGAAGAAATAAACAAGGCGGCGTAAACTTGTTTCGGGAGTTTTAGACTTTGCATTTTAGTGAAGTATTGTACATATGTATGAAATACAAATATGTGCAATTGTTTTTAGGTTTTTTTCCGTTGTCCAAGTATCAATACCTCTAACATGTCTAGAATTACTAAGGAACAATCTTTTTCTTGTACTTTGAGGACTCAAGAATCATAAGGAGCTTCAGATCAAAGACTCCCGCCAGCTACATGTAACACCAAAGTTGAATTGTTCTACTTGATTCTTCAAGGCAAATGGAACCAACTGTGACAAAGGGAGATAACGAACATTGTCTAGGTTTACTTATACACAACAGATGAAATGCCCAAAAGCTCACAAATTTCATGCTGCCACAGTATCCCAAGCACAGGAAGCTTTGAAGAACTGATTCAGAACAAGACCCAACCTGAAAGGTGGTTTCATAGGACCTCCCATAATGACATTCTATAACCTCATCTCAAAAGTGATCCAGAAATTATTTCTTTCTAAGAATCATTTAGTTGACTCCCTCCAAAACGTAAGGGTTTACGGTCTCATTTAGCGTTATGTAGCTATTTAAAGGTATTAAAATACTTATAAAATCATTATATCATTTTGATACTGAGGTCACTTCTAAACCAACGTGAGTCAAAAAGAGTCCATTTACAAATGGGAAACCAGCAGCCTGATGTCAAACAGCAAAGCGAATCTTACCCACCACATCAATGTTTTATCACCACTGCAGTCAACAACCAGTGTTCACAACCAAACACAAGACACACACACACACACACACACACAGCTAAAGCATCCAGGCTGACACACAGAGAGGGCCCCATGAACGCAGCAAGATGGTCGGCCCCGCGGAGAAGGTCAGAGGGGAAACGGGAAGGCAAGGGGGCATTTGAGAAAGGGTTCCCTTAGCAAGCGGAAGGTAGGCAGTCCTCTGGGCTGGCCTTCCGGATGAGCAAGACAATTATTTTCAGACCCACCGTTCCTCTAAATGCCAACAAATTCACCTTGCAAATCAATGGAGCCTCACAAAACACCCCAGCACTCTCCCGAGAGGACGGCACTGCACCCTCAAACAAGTGCTCCCAGAAAGGGAGCCCCACCCAAAGGTGAAAGCAGCAGCAGACTGGAGGGCTGGTTGAAGGGCCGGCGGGAATTCGCGAGGCAGCATTAACTCACAGTATCTTCACCGCACCCCATCAGTCATTTCATCAGGGAAAAAAGAAAGGCCCTCCTTCACACAAGGCTTAACGGATGCTCAATCACATTCCAGGCGGGCCCCCTGACATGTGCCTTCGCTATCATGCCATCTCCTCAGCGATAAAGTCAGGAGACCATACAGACTTCCAGCCTCCCGGAGAACGATGATCACTTCAAAATAAGAAAACAGTTTCCTCACAAAACAATCTCTTCATGTGGTCAACAGTCCTAATATTCAGGGAAATCTGAAAGATATAATGATGCAGGGACGTCCCCTAAACCAGGGAAAACTTCAGTTCAACTTACAGGTATGGGGAGCCTAGTTCAGGACAGACTGTGGAGGGTACGTGAACCAAAGACTATTTCCAGATCCTGAGGCATTTACGAACTAAGAACAATAGAGAGAGAGAGAAGATGCTTTCAGTAACACTTAAAAAGCTCATGTGAAAGAAGCAAGCACAGTGTTTCATCTCAGAAGACTTGTTACTGCTATCCACTTTACAACAAAGTATTATGCCGGGACTCTATTGTAAACAATTAAAATATTATTGCTTAATTCTCCATATAAAGTATTATGCAGCCACTAAAAAGAATAAGCCGTCACTCTGAATGTTGGTACATAGAGACGTCCAGATATGTTAAATGGAAAAATTAAACTGATCCCATGTATGTGTGTAAAAAAAGGGGGGGGGGATGAATTGTGTGCACAGTATATGAATATGCTGAAAAATGGACAGAAACATTCTGGATCCAAAAAAAAAAAAATCAACTGTCAACAGTGGTAATTTGTGGAGAACAGGCAGCTAGGTGAATGTTCATGCTTTATTTCCAAGACTCTAGCTGAATATTTTAGCACAGGTGCAGGCCATCTGTTCCACTCACTCACTCACTCCCTTCATCAATTATTTGACTTCATTCAACGAATATTTAATGCTATGTGCTAGGAATCGTTCTAGATGCTGGGGATACAAAAGTGAGCCAAAGCAGCAACAAATCCTCATGGAAGACATATTTCCTGGTGAGAAACAAGCAGAGTGTATCCCATGCTGATGATGAGGCACTAAAAAGAAAAATAAAGAAGGGCAGGAGACTGTGGTCCGGAACCTGAAGGGAAAGACAGAACTAAATTCAAAAGGCCCAAGGGCCACCCGGGCGGCTCAGTGGGTTAAGCGTCCGACTCTTGATTTCCGTTCAGGTCACGATCTGAAGGTTCGTGGGTTCCAGCCCCATATTGGGGTCTCTGCTGTGAGCATAGAGCCTGCTTTGGATCCTCGTTCTTGTTCTCTCTCTGCCTCTCCCCCCTACTTTCTCTAAAATAGATACGTACATACATAATACATAAATAAAATTCAAAAGGCCCAGAGTGCATTCTAGGATGTTCATTGTTATCCTGGTCTCCACCCATTCAAAGCCTGTTGTATCTCCTCCAACTCACTCCACACTCTCCCACCAAAACAAACAAACAAACAAACAAACAAACAAACAAACAGTTTCCAGACTTTGCCAGTGTTCCCTGGGGCTCAAAATCACGTCCAGTAGAGAGGCATTAGTTACAAAAACAGAGACCACTGTGGCTGGGGCACAGATGAGGGGAGAGCAGTAAGGGAGTTTTTTTTATATATAAATTTTAACCTTTAGAATCATTTTAGATTTACAGGAAAGTTATGAAGACGGTCTCTCCTGTTGGTAACCTCTCCCATTATTATGGTGCACTTGTCACAACTAACTAGAGAGGA
Organism: Acinonyx jubatus; assembly: GCF_027475565.1. Taxonomy (NCBI): domain Eukaryota; kingdom Metazoa; phylum Chordata; class Mammalia; order Carnivora; family Felidae; genus Acinonyx; species Acinonyx jubatus. The sequence goes on from NC_069382.1 coordinate 16,854,577, forward strand.
ACAGGACCTAGGGAATTAGATGAGGAGTTTTGGAAAGTTAAGGTGAAAATGCCCACTGTTACCCAAGTAATGATTCTGAGGGGGCAAGCTGACGTGTGGGAGAGGTCCAGCCTGGAGACACAAATGTGAGAGTTGCCTGAATATACAGAGCATGCTGTTTCAACCACAAAACTGAGATCATCCAGGGAGAGAGTACAGGTAGAGAGGAAAAGAAAACCAAGCACAGAGCCCTGATGACCCACGCCCCCAAAATGTGGAGGACAGAAGAGGAGAACCAGCACATGAGACGGGACAGCAGTCAGTCGCTGACGCAGAAGCAAGAAACAGTGGTGTTATAAAAACAGGATGGGTCCGTCAATCTTTCTGAACATCTGAAGCCTCACATTAGAACTTGGCAATGACGCATACACACTGGCTGCTACTATGCAGCTGCACACACTGCTGGCCGGCCCCGGACACGCCCTCACGCCCCAACCCGGCACCAGGAAAAGGCCAACACATCACATTACTGCAACGGTTCCCTCCCCACCGCATCTCGGCCACCACCCTGCTCTCACAGCTGCATTCCCCACACCTGATCACCTTCCTGAACCCACCCCGCCAGCGGTTCTTCTCAGGGACAGCTCAAAGCCGGACTACCCCTGCTGGACCACCCTCAACAGAAACCGTTCAAAACCCGGAATTTACTCTGCAAACCTGGCTAACAGAATGCCACTGTGATCAGGATCAATGAGTAAGGGCAACTTTTTACATCAGAAAACAAAAATTCCATGGGGCGCCTGGGTGGCTCAGTCAGTCAAGCATCCAACTCGATTTTGGCTTTGGTCATGATCTCACAGGTCGTGAGATCGAGTCCCACGCCAGGCTCTGCACTGACGGCATGGAACCTGCTTGAGATTCTCCCTCCCTGTCTCTCTCTGCCCCTCCCCCGCCTCACTCTTGATCTCACTCTCTCCTGCTCTCTCAAATATTTAAAAAAAAAGGAAGAAAACAATTCACTTTTTAGGAGGTATTAACCTTTAGTAAAGGAACCTAGAACCGTGGATTCAGGTTCTGCTATAAAATGCGTGATCAAAAAAGTGGTGGCTGTTCCCCTGTGCAAAACAAACAGCAAAGCTGAGGAAGGAAAAAAAAAAAGATACTAATACCATTTCTACTGAAAAGTACATTACCTAGAGTTCATGCTTATGAAAATTAAACTCCAGAAACGATCTTAGCCAAAGGCTACACTTTGATATTTAGAAGGTGATCATACTACTTCAACTCATTGTAGTTTAGGTTTTCTTCTATGCATTTTGCAAAGTGAAAACCAAGAATGTTTACTTAGTGCAGCCTGTAGAGGAAAGGGCCTCAGGTCCGAAGCTAAAATATCTTTAGTATAGATTTCTGGAAATCCATAAATAAGAGAGAAAAAATAATTTTTCTAGTAGAAATCAGATATTAACGTGCTCATATTTCTTCATTAGGGAGACCTTCACATAGAGTGTTCTAAGTCAATTACCGTGACTGCCCCTTCGTCACAAAACACAGCCCCAGTGCTAAGAACAAAACTGCATAAATTCAAATATGTAGATCTAAAGCTGAAGATTCAGAAATGTTGCATATGCTTCCATGATAGGACTAGGTGGGACACAGCATTACACATGCATAAAATCCCCTAAATGTTGTACATCTATTACTTAGAGGTCCCAAATCTTAACATGCTTTCAGCCCGCCATGCAACAGGCAAAAAGTAAACAGCATCAATGCCACCTGTGAGGATAAAAACACACAAAAATATTCATCTGAAGAACTCTGTGTTCTCCCTCGGCGTGCCCTCCCACATTCTCCCATTTTGTATCAGCAGCAGTGAGAGCACTCACTAGAGTTGAACTTATTACTGAAATCCAGAGCTTAATGTTCAGTTTGAATAGTGTCACATTTTTAAAGTATTTTTGAAGATGTTTCAACTGCAGGGAAGATAACCACATTTTCAAAGAAATATGTCACCAAAAAGCCAGTATGAAATGTAAATGACTCCTGTTTTTTAAAAATAGTGTATATTAAATGTTTAATGGTCTCTAAAATCAATAGGGAGGGAGGGGGATGGAGGGAGAGAGAGAGGGAGGGGGGAGAGAGGGAGGGGGGGAGAGAGGGAGGGGGGGAGAGAGGGAGGGGGAGAGAGGGAGGGGGAGGGGAGAGAGGGAGGGGGAGAGAGGGAGGGGGAGAGAGAGAGGGGAGAGAGAGGGGAGGGGGGAGGGAGGGGAGGGGGAGGGAGGGGAGGGAGGGGAGGGAGGGGGGAGGGAGGGAGGGGGAAGGAAGGAGAGGGAGGGGGAGGGAGGGAGGGAGGGAAAGGGAGAGAGAGGGAGGGAGGGAAAGGGAGAGAGGGAGGGAGGGAAAGGGAGAGAGGGAGGGAGGGAAAGGGAGAGAGGGAGGGAGGGAAAGGGAGAGAGGGAGGGAGGGAAAGGGAGGGAGGGAAAGGGAGAGAGGGAGGGAGGGAAAGAAAGAGAGAGAATTAGATCTTACTAAGAAAGCCTGTTATTCAGGTATTACTAATTCACAGCTTCCAGATACCATTTACAAGAAGGGAAAAAGTCACTTTCCTAATAAATTATAATAGCCAACAACAGTACTTTTAAAAGTTTTTACTGTTACACTGAAAATGTAACGGGTGGCTCCTGTTTATTTTCCGAGTGCGTATCAAATCTTTCTAAGCCACGTTCGGACATTTGTCCATAGCAACAGGGGTGGGGGCCCACTATGAACCCAGACTGAACAGCCTTAGGCTGGATGTGTCTCCTGTAACTGCTCCTGGTGTTAATTCTGAGAGGGGCCGCGCTAAGTCTGGTTGCTCCGGCGATGACTTGATTTAAATACTGCCTTCAAATGATCAACAACTCATTCCATTTAACGCAGTCTTCAAACCACTAATACATGCCGGTGACAACCCCAAATCTCTCCCCTCAGCACAACGTAACTCTCTTCCAGCACTTAAAAACCTGAAGAAAATTAGAGAGTTCCTAGTTTGTAAGCAGCCTCCATATAAAATCTGCTATGTGATTTACCTGCTCTATGAACCTATAAAACACATCTGCGGGCATCTGAAGATCACTGGCTGTTCCGTGCCGTTGTGACATACAAGACAAGACAGGAGGAACACGGGCTGCACAGACATTTCTGGCTGGGCTAGGCATCCATGGGCTATTCACTTTCCTCTTTTTACAGACCAGACATGACCACTACTTGTTACTCACCCTGCAACCACTTTCTCCTCACCCACGCTCCAGGGCAAACATTGCTCACGGAGAAGTTCCAGAAACACAGCTTACCGCTCGTGATTTTACATCATCTCACCTAACGTACTTTTTCTCTGCAAACAAATAGCATTTAAATGTCATTTTGGCAGGGTGGCCATTAATTAACACCAGCCACTTCCTCCACTCCCAAATTAGTAAAGCTTTTACTACTGGCCAAATTATGATGATAATTATTTAGGTACACATACAGATATCTCAGTAAATAATGGATCGGGTAGGTGAAGGTTCCGTGTAAAAGAAAAAAAAAAAAAAAAAAGGAAAGTCATCATATACAAAGTCCCTCCTCTTCCTCTCCTTAAAATGTTCTTTCCCCCTATTTGTTCTTCTTCCCACCTTTCAGAAGACACGGGACCCTGCCTAGCTACAAATAAAGCCACCCAGGGTGCCGTACATAAAATTCTGCCTCTTCTGCAGCTCCTCCCTAAATTATCACTCCCTCTCAACCATCACACTCAAATGACCCAGCCATGACCGGCCCTTTTTCCAGGGTCTACAAACACACACAAGTTTATCCCTACTTAAAAATAAGCTTCATTCAAACCTTCACTTCCTTCCAACTCACACCCTATATTTCCCCTTCCCGTACAGGCAGAGAGTTCTAAACAAGAACTTGCTTAGGGCTACCCTGACTTCTGTCTCCAAAGAGGCTACTTCTACCCTCAACTGCTCTACAGGACCTCACATCCATCCTGGCACCAGACACAGCTTCTCCTGGCATCACAAGTCAGTGTCAAATCAGAGGACTTTTTCTCAGTACTCCCTGAATTAATGTCACATGTGACACCACCCACCACACCCTTGCGTCCTTTACAGGTCACAGACTGCCTAAAGCATGGTCAATCCACAACACATAAAGGATAAATGACACTGTTTTCCTGATTTTCCTCAACACTCTTCTACACTCTACACTCTCTCGCCTTGAAGTTCGCCATCACAAACTTCTGTCTTCTGACTCTTCTTACATATGCACGTAGTATCGTGCGTCGAGGTCTCATCCACTCAGTCGTCCTCAATCGTCCTCAATCGGCCAGGAGCACTTTGGAATCCCACATTCCAGCCTTACCTTCCCCCAAGTGTGGGAACACGCCTCCTGAGATGCCATCACACCTGCCACACAGCCTTTCACCAGCTCCCAGCCGCAACATGCCAGCCATTCCACTCTACTATCCTACTGCACCTCTCCAGCAACGGAACAGTTTCTCCACTTTCCAAATCACTCAGGCTTGCAACCCAAGAAATCGATTAAGAAAGAAGGGGCTGGCAGGCATAAAACCTGTGATCTAGCCTTGGCTTTGTCCCTAAATCAATTGTGTGAATTCATGGTGGTTACCTAATGCTTGGATTCCATCTCTTTATTTGAAAAACTGTACTAAAATCTTCATAGCCTCCTGCCCTCCGGAGAGATACTTCTCTCCTCCCCACCCTTCCCCCACCACTTTCCTCTCTCTCACACTTGTACAGACACCGATCTTTTATTTCTAACTACCAAACCTCCATATCTAAAGTTATTGAGACTGTGGACAATTTTTTACTCTCAATCTGAAAACTGTCCCCTTTCCATTTGTCACCTAGTTCCTATCTGTATTTACTCAGGCACAGGATCTCATAGCTTTCAAAGCAGTATTCCTGTGTTCTTACCACCCCCCCCCCCAATTTAGCCCATCTACCACAGTCAAATTAATCTCATTAAAACTTCTTTGCAATATTAGTCCCTAGTTTGAAAATATTCCGTGTTTCCCCTTAGCCTGCTGATGAAGTATATTCTTCTTAGCCTTGTACTAAAGACTAAAGACCTCCACCTGCTTCCTAATTGGATCTCCCAAAAGTACTACTTCAAGCCAAAAAGGTGGACTTTCCACAGGCTGGAAACCACCAAGCTGTCCAGAGCAGGTGACACCACCTAGTGGTGAGGCCTCTAACCCTGTAAGATCTCTATCCCTTGCCTTCTTAAAAGGTAACCTCAACATTGGTCTTCCTGCCCTCCATTCCTCACATACTAGTTATTTTCTCACTTTTCTACGTTTCTTTCTTTCCACCACTTCTTAACACCTGCCCCATAAAAACCTGTCCTCCCTGTCTATAACCCAACGTACGTCCAGATCATAGACATTCTATGTTCTACTTGCACAAAGGAAAAAAACAAGCTGCAAGTCATGGGAAAACAGGATTAAACAGGCATTGATGATAAATCAACCAACCCTTTTCCTAAAGATAACATGGTATGCGCTCAGCATACCGCAAATCATGTCATAACTAAGGTTTCCACAATTTGCTTTATAGGTGTCATTTCCTCTCCTGAAATTATTCCCTCCTGATTCACTCTTCCCTCAGAACTCACCCTACCCTACCCAATACCCACCTACCTGCCATGCCCAGCTCAATGAAGTGCTAGGATGAACTCCCCTGCTCTTATCACACTGGACATAACTATCTTTTGTCCTCCAGCCACTCTGCGCGGTAAGCTCCCTGAGGGAAGGCAATGCGATTTGCTCACCCTGTATCCTGTGTCCAGCCCAATGTCTGGCAAAGAGGAGACCCACAGTCGCTGAGTTCATGAATGGACAGATGGCTGAGGGTGGAGAATGGAAGGCAGGACTCTAGGAGAGGAGGGGTAACAGGGGGAAATACACATCCATGCTTCTGAAATTAACAGAAAATCCAGGTGCAACCACCAGGCCAGTAACAGCAGTGCAGATGGCTCTGATTTCTAGCAGCTGAGCAACAGGGTCACCACCCACCTCAAAATGCTTCCAAATTGGCTGGAAGAGATGCCAGATCAGTTTCTGTGATGCAGACCTTATTTTGAAGCTCTATGCTTGGATATTCTACGAAGGATTAAATACCACTTGGTTTTCCTAAATAGTTTGTAAAAAGACTACAGGTTCATCTCCACACATATAATAAACCTTTGGAATTAAGAATTTTGGCAATATATTTAAATCTGGGACCTAAAGGTTAAGTTTAAGTTTCTAAAAACTTTAAAACATGAAATATACAGATTCGTCATCTGACTGAATACGTTTTAAAGTCAGCAAAGAAAATGACAACTCTCTGATCTTAAATGAATTACCTGAATCGCTGATTTCAAAAACTTCTTTCCAGTGCCTAAGGATAAACTAACACTTGCAAATTGACCAATTAAGTGAGACAAAAAAAATAGTTTGGCGTGATCGTCTATATAATTTGGTCAAAAGAAAGCTTACCTACTGCAATTTCCCACTCATAAAAGATTAAACAGACACCTAGCCTTATGGCTTCCTGCTATTAAATCAGGTCCTTTAGGCCACAAATTAGGCCACTGAGACAACATTTAATGCAACAATAATGCACTAATTTGATTCAGTTTACTCAGTCTACGTAAAATCAGCCAAACTTGGGTGGAAAGCAGGTGGTGGTAGACTTGATAAGGGAGGTTAAATAATCTGTAAGATCCCTTTCACCTCTAACATTCAAAGAAATAACTGCTTCCAAGGTGGCTCATGAACTAAGTCTAAAGATACACATGAGAGGGGCAGGGTTGCTGGTAAACCAAAACAGTTGTTAGTCTGCACGTAATTTTCAGATTCCCATCTTGGCACTTGTCCACAACGTGGATTAAATGATCTATTAACATGATGAGAACTCACTGGGGGTAACTTCTAGTGACTAATTAAAAGATACAAGTAAAATACAGGTGGCCTAAATGCTTTTAAGTCCTCTAACAATCTACCTTCCTTTCAGAGTGACAAAGAATTTGGCTCATTTAAGACATTCTTTTTCAAGAAATGGGTACACAAATGCACACTTTATTCAAATCAAACCTTACACTGAACCTGTTAAATGCCATGTTTGGCTTAACTTAGAGTTAGATCAATTGTTTTTTAAAAATTATGTAGTGTTTTAAGTATTTTTAAATCCATCTTGAAGTTTAATGATGACAGTGAGACAATTAATTCCAACTGTGGAACCAAAGCTGTCCTTTTAAAACTCAAAAGATAAAGCCAAAACTGACCCATATAACTGCAGAAAAAACACATTTTCATGAATAACGATCAACTGGATATGTTGGGTTAACCACTACATCTCCAAGAATGGCACGGGAAAACATCACTAAAACCTAGTTTTAACACGTGCAGAGATCAACTACTGAACCCGATATGTCGCAACCCACAAAGCCGCAAGAGGCTGCCTTTCTAAAAGACAAATAAATGAAGATCATCTGCCTTTTAAATGTTTCCCAATTTTAAGAGTCAGTGTAAATATCCAGGAAAGAAAGAAAAGAAAAGAAAAGAAGAGAAAAAATTTACCAAGCACAGAGTTAACAAAAGCCACTTAATGAAACTGTAGTTCAAACACATGCCCCCCCCCACAAAAAACTTAAATGCATAAAAAATATTTGAGTTTACTCTTCTAAAGCATACAATTGTGTCCTTGTTTTCAAAGCTCTGCAATTCACATCAATGGGAACAAAAAAATCTCAAAGAAACAACACAAAGTTAGCTTCCTGGAAGAAAGCACTCTAAGAAAAAGCACTGAAGAATGAGGATCCCTCTTTAAAAAAAAAAAAAAAAAAAGACCTTACAAGTTTCTCCTCCAGGGGGAAAAAAAAAACAAACTAATAAACAGCACATTTTGCAAATGTTTAGCCCCGCAATTTATCAATCGCACCTCGTCTACCTACATTCAACCAGTTAGTACTTAACCCTCAGAGCAGCGCTCCCTCGGGGCACAAAACATCTAAGAGAAACTGCGACTCCATTTCAAAGATCCCATCTCCTTGGCTACTGGCCTCGCCTTTCATCTCCCCAACGCTGGGACTCTCATAAATTGGAAGAATTAACCTAGGGCGAGATCGGTTAAATCATTAGCGGGCTCGAGAATTACCGGGGAAGGGGAGCGGAGCGCGGAGGCGAAGTTTCCGAGCTCCAGGGCGCAGCGGAAGTCCTCGCCTCGCCCTCCGGCCGCCCGGTAGCCCCGCGCCGCGGCCGCCGCTCTGATTTCCAGCAATGGCTCCAGGACCAGACCCGTGCAGCCCCGGCCGCCGCCGCAGCCGGCAGCCCGCGCGCGGCGGCACTCGGCTCGGCAATTACCATTCGGTTCACGTTGCAAACTGTCCCCCTCCCACCTCTCCGCCCCCGCATCCTCCGCCGGCCGCCTAATCCTGAGCGGGTCCTGAACTTTCCAAGTGGGCAGGCGCCACGGCACTACCAACCTTCCAGCCGGGCTTGCTTTCATCCCTTGTCCCAGAGCACCGGCAGGAGCGCGCTCCTGGGCCGGACGGTGCGGGGAAAGCACCCAAAGAGCCGAAAAGTCCGCCACCCAGAAGCAGCAAGTTGCATGCCTACCGAGCGCAGACGGCTCCGGCCCGACCGCGCACGGGCAAACGCGGCGCGGCGCTGCGCCCCTTGCCCACCCGCCCCTTGCCCCAGCTTCGTTTCTAGCAAACTTACAGCAAAGTTGGCCCCAAGTGGCAGCGGCGCTCTCGGGGACGCGCGCCTCGCCGCCTCAGCGCGCGCCCGAGCGGGGGCCAGGTCCTCCGGGGGCCTCACTGGGCCCACGGGTCCGCATGATGTCGGCGGCCCTGCCTCCCTCGCCGTGCGCCCCGCTCGGAGGCCACTGCTCGCCGCCCGCGCGCCCCACTCCGCGGCCGCCGGGCTAAGCACCGGCGCCTCACGCGCTGGGCGCGGAATATATCCCTCCGCCCGCAGCCACGCCTGCGAGCGCCGGCGCTCGTTTCTTCCGCGCGGAAACTCGATCTGACTTTCCCTGGCGGCCAGACTCTGAGCTTGCGGGTCCCGGGCAACAACGCCCCGCCGCGGGTCAGTGATCCCTTGCCGCCAGAGCCGCCAGCTCCTTCCGAGGAGACGAGCGAGTGCCCAGGGTGATCTTGCGACACTCCGAGGAACAGTGTGCGGCTTGCTCTAGTGCGGATGTTGGTTACGGCTAGCACACAGGTCTGTGCAGGGAATTAATATGGAATGTTTCCTGCTAGGAAAGGGGAAACAGTTTAGCTTTAAAAAAAAAAAAAAGTGAGCTTCCCCCGTCTCCCTTTAGATTGCCTAGCACCTTCAGGGAATTCTTAAATCTGCATTTGAAAGCCTCGGTTCTGGGTCTGCAATTGCTCGGTGGAATAAAATCTTCCAAAAGGTCTCAAAAGGAATGCAGTTAGATCGGATCTACTTCCTTCTTCAGTGTGCACGAAGATCCAGGGAAAATGAAAGTGCTTCCTCTGCCACCTCTTTATGCAAAGCTGGTTAAATCCCATAACCTCCCCAACCCTGGTTACGAACCCCAACGCCGGCCTCTTCCGGCGGACACCCCCGACTCCCACGTCTGCGGGACAAAAGGCTGCTCTGCCGCCTCGTGCGCTTTCCCAGCCGGCAAGTCAGCGGCACAAAGTGTGAACCCAGTCTAATGTTAAAGTACAAGTTCCCTAGGGACAAGGGGAAGCCCCCGAGCTTCTAGCTGCCCCACTCGGGGAAGCTCGCCCCCCGCCCCACGCCCGAGCGCGCAGTCCCGGTCCTGGGGCTGTGAGACCATCCTCGGCCCGGGCAATCTCCAGACGCGGGCTCCGCACGGCTGAGACTCAGCCGAAGCCCGGAGTGGTCCCGGGCATTGGAAAACGGCCCACAAAAGAGGGCGGACATGATCTCGGAAAGTTTGTGGGACTCGAACGTTTAACACTGTGAGGACAAAGAGATCCGATTTCCCCGGAACCGGTGGTGGGGACTTCAGGCAGAGCTGCGAAGCACATGCGAGCGAGGGTGTCTAGGCTTAAAGAGAGACATTCCTTGGTTCAAAGTTAATGCAGTCTCTTCCTAAACCATATTAAAGAAGGCGTTTGAAAAAATGAAGGTGTCTAGCAGGTTATGGCTGGGAAGGAAAAATAACGCCTGCAGAATGAATGTACTGATTCGCAGCACTAAGAGTATCTGGTGTACTCCCTGCGCAGTATTTAGAATACACACATATTCATTCACACACCCAGCTAACACCATCATCCAAACGCTTGGCCATCGTCATAAATGCGCAAAGTGCTCCTGGAGTTACAGGTCAATTTTATACTTGGAACACCTCGAAAATAGACGACCTGATCTCCAAGCTCTATCGGTATGCGCCCCTTGCCGAATTCTAACTCTCAAGAAATCACAGTCACGCAAGAACGCCAACAGTGTGCGGGGGGAGTGAGGTAGAGTTGGAGGACAAGGAAGAACACTGAAAAGTAAAAAGACACCATCCCGTAACATAAAATCACAAGATGCTATAAACGCCACGAAAGAATTCCTGAACAAAATTACCATTCATTAATAAATAAAAATGCCTATTAGAGCTAAGACATCTGTTTGGGAATCCCGATTTTCCAGGCTCACTGCGAAACCTAATTGCCTGAAGAAGTTGCACTTTTTCGCCACAGGAACAGCCGAGAGCCAGAGATGGAGATTCCAGACTCGCGACGACACGTTTTCCTGATCCTTTAGCCTAAACGAAACGAAATAGAGATGGCTCTTTGCTACCATCGAATTACCCTCACGAGAAAGAGTAATGTAGTTGAAGCTCTGCGTTCGTCCTTTCAATAGTCGGCCCTCCCTAACCTTGTCCCCAAAGGCTTTTGGAAATAAGGGGAATAGGGGACAGTTCCTGAAAACAAAAACGCTTTCCTCCAGCCCTGCCTTTCTACCCAGTCCACCCAAGCCAGTATTTGGAAATTAGAGAATGGGCCGTAATGGGTGGTAAGTGAAGGCTGGGAGCTCACGCCCACGTCCCAGGAGCGCCCAGCAGGTCCAAGTTCTCGGTCCGCGCGGAACCCAGCAGGGATCGCGCGCCTTGCCGGGTGTCCGGACTAGAGGGCGCTGCGCCACTGCAGATCACGCGGCCCCCGTTGCGCCCTCCCTGGGCACCATTTCTATAATAAGTTACATTCAAAATAATGCACAAACAGCATAGCTTTTCAAGTTCTTTTGACCACTGCTATGTACGTATTTTATGAATTCCAAAACCTGTGCAGACTGATCTTTCATTCCCGAGGCATGTACAACCAGAGGGGTGTGCAGCTCGCCAAGAAGAGAGCCTGTAGGATGCACACGCTTCCCTGCACTAGCTCAGAGCCAAACAGCCCCACGTAATTTCATTTACGTTTAAATTTAAATACAAAAGGCTTGCACTAAACAAAGAACTTACCAGTTCAGCCGAGTCCTTGGATGCAGGCTTTAAAGTCCTCGGTAGCTCCGTAATCCCCACGTAATTTGGATATTTGTTAAAAAGCCGTATCTGAAGTACCAACTTTGACTCCCTCGGATCTTCAGCATGTCCCCAACGAGAGCGCGATCCGCCGGCGCTGCCCGGACCCAGGTGGCCACATCTCCGGAGGCTCCCGTCCTGGGTGGAAAGTTGCACACCAAAAGGAGGCGAAATGAGAGTGCGCGAGGGCTACGGACAGGGCCGAGGAGAAGCCAAGTTTGTCAGGACATGTCCAGGCAGCAAGCCGCTGAGTTTGGGAGTTGCGGCCGGGAACTGCGGCGGATCACTGCCTCTTTCCCCACTCCCTCCCTCTTGGAGGAGGTGGGGGAGGGGAGGTGACGTCAGCGCCCCGCCTCGCCCCCCGCCCCGCCGCGAGGATGGGATTCTCCTGCGGGGTCCGCCTCCCCGACAGTAGCACCGAGCGAGCCAGGGGCCGGAGCGGTTTCCGCTGCCGCAGCGCTCTTTTCCCGGAGGCTTGTGTCCCTCTCCACCGTGCGACGTCTCCCCGGCTCTACCGAGCGCCGGCGTTCCTCGCACTCAGCACCGGAACGGCCCCGGAGCCCCGCGGCGCGCACCCCTCTGCTTTTCCTTTTGGGCAAGCCCCCTCCCGCAGCGTTTCCCACGCGTCGAACTGCAGGTGATGCTCTCCCTCTTCTGCAGCTGAAATTCGTCGCGACGTGTCGCTTGCCGGGTTTTTGCAGGGCGGAAGCGAGGACAGTCTCTGCAGACTGGCCTGGACGACTTGTACTTTGTAGCCCTCCAACTTCTGGATGTGATGTATTTTAAATAGCTCTTGTCCTCTAGCGCTGTTTGTGGTCTTTGTATTGAAAATCACAGAGCCATATTTTAATTTTCAAATCCTTTGCAACATCGCCTACGTTTTGACACGGTACTCCGAAGCGTATAAGGTTCCGAGGGGTGTGGGGGAAGTGATGGAGGAGGAGCCAATTTTTAACGTTTCTTACAAATCGTCCTTAGGGATAGGGGCCAATACACAAATCAGTCGTCTACTCGTAATGTAGAGCAAGATAAACGCAAACACTATTGAAATTTAATTTATAAATGAATGTGTCGTTTTTGTGTAAGCGTCCAGACTCCTGGAAAATATCTCCTGTGGAACGTGTGTTGGTTGTGGTTGGGTGTTTTTGTTTTTTTTTGTTTGTTTGTTTGTTTTCCCCTAATGCCTCTGATGTACCAAAATAAAATCTATCCTGAACAGCCTGAAATTCCCAGGGTGCCATTTCTGGGAGTTGACACTGTCCACAGAAGGTTGTCATTAAAATAAAGAGGACCCTGAACAGGGCGAGGACGCTGGGAGCAGGATCTATCAGTACATTTGCAGCCATTGATGTAAATCTGCCTGTCTGTTTAGCTGGTCTTTCTCTTTGAAAGGTAAAGAGCAAAAACCCTGAGGACCCTGGAAACGAGGCAAGGAGTTGAACAGAAGGAAGATTAAATGTTGGAGCATTGTATATGCTTAGCCTTGAGGAAATCCTGTAACTTCTCTAAATTTCAGTTTTCTCATCTGTGGTAAGGGGATAATATCTGTTTCGCTCTGGAAAGTGTATTCGTGTATTTATTCATTCAAAAAATATTTATTGAATGCCATTTCTTTGCCAGAGAGATAACATTCATTCTCGTGGGCCACACTTCCACTGAGCATCGTCAAAAGTGTCGAGCAAGCACACAGTAGTAAGTCAATAGCAGTTTTCTTAGCCTCTCTATTTTCGCAGCGTGGCAGCTCTCACATCCCTAAAATTAGGAAGAGATAAAGGGAGGTTATCACAAATGATTCGAGATACATTTTGATTTAGAAGGGAGGAGAGGGCAGGGAGAAGCTAGGAGACAGGGAATTTTGGGAAAGGACCTTAGAGGCCTCAGCAGACCAGAGGGCAGTGGAAGGTGCCAGATTCCTGAGGAGGGAGGAGACAATCAAAAGAAAGACTGGCTTGGGAGGCCAGCCTGTCCCTGCAGAGGACACACTTCTCATGCTTCACTATTTCAAGTACACAGGCCCACTCCTTTTATGTCAATAGCTGAAATTAGAAATTGACCACATATTACAAGTTCTCATAAATGAGGCACATCAATTTTTCCCAGACGCTGCTGTGCAAGTCAATTCAGTGTGCTGTACAAGTCTTTAGAGTTATCCTGTAAATCAAAGTTTTCCCATGTAAAAAAAAAAAAATCATAAACAAAAGAAACTTACCTATAATCGATGGTATTAATCAAAATAGCTGTTTTTAAAAACACAGTGCAAGACCGGGGCACCTGGCTGGCTCAGTCCATAGAGCACGTGACTCTTGATCTCAGGGTTGTGAGTTTGAGCCCTATGTTGGGTATAGAGATTACTAAAAAAAAAAAAAAAAGAAAGAAAAGAAAAAGGAAAAGAAAGAAAGAAAAACTGAAAAAAAATTAACAAAGTAAGAGGAGACAAAACTTTTAACAACCTCCAGACCTGCATGGTCCAATACCATAAGCAGACACTAGCCACAAGTGGCTGTTTACATTTATGTACAATTCAGTTATTTTGGTCTCACCGGCTACGATTCAAGTACACAATATCAGCTTGTGACTAGTGGCTACCTGTTGTTCGGGGTCAATTAAAGAATATTTTCGTCATGACAGAGAATTCTACTGGACAGCATTGTTATGGACTTTGCTATTGTTTTTGGAGAGCTATACCAGGTATTATAGTTTTTCATGCACCCAATATTGAGTCACTTGCAAAGTAAAACAAAAACACAACCAGAATCACAGCAGATTCACTCATTCCACAAATATTTATCAAGTACCAACAATATGCTATGTGACATTATAAAGGACTCGAATTTTAAGGAGTTATATCTGTTTGGTGATTAAGAAATATTAACATGGCCTAACATAGGCTTTTAATTGTTTTCTTTCATTGCTGAATACTAAACCCAGGGGGAAATCACTACCTTTAAAGCAGAAGAGAATTCTAAGACATGTTTAGGCCTTGCCCTAAGATTAAATAATTCTAAGTAGTCTGGCCTCTGGTATCCCACCCTCTGTGATCCTTCTCACTGCTTTCTCCTCCGCCTGCACTCCCTTTCTGCCTACACTTCCTGGAGGTAACACCCTCTTCCGCCCTCTCCACTTCCCCAGCTTTGGAATTATTTTACTCTTTGCATTCAAATACAGCTCTCCTCCGGGATCTGCTTGTACTCTCCAAGGGGGCCATTAGAGCAGACAACTACTCAATCTAAGAATCAGTAGCAGTTAACTACGGGTATGAATATGTTAATATTTCTAGTCCCTTCCAAGGGCATTATAACATGGGCTTTCTTAAACCTAAATCTTAATGATGAAATTTTATTCTAATGGTGAAATTCCAGATGCCATGGCCAATTAGGCAAATATTTGGAGGTATTACAATTCACCTACTGGATGACTATTAAAAAAAAAAAAAAGGTAACCTTCATTTTAGAGATAAACACATAGTGGAATAGGCTGGTTGTGGATATTCTGTCATGACAAATATAAGATCTGCACCCCCAGCTGGTTTGGGAACAGATCTTGCTGGATAGATGTAATTCTTATGATGTTTTTCTCAGCTCAGTGATTGAATGATCTCAAGCCTACCTTTTTGACCAGTAAGCGATGAATCATTCAGAATCTGTTAAAGCCCTTTTCCAACAGAGGTAGTAGAAAGAACATCACACTCAAGGTCAGGAGATCTGGTTTGAGTCTTGTCTTTGCCACATAAAATCTAATGTATTTGCTTATTACTGAATTTGGGGAGTCTCACTTTCCTTAATAAAGGAATCTCTAACAAACAAAAATGTGCCCTGACAGTTGGGAGATACCAACTATATCAAATTGTTTGATACAGTTTGATAATTACTACAGTATCATTATTCTCGATTTACAATTTCTCACCTTACCACTACATCCCAGCTATGAGGCTTTGTAGAACCAAGAGTAAAAAGGCTTTGTAGAACCAAGAGTCTGGGGCAATTGTGCCCTAGACTCTGCTCCCACCTCTTTGTGTGCATCATTTCATGTAATTCTTACAAAATCCTATAAGGTATTAGCAATTAATACCCTACCACCTTGTTCCAGATGAGAAACTAAAGTTAGGTAGATTAGGTAACACTCTTATCGGTATAATGCACTAACTCCTATACCCTGTACCTCATTTGAACCCTTTATGAACCAAGGTGGCTGTTGTCAGCAATGTTGTGGTTCAAGAAGCAACCTAAGAGAGGGGCGCCTGGGTGGTGCAGTCGGTTAAGCGTCCAACTTCAGCTCAGGTCCTGATCTCGCGGTCTGTGAGTTCAAGCCCTGCGTCGGGCTCTGGGCTGATGGCTCAGAGCCTGGAGCCTGTTTCCGATTCTGTGTCTCCCTCTTTCTCTGCCCCTCCCCCGTTCATGCTCTGTCTGTCTCTGTCTCAAAAATAAATAAACGTTAAAAAGAATTTTTTGAAAAAAAAAAAGAAGCAACCTAAGAGAATAAAAATCTATCAGTTGATGACTGGAGGAAGATGTTCCTTTGTAGCAGCTACACCGAGTATGGAGAAGGAACTGTCTTAAAGTGGGTCATTTAATCACAGAATGAGAGCATCACTGATTGTGTTTAGGAATATATGTGTAATACACATTATTTGTTTGGCTTCCCTGTTTTTCCAGGCAGATATACATACTCTTAAACTCATTTTGATTCAGAATCATTGTCTGACTTGTAACTTCTTTAATCTGAACAGCAGGAAAAATGCACACCAATTGTTCTCAGTGAATTCTGACAAGGACCATCTCACTGGATTTCATGATCAGTGTTTCATTTTACACTTCACTTTTCCTTTTCATGGTCTGCAACCACTAGTGTTTCTATCTCTCTCCAATTCTCCTTTCTTTCTTTTATACTTTCCCATATGACTATGCGGGAAATTCCCTCTACCAATACTTTTTGACTACTAAGATCCCATCCCTTTTCTTGGTAGAATTGTTTTGGTCGTCAAAGCTAATATGATACAGAGATGAAAAGAATCCCATTTCGGAAATGAGACTTGTAATAGTCCCCCAAAGACCTTTCTCTAAAAGATGATCTATCCAAGCCCAAAGGATAATTCTGTATCATTTGTCATGAGCATATGGGCCAACTATAGCCAATGACATGTCAGAGAAAGTTTCCTGAAGGCTCCTGGAAAAAGAAAATGTTCTTCCTCCTAAGAGAGATCCACAAGAGACAGTATGTGTCTCTGTGGACATTGTCAGATTAGGATGTCATGCCTGGGACTATTACAGTTTTCTTACTTGCTGAGGATGAGGCCTAAACCAGGGAAAGCAGATAAGGGTTCTCAGTGACATTGAATCAACTGTCTCTGAAGGCCATCTTAACTCAAGACTTCTTTTTATAGGAGATCGTAAGTTTCCGTCTTATTTAAGCTGGATTGTGTCAGATCTGGGGTGCTTGTAACTGACATCATCTCCTACAGCTAGATAATCCTTTTTCAAATACAGTAGGAATTATTTGAAAGAAAAAATAAATAGATGTACCTCTCAACTCATGGGTCAATAGGAATTGAGCCTGACTCTAACAACAAGATAGAACGATACGTGGAACTTTTCCTTAATGGTTAGAAGGAAGTTTTTAGATACATAATGATTCAGTCTCGCACACTGCCCGTTCTCCTACCATAATGAAGATGAAAATAAGGATAGGAAATTTTATTTGTTCAACTAAAAGATTTTCCTTCATTCCTACTGTTCCTTCCTCTCAAGGGCCGAAGCATTTTTAGCATATTTCTCAATATCTGTGTACGGAATTCCCAGAAGTAATTTCTTAGAATCTGTAGTGATTGTTAACCAAACCGTGCTTTCAAATAATTACCAGAGGATAAAGCAGTCAGCTGCCGTGCCCGCTGGCAATACATGCATGACGTTTGGGATATGTATCTATTTGTTCTTCCGATTCTCAGTATCTCATGCCAAGCCAAAAACTGAAATCGGTTTATATTCACCATGGCCCACTTTGCCCACACTCCGCCCTCCATTGAAATAGAATCATTCAAGCAAAAACAAAAACAAAAAACTTTTTTCCAATTAAGATGGGCTATGGTTGAAGATAAGGTTATCTTTGAGTCAGCTTTATTGTTTTGCAGCTTTAAGAAGGAAGATAGTCTACCTCTGCCCCTTTCTGAAGCAACGATGAGTAAAAAGCCTCTTCTCCTATGTGGGCAGATGTATGAGAGACAAAGAACAAAGCAATCTTTGTAGGGGAAGGTGGGTGAGAGGGGATTCTGGCCCAACTGACCTGACGGGATTCTTGCTGAAGGCAGCCAAGGTGACCCAATATTACCTGGGAGATGGCGGCACAAGGACATTTGATCAGATAGCCAGGGTGGGGGATTGTAACTTAGCCAACTCAACAGGATTCTTGCTACAGCTGCGTGATTCAGGCCTAACAAGGACAGACACCAAGGTCGAGGCCGAGAGTTTGGTCCAGGGGAGAGTGTTGTCAATAGCTGGCTTCTTCGCTTGCTTCTACTCCCCTGTAATTGTTTTTCCTGAAAAAAAAACAAAACAAAAAGAGAGGGACAACTGTTATTAATCAAGCTTCTAAGACCTTTTGAACCTTGGCTGTAATGTTTGCAGGTTAACATTATTAGTCTGTGTCGTTGGTTTATAAAAAAGCCAAACTGTTTAATTGAGGCAGAATCCAAATGGGTGAAGGCAGAGTGTGTAGAAGAGAGAGAAAGGAGTTAGAAGTCTGAGAATTTAAGTGAGTTTTGCCTCTAACATTCACTGGCAAGTTACTCAGCTTTTTAAATAGTGATGTGATTTGCTGGCCTCTAAGATGGGCCCCAGTGATCCTCACTTCTGACATTCATACCTTTGGGTAATCTCCTCCCACATTTTACCAACCAGGGTCTGTGACAGTAGAATAAGCCCAAAGTGATGATATGTCATTTCTGAGATTAGGTTATAAAAAACACCAAGCACGTATGCTCTCTCTCTCTTTCTGTCTCTTTTATTATTTGCTCTGGGACAAGCCAAAGACCCCCATAGTGAAGAACTGAAGGCTTCTTCCACCAGCCATGGTTCCAACCAACTTGGAACCAACCAATTTGAAACTCCAAGCCTGAAGTAGATCTACCAGCCCCAGTCAAGCCTTCAGATGCATGCAGCCCCCAGAGACAGCTTGACTGCAAACTCATGAGGGACCCTGAGTCAGATCACCCAGCTAAGCTTCCCCCAGATTCCTGCCCCTCAGAAACGATGTGAGATAATAAATGTTTGCTATTTTAAACTGCTAAATTTTGGGGGGAATTTGTTGCTCAGCAATAGATAAAAAATTTGGAATAATGGCTTCCTTCCAATAACATACTGAGGACTCAGAATAAGCGTGGATTAGAAAATATTTGGTAAACCTTAAAGGATTAAGTGAATGTTGGAGCCATACAAATAGATTGGAAGATAATATCTAGAACACCACTACCCCAAAGAACTTTGTGTGCGGATGGAAATGCTCAGTCCACGTTGTCCTGTATAGTATTACTGAACACTTGACATGCGGTGAGCACAAAATGAGGAACTGAAATTTTTATTTAATTTTGAATCACTTAAATTGAGATGGTCATAGGTGGCTAATGGCTACCATTTTGGACAGAGTGGGTCTAAGGGTTTCTACCCACAAATGACTTTTCCAAGACAGAGTCAAAAAGAACGCAACATTTAAAAATCATGATCATGTCACCTTTACCAGTTACGAACTTCTGAAAGAGGATTTGTGTTTTTTATGAAGTCCAGAAATGACAGATTGAGTGGAAGTAATTATGTCTTTCCTTGTGTGAAAAAGAACCACGCATTTTATAAAACTGGGGTTTTTTTGAGACCTCAGAGAGATTTCCTCTTGTGTGTATGTGTGCAATTTATTGAACATGAAATTATGGACTCAACTGACGGTCTCACACGATGGCTAATTTGCACGATTGACTGAACAGGCATGCAATGAACCAAGTGCGCCCACAGTTACCTTAGCCACACGGGGCACGGCTGACTCATCCACCTGATGGGTGCGAGAGACTTAATAACTGAGTGGTTCTTGGCACCACCTTATTTAGTGATGTCATTTGGTAAATATGCCACCCCAGATGCTAACACAACGGCCCTAAGTTACTTGTAATGATAGTTAAGCCTAACTAGGCATAGACTTAAGAGATCGTACTAGTTAAGGCTTGTAGGACGCCAGGCATGTCATGCTGTTAGTAGAGCATACACGTTCATCTCGACGTTCTTAGTCTTCCTAAATAATATATGTTGAATTGTGCTCTGTAATAAAGCTGATATCACTTAAATGTTGACTCTGTCCTTAACCTAAAATCCCTTTGTCGTGTCACCGCGTGCCTTATATCCTCAAGCTTGCAGTCACATAAGTGTAAGACATCCACTGCTGCTCCTGACACTGAGACAGGATGAAAGGGACTGGTTATCCCCATCCATGGAGAAAAGTACAATCCGATTCTTACTTCATACTACACACAAAAATATCCCACTGCTGAATTAAAGACCCAAGGCTCTAAGTCCAATTGTAAAAATAGTTAGAAGAAAATATAAGAAAATAATTTATTTGGGGCTATGGAAGGATTTGCTAGATAAGCCATACAACGTTCTAATCGCGAAAGAAAAGATTGGGCAATTCGATTACATAAAAATCAAGAACCTCTGTTTATCAAAAAACAGCATTTTAAAAAGTGAAAATGTGGGGTGCCTAGGTGGTTCAGTAGGGTAAGCATCCGACTCTTGACTTCGGCTCAGGTCATGATTCCACGGTTCATAGGTTGGAGCCCCACGTTGAGCTCTGTACTGACAGCGTGGAGCCTGCTTGAGATTCTCTCCCTGCCCCCCCCCCAGCCCTCCTCAGCTCACTTGCTTGCTCTCTCTCTCTCTCTCAAGATAAATAAACTTAAACATAAATGAATAAACTGAAAATGCAGGCCAAGGACTGGGAGAATGTTCATTTAACAAATATAATTGACAAAAATGTAATATCTTTAATATAAAGAAGTCCTGCGTATCAAAAAGAAAAAGGCTCAACAGAAAAACAGGCAAGATTCAATAGAATAATGGGAGAAGTCACAAACCTGCAACTTGGAAGAGGAAATGAATAGTGATCGTACACATCACGGGGTAAACTGTGGCCCCCAAAATGTGCCTCCCTAATCCCTAAAACCTGTGAATGTGACCTTTTTGGGAAAGGGGTCTTTGCAGATGTGATTACATTAAGAATCTGGATCATTTCAATCATCCTTGATTATTCGAGTGGGCCTAAATCCAATGGCAAGAGGATTTAGAGGACATTCAGGAGAGAGACACCCAGACCAGTAAGGCCACAGGAAGGCAAAGGCTCTGTAGTCACGAGCCAAGGAATGCCCAGCACCACCAGAACCTGGGAGATGCAAAGAAGGATTCTTCCCGAGAGCCATCAGAAGGAGCACAGCCATACCGACACCTTGATTTGGCACTTCTGGCCTCCAGAACTGTGGGAAAATACATTTTTGTTGTTTCAAGCCACCCAGTGCAGGGTAACAGGTGAAGGCAGCCCTAACAAACGAATGAGGTGCATAAGAAGAGAAACCTTTATTAGTAGAGAAATAAAAGTGAAGTCGTCAGTGTAATACCCTTATATACAAATCATACTGGCAAGGGGTGCCTGGGTGGCTCAGTCAGTTAAGTGCCTGCCTGCGGCTCAGGTCATGATCTCACAGCTTGTGAGTTAGAGCCCCGCATCGGGCTCTGTGCTGACAGCTCGGAGACCGGAGCCTAGTTTGGATTCTGTGTCTCCCTCT
This sequence comes from Acinonyx jubatus, assembly GCF_027475565.1. Classification (NCBI taxonomy): domain Eukaryota; kingdom Metazoa; phylum Chordata; class Mammalia; order Carnivora; family Felidae; genus Acinonyx; species Acinonyx jubatus. The sequence continues at coordinate 16,875,901 of NC_069382.1, forward strand.
CTCTCTCTCTGCCCCTCCCCCCCTCCTACTCTGTCTCTCTCTCTCTCTCTCTCAAAAAAATGAACATTAAAAAAATTTTAAAAAAACAAATCATACTGGCAAAAATTAAGATGCCTGATCATATCAGAGGTGGCTCAACTTGAACTCTTACACTGCACTGGTTGGATGCAACTGTTACTCTGATGCAAGTATGTGGGAGAACAATTGTGAAGATGAATCTGCATGTCCCCTCAAAATCCACCAATTCTCCACCAGGCTTAGTACACCCAAGAGGCACATACCCGAGTGATATGTATAAGAAAATTTATAGCAGTTTTTTTTTTAAGATTTTATTTTTAAGTAATCTTTACATCCCACATGGGGCTTGAACTCATGACCCTAAAATCAAGAGTCGCATGCTTCACTGACTGAGCTAGTCAGGCGCCCTGAAATTTTATAGCGGTTTTGTTCATAATAACAAAAACCTGGAAACACACACACACAAGAGAATGAAAAAATAAATTACACCATCTTCACATTGTGAAATTTTCGCAGGGGAAATGAAATGTACTGTTGTTACACGTAACAATATGAATGATTTTTAGGAATAGAATATGGGGTAAGAAATAGAAATTCTAGAAAATTTGTTCAAAATCCAGCAAAACGAAACAATATGTTGTGCGGGAAAATATGCATAAGGTATAAGCCTATTTGCTTTTATTTTTTTTCAACGTTTTTTAATTTATTTTTTGGACAGAGAGAGACAGAGCATGAACGGGGGAGGGGCAGAGAGAGAGGGAGACACAGAATCGGAAACAGGCTTTGAGCCATCAGCCCAGAGCCTGACGCGGGGCTCGAACATCACGGACCGCGAGATCGTGACCTGGCTGAAGTCGGACGCTTAACCGACTGCGCCACCCAGGCGCCTCAAGCCTATTTGCTTTTAAAAAGGATCATGGCTACTTGAGGAGAGAAGGCTGGTGGATGGGATAGCGAGATACATTCCGGCATAGGAATATTCTAGTTCTGAGATAGGGAATGGGTGCCTCGTCTATTGTATTCATTCTGTGCTTATTAACTTAAAGATATCTTATGTAAGTTCTTCTTTTAATATGTTATTATTAAAAATACGTAATACCAAAATGATACAACAGGAAAAGGAGAATGTTGTAGTAATTAGGGCAACCTAAAGCGATCGATGTGTCTGTTGAATACCTTTTGACAGGTATTTGGAGACATGGAAGGCAGCAAGAATGGATATAAGCTCAAATTCAGGAACGGAAAGAAATAAAATGACCCCGGGCACATGTGTTGAAGTGAGGCTAGCTGGTTCAGTAGTTGGTAGAGAAATGGGCCAGCTCAGAGGAAGGGAGATAGATGGGACTGCCTAGATAAAAGTCTGCCACATCACAAAAGGCTTTCCTAGACACCTAAGAGTCATGCTTTGAGGAAAGATAAATTAGTGAGATCAAGAGGTCAACGGGAACAGGTGCTCTCTGGAAAAAAAAAAAAACATGTCAGAGTACCCAGCTAGGATACCTACTTGGGCCTCTTGGCCAGGGGACAGACGGATATAACCTCGTAACTTGGCCTTATGTCAGCTGTTTGAAATGAGTGTGTGTGGAGATGGGCAGAGCTCAGGTGGTTTGTTTGTGTGTGTGTGTGTGTGTGTGTGTGTGTTTTGTTTTGTTTTGTTTTTACCTGTATGCTTAGGTCTTTGGTACAAAACCCCAGGGCTTTGCACATTCACTTACTGGCTGTAGGGAATTACCCTATCTGAAATGTGCCATCTGTTTCCAGTTGGGACCCTAACGGACACAAGCGGGCCTATTAATTACCTCTCTCGAACCAGCTGTTGGCAACGCTGGGCGTGGTTTCCTGGCAGCTATTACTGCACACTATTTGCCTATATTCTTTGTAAACAAAGGCGTCAGTACAGAGCAGTGATTCTCAAAGCGTGGTCTCACACAGAGCAGCACCAGCACCTGGGAACTCGTTAGAAATGCCAAGTTTGGCTGTACCCAAGACCCCCTGAATCCAAAACCCTTGAGGGGGGCTAAGCAATCTGCTTTAATGAACTGTTCAGGTGATTCCAGCAGGAGACCCATCAGCCGACGGAAATCCCAATAGATAGTGCAGCATCCTGCCCAGAGCGGTCGAACTTTTATATTTTTTAATAAAAACTGTATCTTGGGTACAACGTGACGCTTTGATCTACATACGCGGAGTAAAGTTATTACTAGAGTCAAACTAATCAACATAGTCATCTCCTCACATAATTACCTTTCGCGTGTGTGTGGTAAGGGTACCTCCTGAGATCAACTTTCTGAGCAAATCTCCATTCTACAATACTAATGCCTATAATCATCATGGTGCACATCAGATCGCTAGAATTTATTCATCCCACATAACGGAAACTCTGCACCCTTTGACCAGTATCTCCCCATTTTCCTCATCTCCCCACCCCTGGTAACTATCATTCTACTCTCTGCTTCTATGATTTTTGACTTTTTCTAGATTCTACACGTATGTGAAATCATGCAGTATTTTTCTTTCTGTGTCTGGCTTATTTTGCTTAGCATCATGTCCTCCAGAATCATCCATGTTGTTGCACATAGCAGGATCTCCTTCTTTTTAAAGGCTGAATGACACTCCATATATATATATATATATATATATATATATATATATACCACCATTTCTTTATCCGTTTATCCATCAATGGAGACTGAAGTTGTTTCCATACCGTGGCTATTGCAAATAATGCTGCAAAAAACGTGGGAGTGCAGATATCCCTTCGAAGTATTGTTTTAATTTGCTTTGGCTATATGCCTAGAAGAGAGATTGTTGGATCATATGGTAGTTCTATTTTTAATTTTTTATGGAGGAAAACCTCCATACTGTTTTCCATAGTGACTATACCAATTTACATTCCCACCAACAGTGCACAAGGATTCCTCTCTTTCTCCACATCCTTACCAACATTTGTTATCTTTTGTCTTTTTCATAATGACCATCCTAACAAGTGTGAGTTGATATCTCGCTGTGGTTTTGATTTGCATTCCCCTGGTGATTAGTTATGTAGACCATCTTTTCATGTGTCTGTTGGCCATGTGGATGTCTTCTTTGGAAAAATGTCTATTCGTGTTTTCTGCCCATTTTTCAACCATGTTATTATTATTATCATTGCTATTCTTTCCATTAAGTTGTATGAGTTCCTTATATATTTTGTACACTAACCAGATATATAGCTGACAAATATTTTCTCCCATTCTGTAGGTTGCCTTTTCATTTTGTTTTCTTTCATGTGCAGATGCTTTGTATTTTTTTATGTTTATTTTGAGAAAGAGAGAGAGAGAGAGAGTGAGAGGAACAGGGGCAAAGAGAGAGAGGGAGAGAGAGAGTCCCAAGTGGGCATTGTACTGTCAGCACAGAGCCCAACATGAGTTAGGCTCAAACTCTGCGATCATGACCTGAGCCTAAATCACATGTCAGATGCTTAACCAGCTGAGCTACCCAGGTGCCCCGGAAGCTTTAAAAAAAACAAATTATTTATTTAGAGACAGGAAGGGAGTGCACAGTGGGGGAGCGGCAGAGAGAGGGGGAGAGAGAATCCTAAGCAGGCTCTGCACTGATAGTGCAGCGTGGGGCTCGATCCCACAAACCATGAGAGCACGACCTGTGCTGTGATCAAGAATCAGTTGCTTAACTGACTGAGCCACTCAGGAGCCCCAGCTCCCATAAGCTTTTTAGTTTGATCTAGCCTTTGTTTATCTTTGCTTTTGTTGCTTGTGCTTTTCATGTCATATCCAAAAAATCATAGCCAAGATCGATGTCAAGAAGCGTTCCCCCGTATTTTCTTCACGGAGTTTTACCCATCCCAGGTATTTTGTCTAAGTCTTCGACCCATTTTGAGTAGATGTTTGTTTACAGTGTAAGGGGCTTAATTTCATCTTTTGCATGTAGATATCTAGTTTTCCCAGCACCATTTATTGAAGAGGCTCTCTTTAACCCACTGTGTATTCTAGGTGCCCATGGTGGAAATTAGTTAACACTGGGGCACCTGGCTGGCTCAGTTGGTGGAGTGTAGGACTCTTGATCTCAGGGTTGTGGGTTCGAGCCCCACATTAAGTATGGAGATGACTTAAAAGTAAAATCTTAAAAAAAAAAGTTAACACTGTATGCTTGGGTTTATTTCTGAGCTTTCTATTCTGTTCCATTGGTCTATTTTTATGCCAGTATCAGTGTTTTAAGAACTATTACTTTGTAATATAATATAGCCTGAAGGGAGGAGGAAAGGGAGGGGTTATTAGGAACCAGGAAGAAAAGAGTCAGGTTTGGCCACCCTGAGAAAGAAGGGGCTTGCCAGTGCAAGGAAGGTCAGTGATATCATCTGCAAGGCCCCATCTCCGGGGCACAGAGTTGAGTGCAAAAGGGGAGCAGGGGAAAGCTATTAGGTACCTGCCAACTCACGTCTTTCACTTAGCAGCCCTAACTGCAGATGAAAGTTGACAATGAGATGATGGTTCCAGCCACAGGCAACACACGTTCTGAGTTCTTGTCCCATTTTCTGCCGTCATGTGAGGAACCAGCACAGTCTGAGTCTGGCTGACTGAGATTTGTGGGATTCTCCAACACTACAGAAATAGAAGAGGTTAGGAGGGAAGCTCAGAGACAAGGGGAAACCATTTCCTCCACATGAATTTAATGTGGGGTGCGTCTCAGGGGATCCTCATGCCATCATGCAAAGTGACCCAAGGCCATTTCAACAATGTCCTAAATAGATTACTTTATTGGAGATTAATGACCTGAAGGCTCCTGTTGAAGAGATTTGTGTTAGTGGCATCATCATCTGATTGTACAGCTCACACCCTTCCCAAGCCTCAGAGTGAGGGGAGGAAAACAAAGCGAGACAAATTTCAGCCTGCGACAATGGCTCTCGTCAGTTGCGATACCAGGGCAGAGGCAGGCCAGGGTGTAGCCGCTCCGGCTCCATAGCTCATTGGACGTTCACCGTGTTAATTTTGTGGGTTGGCTATGCCCCAACCCGAAGCCGTGACAGTGGGGAGAAAAATGCTTCTAATCTTCCGGCAGGATTTACCATCGGAGAGGGGGCTTCATGGGATCTCCGCCACCACATCTACCTTTCAGTGCATTGTGACAAGCCAACGGTGTAAGTGGGTGACATCGTTGTGCTTGGGAGGACGTTATGAGAGCTTAAGGAATGGTTCTCTGATGCCCTATCCGTCTTAGATAATGACTAAAAATGATCCCATGAAAAACTAGAGTTTTGTCATGACCTCGTAAATCATCGATAGCCTAATATTCCAAGATCGCCACCACTACCACACCTGGTCAGCTCCCAGGATGGAAGATCTTCCAGGGGGTCAATATTTAACGTCTACTGCACAGGGCAGGGCACCTGTACGGAAAACCCAACAAAAAGCTCATTGTTCAATGTTTAGTTTGACAGAAGTTACTAGTTCTTCATTTTTAACACGTCCTGATTATTACTATTAATTTTTTTGGAAAGCCTCCTGAATCATGTCTCTTAATGATTCTCTGAGGCAAAGTGCATTTTGATGAAATAGTCAGCCATAAAGCGCGTTTCCATTGTGCTTCATTTGGCACTGACTCCCTGAGATCATATTGCTCGGATGTGAAACGAAAGATTCTGGAAATGAATTGAGTACCTTGACTACAGAGGCCAAAGTAACTGGCTTACCTCTGTTTGGTTTTTTGATTTTTCTTTTTTGAACTTGTACATTTGTCTTCTTTGGTTTGTTTATTTTCACTGTGAAGAGACAACATTAGTTCTGAGATGTCCTGTTTAAGTAAAAAATGTATATAATTTGCCTTTAGACAATGTGTATGCATTTTAGACAGGTTTAGTAATGGGAATGTATTCTCGACTACCTTTAGCACCAGAAACTTCCTGTTGAATAATAATTTTTGAATAGTGTTTTTATTTCAGTGCATGTTTTAAATACAGTAAGTGCTTCTTCGAAGAGGGCTAACTCCTTGGTAGACCTTAGCCTTCCAATTCAAGTAAACTCATTTCTGAAAATCTTCAGGATGCCCTAAACTCTTTCTCTGTTAAGTTTAATGTTCTTCTGGGGCACCTGGGTGGCTCAGTCAGTTGAGTGTCCGACTTCAGCTCAGGTCATGATCTCACGGTTTGTGGGTTCAAGCCCTGCATCGGGCTCTGTGCTGACAGGGGGAGCCTGGATGCTTTGGATGCTGTGTCTCCCTCTCTGCCCCTCCCCTGCCCATGTTCTCTCTCTCTCTCTCTCTCTTAAAGATAAATAAACATTTAAAAATTAAAAAAAAAAAAAAGTTTAACGTTCTTCTGAAATGGATGAAAAGTTGGTTTTTTAATTCTACTGTACAGACAACTCCTATTTGGTATTGCATTTTATTTCAACCCTTTATTCTGTCAAACTTCAGTTTCACAATCAGCTATGGGAAAGCAAGAGTCTTATGAACACTGCAGCGTTTCGATGGCTGAGTTTCACCTTCACTTGTGCTGCCCCAGACAGGCTGCGTACAAGAGGACACAGCGGCTCTGATTCTGATACTTCTTGAGAAGGAACAAGGCAGACACAGCATCCAGGAGAGCGGCCACAAATCCTTGGCTGTTTTCATTAGGCAACTTTTTCGTAACAAATTGTGCCATTGTGATCAGTATCTTGGCAGGCTGCATTAATTCATTTTTGGATAAGATTGCATAGCCAAATGTAGATAGCTAATTTGAAATACCCACTTCAAAAAGTGGTAAATGTTTTTATGCATTCTATGAAACTACCAACCAGTTAACTTTATTTTAGGCTCAGATTTTGACCTCTTAGTTGGCTAAATTTATACTGCACTTTCCAAGTGCACAGACGCCTTTTTCAATGCATCTACCCAGTAATAATGCATTGAACCTTCATGGAAATATCGTTTGTTGAAGTATACAAGTGATACAGGGGAAAGAGCATGAGATTTGTAGTCAGACATGGGATGAGTTACCTCACAGCTCAGAGCCCTAGTTTTCTTATCTGAACAGATACGTGATAATATTTAGCCAACAGATTATTGAAGTATCACGTGTAAGTACCTGAAAAAGTATGAAATGTAGCATGTCCTCAAATACAGGTTTCCACTTTCTCCCTTTTAAGATACATTTGTTATCTATTAGCTGTTGTAAAGTGTATTCAAATTCTACTTATTTGAGCAATAACCTAAAAGTCTGTTTTATATCTTTAAAAGGCATAGATTAGGAAATTGTTATATAGGAAATTTTATCTCCTAGCATAATACAACTCTTCATGCTGAACTCTAATACGCTTTCTTCCAAAGATTTGGGTCTTTAAACTATCTTTAGCCCTGTTATCAGTGTTTCAGATAGGGCCATTTGGATGCAAATTAGCCAGAAAATGAACTCCCGTAGAAGTATTCATTTAGAGACCAATATTGTAGTACTCTGATCAAAGAACTCCCTCACAAAATGGGATCACACAAAGGTCAGTTGTAATAAAACAAAAGCATAAATCAAAGTAGAATCTTCCCATAAATCAACAGCAATACACACAGTAATCACATCCATCAAGATTATTTATAAATATGTCGATAAATAGTGTAGCATCTCTTGGTTTCTCTTCATGTTTCCTAGTTTATACAATTTCAATACTTTATAATGTGACCTGTAATGTAAAAAGAATCCCACTGTTTAGTAAATATCTATCCATTCACTTCCCTTAAGGACATTAAAGAGAACTTACCCTAGGATGTTACTTACGGTTGTTAGTCCTTTATTCTTTGGTGCGGGTGGTTCTCAAACTTTATCAGGCATCGGAGCCACCATGCGCTTGTTGAAACACAGATTGCTGGACTCCACTCTCAGAGCTTCTGATTCAGTAGGTCTGGGCTGGGGCCTGAGAATCTGCATTTCTAACACGTTCCCTGGAGGTGCAGAGGCTGCTCGTGCTTTGGCTGGGAGGGCAGGAAAGGGAGTGCGCATGCTCAGAGAGAAGAGAGAAGCCCGCCCCTTTTTTTCCTCCTCCTTCGCTCTGTTCTCTCCCGCCCCAGTCTTAGGATGGAGCTGTAGCCGAACCACCGTCCCGTGGACAGAAAAATGTTTTGTGTTGGAAGTCTCTGAGATTTGGGGGTTGTTTGTTATCCCGGCAAAAGCTGACCAATGCGTATCAGTTCCCTGTTGCATTGTTTAAATAGCAACATTTGGAAACGATCTAAGTATTCATTAAAAAGAATAAATAAATTGTAAAATATTCAGAGGGTGGAATAAAAGTTAAATGGAGTGAGCAATCGCCACCGATGTGAATATATAAATCTTCAAAACAAGGTTGAAAAAAAACCTCGCTGCAAAAGACTATGTACAGCATAATATAATTTATAGAAACTTCAGAAAACACCAAATACTGTTCTATATTCCTTACGGATATATATGTAGTGAAACTATTAAAATGTGACTAGAATAATAAATTCTAAACTCAGAAGAGTGTTACATCTCACACAAGAGTGAAGAGAATGAGATTGATGAGTAGAGAATAGAAAGCTTCTGTATCTAAAAGTTCCGTTTCTTAAAAAGAAAAATAGGACTCGATGTCAAGATTTGACAAAGGTAGAAGATGGGTACAAAGCTAGTGGATGTGCTCTTCTACCTGTGTTCCTTCGCGGTCCGAGTTGTTCTAGCACGATAAACATACCTGTTAAAGAAAAGAGCCTCCCTTAATACTGTTTCATTGACGACTCATTATGTCCAGGAGCTTTCGGCGTGTGGCAGATGAGTGAGGCTGGGATTTTGAGAGTCTCAGATTTTAATAAAACCAAAACAATAGAAATAAGCAGTACAAACACCTTGTGGATTGGCCTTGTGTGTTAAACATGGACAGATATCGAGCCGTGTGGTGTTAATGGTGTGCAATACCAGTTACTTTCTGTTTCTAGAGTGCTGTTTCACTTCCTTGGTTGGACAATTTGATTTGATTTGAATTCAGTAGAAAAGCTTGGATGGGCTTTGAGAGATTACACGTGAACCCCAATTTCCCCTCCTTTTGTTTTAAGCGAAGACAAGAAAAGAGAATAACTGGGGTGGGTGTGAGTCTGTCCAAACTTCACCCACTCCTACCCTTGCCTTCAGGAGGAAGGCAAGGGTATAGTGTTGCCTTCAATATATAGCTCATCAGAATAATCTGGAGAGCTTTGGGGAAGCATAGTCTTCCCGGCCCCACCTCAGATCCTACCAAACCTGAATTTTTCCGGGTGGAAAGCAGAGGATCTTTATTTTTATTCCTTTACGTTTTAAACTTTTTTACAATCCTTATTATATTCAAGGGCCACAGTCCCCCAAACCTCTACCACCTGAGCGTTTCTCTTCTGGATTTGCTCCTCGCTGCTAGATATTGTCCATTTTATCTATTGTATAAAGCAGGAAGCAGGCGCTAAAGACAAAGCAAACCAAGAAATGCAAAAAGTGATCACATGATATAAAAATTGATTTGCACAAGTATTAAAAACTTCTATGGGTCTGTCAGGAGAGCAAGCCGGTTACAGAATGAACCCTACCGAGCCCTCGATTTTGAGTTTAATTTACAAGTTGGCATTTGTAAAAGATTTCCTTGTGGCCGTGCTAAGAGTATTTTGTGTTCCGTGGCCGTATATGCCTTTTGCCCAGAGTACGTACCATAACTCCTATTCAAGGTGCAGGATGTGGAACTACAAGGTACACGGTATGGAGAACATTGATTTGGCAGCTGGGATCTTTCAAACTGAAATTGTTGTAATGATAACCTCTTACAGGTTTTCTTTCAAAGACCTCTGTGTGTTCTTAGTTGACAGTGTTTTGCTAGCATTTATTAAAATATTGATATGTTTTTATCCCTGAAACTTACGCGCTCACTAACTCTTCATTGGTGTGTGTGTGTGTGATTGAGTGTTACAACCCCGGGGAGCAAGAAGGAAAATCAAACAGAAAAGAAGGAGAAAAGGAGGGAAGCAAATCCAAGATAGTGGGTCACCAGTTGGCTGCAGTTCTACTAGAAAACACAGCTGGTTGCCTAGCCACGCGGGACATCTTCTGAGAGGCCATACGGAACTACTGCATGTTGGAACAATGTCAATGGGAAGGAAGGGTAAAGAATGTGCCAACTCCTTCCCTTCTCCCTTCTTGCGTTGGTCAGAGTTGGCCTGAGTGCCTGGTTCTCTTACAGAGCCCGTCAGGCAGCCTGGGAGACAGAGCCACGGTAGGGAAGTTATGGCACCACCATCTACAGCCTGCAGCCTTGAGCAGGTGCACTTTGGTGATGACGTAAAAAGTGCAGGTGGGAGGGCGGAGGCACGCAGCCCGAGGCGTACGATGAAGAGCTATGGGGCTGTGCCATGGGTGACTTGGAATACTGGGAGCGGTGGAGGCAGTGCGCCCACAGAGGGAGTTAGGGCGTAGCCTGTCCTAACCGGAGCCTCTCCGTGCCTGGATGCCAGCCTGGCCTGTTGGAGGTTCTTCAGTAGCACCAAGCCGAAAATCCAAGGCCAAGCACGGCCTGGGAGGCATATGAACCGGCTCTGCTACGCCAGGTCTACAGGGCAGGCAGTCAAGAACACGATTCTGGCGCATCTTGTGTCAGAAAGTAAGGAAGCTGCCAACCTTGGGTCTTGTCAAAAGGACACAGTGCCAGCTTGAGAACGCCTGCTGGCCGAAGACATGGTCATTTCAGCAGCAAAAAGGACCAGTGCAACGGATTGCGACACATCGAATATATAATACAAAAATGCCCAAGTTAATAGGGATACTCCAAAAAATTAGTCGCGCTCACCGGAGGCAGGGATGGGGGTGGCGGAATTGGGTGAAGGTGGTCAAAAGGTAGAGCGTCAGCTCTGAGATAAAGAAGTACCGGGGATAGAAGGTACAGCATGATGACCACAGTTAACGCCGCTATGTGGTACACTTGAAGGCTGCTGAGCGGGTAGACCCTCTAAGTTCTCATCACAAGGGGAAAAAAAATGTACGAATATACGAGGTAATGAGTTTCGACTAAACTTACTGTGGCGATCATTTTGCGATATCCGCATGTCACCTCAGATGTGTTCAGAGTGGTATGTCAATTCTATCTCAGCGGAACTGACAACGAATGAGTGAATTAATTAATTAATCAACAACTAAATAAGATGCAGAAGGAACAATAGAATTTGAGGATGTTCATCCTGCACCTTTTCATTGAATAATGGATCTAGGCGGTAATAAGCAAAGGCTAGAGAAAACGAAAGTGGGCAAGGGAGACAGTACCTCTTTAAAGAGGTTTAGAAAACAGGTCAGCCGAATACATTTTTGGGGTCTTGTTTGGATTTTGATTCAAACAAACCAGCCTGAAAACACACCTGAAAGAAAACCTGGGAAAACCGAACACACACTGGGTGTTAGATGACAGTATGGATTCACCACTAATTTGTCGAGTATGAGCATGACATTGGGATTATGGTTGTCGTTGTTTTTTTTAAGTCCTTTCCTGTTCGCTATATATACTGTCTCCGTGCATGAGATGATGTGGTGAGTGCAGTTGGCTTTTAAAAAATCCAGAAGGGGGCAAAAAATTGGGTAAGAATAGATGAGAAAATATGGACAGAGGGTGGCTGGTTTGTTGGAGCAAGGTGGGAATACGTGGCATTCATTATACCGTTATCTCGACTTTTGGGTTTGTTTGACAATGTCTATAATAAAAGGCTAAAAAATTAAAATACATGAACAAGTTCTTTTTAAACAAACATACAAGCTCCCCAGTCGGTTCCGATGAGTCGGCCAGCTTTGGGAATCATTTAGGTAGAGAGGACCTTGGAAGAAAGGAGAGGCAAGGGTGGAGAAGCTGAAACAGCTTCCGCCTCCCTGCCACCCCCAACCCCAGCCCCACTGCTTCCTGTGACAGCTCTCCCAGAGTGGGTCAGCAGGTTATTCTCAAGGACTCGCCATCCCAGTGATGGGAAGACAATGCGGAAGAACTCAGGATGCCTGATGTGATAGCTGGCAGTTCTATTAAAATTTCTTCTCAGATAGAAGAAAAAGATTAATGAGTGTTCATATTTAGCTCCTATTTCCATGAGAAAGCCTGTAGAAAAAGCATTTGGAAAAGCATCTATGGGAACTAATCTGGAAAATAAATCAAATTAGTCACTGTTGAGGCTTGAATTACAATCCGAAATAGGATACATTTTGTTGTTGCTGTTGTTGTTGTTGAGTGGCTAGCTCGAGGGAAGAACTTTATGGGGGGTTTAATGACACAACATTTACTATTAATTATTTCAGAGTTAGTTTAGCTCAGAGTGTAGTGTAATTCTATGGAAATAGCACTGGACTGGATGTCTTGAGATCCAGGTTTGATTCTGGATCGTCCCCTGACAAGCTGTGTGACTTTCTTCACTTCACCCTCTCTGAGGCTTAATTTTCTCATTTCTAAACCAAGGAAGTCTGGGGTCCTTCCCGCTTTCAAATTCAATTTGTGAATACAAATGCACTCATTCCTTTGCATGCACTGTTTCATTTACTCCTAACAACTAACTTATGCCACAGGGTCGTTTTATTATTTGCACCAGACAGATGAAGAAACAGAATTAACGGGAATAAAAATCTGACGAAGCAGATTCTCAATAGGTGTCGAACAATGAAAGTTTAGGTGAGCTCCAATTTTCATTCTCATAGAAATATCCAGTCATTGACTTTTTGTGTGTGGTAGTGTTCATTTATAGCAGTTGAGACTCAAAGGATTTAGACATTTGAAGTCTTTTGAAGCTCGGAAACGTTAGAGAAATTGGATTTCTCTAACCATTATGAAAATTTTGCATCTCAATAGAAACCATCATTTGTAAGGTCCAACAAGAGCATTTCTACAAAATAGATTCTTTTCCACCTGGATTTGTGTGGGGGGGTATGTGCGTGCATGTGGGTAAATTTCTTAAAATTTCAAGGGAATTAAGTGAATCAATAGTATGCATTAACTCTAAGGTGTCTTAAAAAATAAGTGAAAGTTCTCTAAATTTAAAAGGATGAAATTCTGGGGCACCGGGGTGGCTCAGACGGTTGAGTGCCTGACTCAGTTCACGTCATGATCCCAGCCTCGTGGAATTGAGCCCACTCATGCTGCACGTAGAACCTGCCTGGGATTCTCTTTTTTCTCTCCCTCTGACCCTCTCTCCCGCTTGCCCACTCTCTCTCTCAAATAAAAAAATTTTTTTTAATTAAAAAAAGTTGAAATTCATTTATTTAACAAGTATTTAGTGAGCATTTACTACAGACTCCTTTGCTCGAAGTGCATCTGAACCTTTAGTGTGGTTCAGGAACTGCCTGGACAGGAGTGGAATCAGCTCTTAGCCAGGCACCCTGGGACAGAGCCTGGTGTTACCTGCCTGATTTCCAGGGCCATTAGTCCTTTAGACCACCCACAATGCACTGCGGCCCGACATCCACGAGAAAGTTCAAAACGCCAAACCACTTGTGGTACTCAACAGAGCCTTGCATATAATACAGGACTCCGTGAGTGAACACGGAATTAAAGCTAACATGAAGATTGGCTTCTCGAGGAAAAAGGCTGCCAAATCCAAGGCCATTTCAGCGGGGGGGGGGGGGGGGGGGGGTTCAGGTGGCCATAAATCGTGTTATTATCGTAAGGGTTTCTCTTGTGCCAAACCAAACTGGCACTGTTGGAAAGATTTGATTTCCTCAATGACATTCAGAGTAAAGATACCTGTTTTTCACTTCTTCTTCTTTTTTTTTTTTTTGGTTTCTGCTAACGTTGACAGGTGAGCATTGACTGTTACTTTGAAAAAAAATTATAAGTGACCAGCTGAATGAACCGATTACCAGAGATGATTACTCTCAAGGCAGCTGTCACCCAGCAGCCACAGTAGCCCCAAGTGCGCATGGAGCACCTGTCACGGGGGCTCCTCTCAGGGACATGAAGAGTAAAAGAAACACAGAGAGTCTCTGACCTTGAGAAAGTCCCCACCTCACCCGCATCCAGTGCCATGTGGATGAGCCCCAACGAAAAGAGGCTGTTTAAAACTTTGTGTTTGATGCTTTAAAAAAAAAAAAAAGTATTCATTTTGAGAGAGAGAGAGGGAGACAATCCCAAGCAGGCTCTACACTGTCAGCACAGAGCCTGATGTGGAGCTCAAACCCAGGAACTGCGAGATCCTGACCTGAGCCGAAATCAAGAGTCGGACACTTAACCAACTGAGCCACCCAGATGCCCCTTTTACCTTAAAAGGTGTTTTTTTTAAAACACATTGGTTGCTATTTCATTTGATTTCTAAACACATTTTTTAATGTTCTATTTATTTTTGAGAGAAAGAGACAGAGTACGAGCGGAGGAGAGGCAGAGAGAGAGAGCGCGAGACACAGAATCTGAAGCAGGCTCCAGGCTCTGCGCTGTCCGCACAGAGCCCAAAGCGGGGCTCGAACCCACAAGCTATGAGACCATGAGCTCTAGCTTGACAAGCTTCACTTGTCAAGCTTCACTTTGACAAAGAGTCGGATACTTAACCGAGTGAGCCAGCCAGGTGCTCCTCATTTCATTTTTAATGTCAATTCTTGAATGACACTTTCAGGCAAGCATTGGCTGAAATCTAACGTGGAAGATGGTCAGACCTCATTTTTTGGTGATGGTGTCTTCCTGCTGAAAATAATGTAACAAAAGGCGTACATTCTGAAGGCGGCCCTCACTTATCCGTTATGTGAACCGTGTATAGTTACAACGCTGACGTTGGCTAAAAAAACCTGATATTCTTTGGGGGCAACCTCTTTCATGCTAATGCCACCCATGTAGCTCTGTAGGCTCTGGCGAAATGGAGGGGAACTTTGAGGGCTGTTAAATTGACAGGCATGTTACTCTGTCTTAAGTTGTATGACCATGGAAATTGTAAGCCTTTACAAAACCGTTTTTCTAATTTACAGTGCATTTTAATAAGCATAATTCGGTTATGAATTCCCAGGAGCACAGAACAGGAAGCAACACTGTAGGTGGCTGATTAATAATTTATGTTTATCTTTAGCAACTAACCATGTCAATATGTGAAGATGTTTTGAAAGAAACAACAGACTTCCTTTGCTATGTAATTTCTTTGGGATATTTCATTTTTTAAGTGTTTATATCAAAATGTATTTAAAAATGCACTGCTCATCCAAATAGTAATTGTAACTCACGTTTAATGCAATTTATATAAATGTTGAAGGGTGGAATCTTATTGGCTCAACAACTGTTGAAGGAAATTTCTTTCCTGTTATCACCTGCTCTGTTAAAAATATCTTTTTTTTTTTTTTTTTTTTAACATTGTTCACATCTCTAGTCTTTAATATACTTTGGGATAAACCAAAGAGGCCCAGGTCATTTCCTCTTAAACTTCTCAAAGTTTTTTCCAGACTGTCCTCTGTGTTAGCAATAATTGTATTATTATTTTTGTCTTGGGCCATTACATACCGCTAATTTATGTTTTCTCAGCTCCTCACAAATTGCTTGGTGCATCAAATCTTTATTTTTCTGGTGATATATAGTATTTGGTAGAAGGCTGGATCTTTCTTAAAGGAAGTAATTTCAGTCAATATCATCATTGAGATGAATTAGTAAACTTATTGATGAGTGTTTTATAAATATTTATAAAATATTCCAAGTATTTAACAACGGATAAGGCTAGGACATGGACCAATCAGAAGAGACCCGAGCCATAAAGCTGAACAAAGTCCTGCAGGCTCCTTTAAGGGCAGATGTGAACCCTTCAGTTGCTGGATCCTGAGAAGGTAGGAGGAGAGGAGAGCCAAGGGAGAGGCAGAGGAAGGATGCAAAGCCTTCAGGGAGCTCGGAACAGTGATTACACGCCAGGGGTCTCAACTCTTGACATTTTGGAACTACTAATTCTTTGTCGTTGGGAGCCGTGCTATGCATTGTGGAAGGTGTAACTGCATCTCTGGTTCTATGCCCCAGGTCCCCTTATGACCTCCCCCTCAGTTGTGACAACTGGAAATATCTCCAGATATTGTCAAATGTCTCCCGCGAGGAAAATCACCCTAGCTGAAAACTGCTGCTATATGCTGTCTGCTACAGAGATATTTCAATATTTTTATAACCATTGCATCCATACCATCACCCAGTGTCTTGAACTGTTACCTCCCTTGTAGTGCTGAATAAAGATTTATTCAAGAAAGGATTTGTTCAAGTAGTCAACACTAGGAGTAACCTCTTAGGAAAGGGTAACGTACTACTTTGTAAAAAACTTTTAAAGTTTATTTATTTTTGAGAGAGACAGAGACAGCATGAGCAGGGGAGGAGCAGAGAGAGAGGGAGAGAGGGAGAGAGAATCTCAAGCAGGCTCTGCACTGCCAGCAAAGAGCCCAATGTGGGGCTCGAACTCACTAAACTGTGAGATCATGACCTGAGCCGAAATCAAGAATCAGATGCTCAACCGACTGAGCCACCCAGGCACCCCAGGGTGACTTATAAGTTGTCTATTGTACTTTGAGTGCAGGTATGTTTTGATGTACGACTAAACAGGTGTTTAGTGAGACCCTTCAACATGTTGACCACAATATTTGACCCTGTGGAGGCTTCTGGAGCATGAGCCCAGGGCTTGCTGTCTGTAATTCTTCTCACTCTACACTCTGGATCGTTTCCCCCACTGTCAAGGTTTTCACTTACGTGCAGATAGACTCTACATCTGCATCTCTATCCCTCTCCCTCTTTTTTTTTTTTTTTTTGAAATTTTATTTATTTGTTTTGAGAGAGAGTGAGAGAGCCGGGGAGGGGCAGAGAGAAAGGGAGAGAGAATTCCAAGCGGGGCTCAAGCCTATGAACTGTGAGATCTTGACCTGAGCCAAAACTAAGACCCAGATGCTGAACCAACTGAGCCACCCAGGTGCCCCCTCACCCTCTTTTGAACTTAAGCTGCATTTTTTCTGGCCTTGTGTATATTATACCTTAAATATGAAATCTAGAGAAGTGAACTCAGTTTTGCCTCACCTCCCTGAATCAAGACGAACTCCATGTCCTGCTTTGTCTAAAGGAATTAGATCATGATCACCCCACTCATGGTGGTAATCTAGAGATAACACTTTCCCTTGCAACTTTTACATACAAACAATAATCACTAAGTCCATTCAGCCACCAAATGGTCTGGACTCCATTCCCTTCTCTTTATTTCCTGCCCACTCGGATTAATTCTCATCTCCTGACTGGTCTTCCAGACTCGGGCGTGTCCTCTCTCAAATCCAAACTTCATACTCCGCTCCTGGTGTCATCTCTCAAAATGGCAACGTGATGCCCATAAAATGCTTTTGTTTTCTAAAAGATTAAATCTAAGCTCTCTAGCACAGCTTTCTAGACCTGGCCTCCACTGGGTCTTGGAGCCTTCAGCTTGGCCTTCCCTGATCTAGCAATGCTGAATAACTGTCAATTCGCCCTTACACTAGGACCAACTTCTTCCTTTGATCTGGAATGCCCTCTTGACCCTTTGTCACCACACCCACTCCAAATTTTAGTTCAGGTGATACTTCTTCTGGGAAGTCTTTCTTGAATTGTTTATCCTGGGCTCAATGGCTCTTTCATTTATGGTAACCTGGGCCCTCCTAAATTGTAGCATTGTCACCCTAGGTTGAAAGGATCTGTTTAACGATTAATTGGTTTATCACTGGGGCTGAGACTATGTCTTATGCATCTTTGATTTCTTAGTTGCTGGTATAGAGGTTTAATAAATGCTTCTGGTAGGGGTGTCTGTGTGGCTCAGTCCAGTAAGCGTCCCACTTCGGTTCAGCCTGTGATCCCATGGTTCATGAGTTCAAGCCCTCCATCGGGCTCTCTGCTGTCAGCACAGAACCCATTTCAGATCCTCTGACCCCCTCTCCCTCTGCCCTCCCCCCTAGTTCTCTCTCTCTCTCTCAAAATAAATAAATAAACTTAAAAAATGCTTCTGGTATGATCTCAATTCTGGAAGAAAGAAAAAAGCTAGATATATAGAAAAAAAGGCTGGAAGGATACCCATGTGACATAGCTAGATTCTATGCTTTTGACATTTTACTGGAACTTTCTCCCACCTTGGTCACAAGAAGTTATCAGTGTGAGACTTATCCACCTTACTACATGACATATGGAAAACACAGTTGCAAACCTGAGGGAAGGCTGGAAAGAGATGAAGAGGGGAGAAAGAGAAGAAGGAAACAGAAATAACAAAAGCATAACTTTGCTAATTGTATCACATTAAATCCTGTTCTCCCAACCTATAACCCTACTTCTACTGAGAAAAATGAAACAATTTTAAAACAGAATGAAAGCCCAATTACAACAGCGCTGCTTGCTTCCTTTGTAAATTGTGAACAATGCCCACCCCTCCTTCCTCACCATCCTGCACCCACCCCACCCTCAGAAATAAACCTTACTGCAATACAAATTAAGTTTTGTGATTTTTTTTTTATTCCTGCTGTTTTCAAGGACTCTAGCTCAATTGAGGACATAAGGCTAGCAGATGGCATAGTTTTAAAGAAGTTATAATATTTGGGTTGAAATTCCCTACTCTGTTAATTATGGCCCTGAAGACTTCTCGTCACAAAAGCAAAATTGTACAACCCCTTGACATTAAGAATGTTGATACTCAGGCCCTAATGCAGCTGCCTGTGCATGAGGCCAACAGATGGGCACAGTGTTTTTAAAAGCAGTAAAAGCCTGCATTGCTGAGGTTTAAATTTTCTAACCCGGTCACCAAGGCTCTGCAAGCTCGCTGCTTGAAAAGGAGGGCTGGGTGCTGCTTCCTCATCTGAAGAGCCTGCTGGCTCTTCGGTACCCTCACTCTCCCAGCCCAGCCTCCTAGAGCCACTGGGAGAGGGATGCTAGAAGACATGACCAACCCAATGAGTGTGTCACAGAAGATACTCCTGTGGTCGGCTCGTCGTCATGAGCCTGGCCCTCACCTGGTTCTGTTCTAGAGGAACACTTCAGAATAGGGCTAAAGGATAAAGGCGACAAGATGGAAAACCAAAAGAATTATGCTATTTGCATATTGTTTCTAGAACATGGCATTACATTTGCAAATCGATGAGGATCTATGTATAGTCTGTCAACAAACAAGGGAAACGTTACAGACCTTTTTGATCTACAACAGCCTCTTTAAAAGAAACATTTCCATGCAATCCGTGTGCACGTTTCCTAAGCTTGATAAATATTGTAAAATGTGGGGTGATGAACATAGACATGGAATGTCTGTGAATGGAAGCTGAATTTAATCACCAGAGAAGCCAAATTTGAGCAACACAGCATGGTGGGAAAAGCCTAACTTTTCCACCAGTCTGGCCTAACTAAGCTCAGATCTTTTTTCTGGCACTTATGGGCTGTGTGACTTTAAGGAAATCACTCCATCCACCGGCCCCCAGTTTATTCAAATGTAAAACTGGAGACATAATAACCTCTTGACAGATCTTGGTGAGTTCTGGTGAAACTTGGTGAAAGTTTGAGTTTAAGGTATCACTGCTCATTAAGTGATACTTCTTCCTAATGGAGATTCAGTTTGTTTGCCAAAGGCTCACCCCTTGTCTTTCAAAGGCCCTGTCCATGGCCCTGAGGCCTGACCTAGACTTTTGCTTCAGTCTTCTCTCCTGTGATGCTGGCTCAGACATGTGGTCATTTTCCTGTTCTGCTTCAACTCCAGGTCTGTAGGCTGGGGTATGGCTTCTGTACTATACAGGTGCTTTAGAGGGACCATTCATTTTATTTTCTGTTGTGAAGGAAATGACAACTAAGGTTTGGATGTTGCTTATTGATAAGAAGATAAGTTTCATTGCCCAACACACCGACATTAAATTTTTATGGGAGGAAACAATAGGTGTTGGTGAGGATGTGGAGAAAAAGGAACCCTCGTGCATTTTGGGAATGCAAGCTGATGCGGCCACTGTGGAAGACGGAATGGAGGTTCCTCCAAAAATTAAAAATAGAACTACCCTACAATCCAGGAATTGCATTACTGGATATTTGCCCAAAGGAAATAAAAACACGAATTCAAAGGGACGTATGCGTGCCTATGTTTATGGCAACATTATTTATAGTGGCCAAATTATGGAAGCAGCCGAAGTGTCCATCGATGGATGAGTGAATAAAGAGAAAGTGGTGTGTGTGTATATATATATATATATATATATATATATATATACACAAATATTTAGCCATAAAAAAGAATGAAATCCTGCTATTTGCAACAATGTGGATGGAGCTAGAGAATATCATACTAAGCAAGATAAATCAGAGAAAGACAAATACTATATGATTTCATTCCTATGTGGAATTAAGAAACAAAACAAACAAAAACAGAGTGTCAAACCAAAAAGCAGACTTTTTTTTTTAATTTTAGAGAGAGCACATGTGCACGCACAGTGGTGGGGAGGGGTGAAGGGACAGAGAGAGAGAGAGAGAGAGAGAGAGGATCTTAAGCAGACTCCATGCTCAGTGTGGAGCTCAACTCAGGACTTGATCCCATGACCCTGATCATGATCTGAGCCGAAATCAAGAGTCAGACGTTTGACAACTGAGCCACCCAGGTGTCCCCAAAGAGCAGACTCTTAACTACAGGGAACAAACGGATGGTTACCAGAGGGGAGGTGGGGAGGGGGCATGGGTGAAATAGGTGATGGGGATTGGGGAGGGCACTTGTCGTAATGAGTACTGGGTGTTGTATGGAATTGTTGAATCACTATATTGTACACCTGACACACAGTATGTTAACTATACTGGAATTAAATTTTTTTAAAAAATGTGTAACTTTTATGGAGTGAAGAAACTAGCTATGAAGAGTCTGAAAACATCAAAAATCACACATATTCTTGGGATCAGTATCAAAACATTAACTGAACATTGACTGGATATTAACTGGCACTCTAAAACATATTGACAGAAGAAACTCCTCGTGTCATACATACTAATGCTGGACTGCCTGCCAAGTGGTTCCAACATTCGTGAGAGGCTGAATGCAGTTTGCTTTAGTTAGTGAGGTGGAGTACGGCATGGGGGGAGGGGGGAGAATGTAGGTAAATCCCGTGTTCTTGCTGATTCTGGAAGAACAAGCAGCAGCAAGCCCCACTTGTCTTTTCCAGCAGTAAGTTTATACTTGACTAGGGCAGAGAATTGCCTCAAAATAAATCAATTTCTATTAGTCACCCACTCAGGGGAGGCTGTGGAATTGGCTCAGGGGGTTGGCTTAAGGAAGGGGGTTCAGAAGCCTCATTTCTGTTGACCCTTGTGGACTGATTGCCAGCAAGATCTGCTCTCAGGACAGAATTGCCCTCTCCCTGCGGAACTGGTGGACCTCCTCCCTCTTTTACCCACTCTGTCCCTAGAGGATGGACAAGCAGATAATTATTTATGCACAAACCTAACTTAATCCTGGTTTTATACCTTAAGCACCTTCTCGCTCCTATTCAGCCAACTCTCCTGTCCAGGTCTAATGTTTGGGCCCCCTTGACGACTGAACACTTTCTTCGGGCCCCTTAGTCTTTCTTCTTATTATTTTTTGATCACCCATTACCCCTCCTCTGTTGCATTTTTCCCTCCTCAGTCATCTATTAGCCCCAGTGCTCCTGTTCTTTCCACTGCTGGTTCCTAGAAACAATCTGAACCCAGCAGTGCATAATTTAATTTGAGTTTTAAAGTCAAAGGGCATCTGAGCACTTGAATATCATGCACGGGGCCTAACTGTGAAATGGAAGGTTCTCGCTTCAAATAATGGCATGTTAGGGATTAGCAAGCTGTATGGAAAGGTATGTCATATCCAGGGTAGGAAAGCCTGGCTGAGAAAATGGGGATCTCCTGAGCAATGAAGTGTCTGAACTCAGATTTAGTAAACATTGGAATACGTGGTTTGATGAACAAAATTATTTTGAGAAGACAGCAGAATCGAACTTAGAATTCACAAATGATTTGCTTGGAAATTTTAGACTGGTGAATGAACAGCATGTGATGGCGTTGCCCTATCAAAAATTGGAAATTTTTGATGGCGTTGCCCTATCGAAAAGATACCACCACAAATCATATGATTCCGCCTTCCCCAAATTTACATCCGTGTTCTTTCTCCCGATCTTTCCTTCCCTACAACTTCCTCCACCAGCTTCCAGCCACACACTCATTGGGCACTTAAATGCCACCAGCCCCGAAATATTCTTTCCTGGTTGTACAGAGAAAAGTTTGTTTTGAATTTGATGCAGTGACCTCTGTATGTGCTACCTTTATTCAATCGTATACCGTGTGTTATAAGAAAAAGCTTTCTTTGAGATCTCTCCGTGAAATCAATTGCAAAAATAATCAAGTGTTCCATTTAAGGGCCTTCCCCTTGGGTGTGCCCCTGCCATACAGGACCTGGCCAGTTTCAGCAGGTGCCGAAGGTAAATAAAGATCTGCTTCCCTAATTGTCCTTTCATGGGTTGAGGCAATCATGGAAGCAGCAACAATATCAACTGAATCGTAACCATCACTTGCCACGTGCTTCCCAGGCGCCAGGCATTGTTCTAAGCACTTTCTGTGAATAAACTCATTTAATCGGCATGACGGCATGACGTTTCATCTGCATGACAATCCTACAGGAAGGTACTAATCGTCTACTCCCAAGGGACAGGCAAGGGCCTGTGCCAGTCTTCCACTTGTCTAAGAAGGCACCGGGTTCCGTGTTGTGCCTTTGGCCCAGCTCAAGAACACTTTCCTGGCAAACAAGTGCCAACGTCGATCCCTACAGGGATCCCTACCAAAGTGTGACCCAGAGGCCTGAGGCCAAATGGATTTGCAGAAAAGTTAATTTAATCCTATTCCTGGGCACTGAACACATCTTTTTTTCTTATTAAGAACAGTGGATTAAAGGAACTAAACAAGGGAAGTTAAATCGGATCCAAAAGCCTCATAAAATAATTAAATACTGAACATGACCTATTGAAGGCCAAATGTGTCCATAATTAATACTAAATGAATGTCTGCAACACATTTCTAAAGTATGCTTTGTTTTACTAGCCACCGTAATTGGATGCAATTCAGCAATTCACTTAACTTTTTTCTGAAAGAATGGAATTCATGTGTTGAGGAATTGATGTGTGTTCTAATGATTGTTTTTGCTTAGTTTGTTGCTGTTGAGAACCAAGTCACGGAACAAAATTTTTAGGAAAGAGCACGAACTACAGATTTTATCATAAAAGGAACCAACTTAATTTCCCTATGCACGGGTACCCTGTCCTGCTGCTATATAAACTCTGTGTTTTGACCTTGGAAAATGGGGCCTCCCCTTGCATAACGTTGCTCAGTAGGAGGATGTGGCCTTGGTTAGTGAGGATTTAAGGAACCGCATGCAGACCGACGCGGATGAACGAGCGGGTACAGGTGGAATTTGGAATTACGCGTTGAAGTGAGCAAGGATTGGTTAAAGACTTTAAAGCTTTGAAGCTGAAGACTGGTCTTGCTCTCATCACGGCTAAAGAATGAAATTCTCCGAGCAAAAATATATTGAGTGATAAGATAATTTGGGTTGATCTTTCCCACCAGCCTCACCTTCTACCTTTGAAGTGTGTGAGGTACAAAAGCAAAGAGAAACCAGCCAATTGTGAATCACTACTTAATTATTCATGAGGTATATGGTCTATGTTAAAGAAAGGGATTGGAAATGTTTGATGTGTTCTGCCTGAGAGACAGATATTATCGTGGGGTATATTTATCTCAGGAAGAGAATATAAAACATGCAGCAGTTATATGTTACAGGGCAGGAAGAGCAAAGGGTAGAAGTTTTGTCTCTTACAGACAGAGCAATGCTCTGGGACAGGCACTTGTACATCTATGCCAAGCAGAGGGCTACCAAATGTTGTATGAAACCTGAAGACGATGGTGCATTCCTCACGTTTGCCCTTTCTGATTCTTCCCCAATATCTGGAACATTTGCTGGGGTGCCGCTTCTACTTGCCGGTGAACTTGAAATTCTCGCTGTTCAAGTTTTGGCCGATATGGATAAAACAGAGCCTACTTCAAGAAAATAGGAATATGGCACAAAATACCAATCCTGATGGCACCCACTGATAGGGCTGCCTGGATTCTGACTATGACATCAGTGGTTGGGATCCCTGTACCCAGTGCCTCAGGGAGGGACCTCTCAGAGAGAGCTGGGCTCAGGCCCGAGAGGCCCAAGGGGCAAGGCATCTGGCCCCATACTGCCTCAGCATCACTGTGGGGTCGTGCTTTCACTCCAGGGGGCCTAGAGGGCAAACCATTGAATCAAAGATGATTATTTGTCAGCCTTAAGATCTTTTTTAAAAAATTTTTTTTTAACGTTTATTCATTTTTGAGAGACAGAGTGTGAGGGGGGAGGGGCAGAGAGAGAGAGAGAGAGAGACAGACAGACAGACAGAATCTGAAGCAGGCTCCAGGCTCTGAGCTGTCAGCACAGAGCCCAATGCGGGGCTCGAACCCATGAATTATAAGACCATGACCTGAAGTCGGATGCTTAACTGACTGTCAGCCTTAAGATCTAATGGAATTTATCTTGCTTGGGATAGGTCTCTCCTGGTTTTGTTTCTCCCTTGAAGTGGGAATGTCTATCCTATGCTTACTCCATCACTGTGTTTTGGAGGCTCATAAACTCATCTGGTTTCACACGTTCACAGCTGGAGAGGAATTCTGCCTCTGGATCGGGATCATATCTCAAGTCTCCTCCATATGTGATTCAGATGATATTTAGATGAGACTTGGGACCCTAGGCTTAAAGTTGATGCTGGAAATAAGTTAAGGCTTCTGGGGCTGTTAGGATGGAAAGAGTACATTTCACATGTGAGGACATGAATTTGGGGGCGGGGGCAGGGGCTGAATTCTATGTACTGAAATGTGTCTCCTCCCACTCCAATATTCTTGTGTTGATACCCTAACCCCCAATGGGATGGTATTTGGAGATGGGGCCTTTGGAAGGGAATTAAGTTCAGATGAGGTCATGAGGATAAAGCCCCCGAGAAGGGATTAGCATCCTGATACAAAGAGACCCAGAGAACTTGCTTCCTGTCATTCTCTCTCTGCCACGTGAGGAGGACCAGGGAGATAGCCGTGTCTCTGCAACCAGGAAGGGGACCCTTACTAGCAATCGAATCTGCCAGTACATTGGTCCTGTACTTCCCAGCCTCCAGAGCTGTGAGAAATAAGTATCTATTGATTAAGCCACTCAGTCTAGAGCATTTAGTTGTGGTAGCCAGTAGGCTTCCTAGCTTTAGGCCTCAAATATATGGGGTAGTGTCAGCATTTTAATCTTAATAATTACGACTATACTAGTAATGGCCAACATTAATTGGGTGCTCACTACCTTCCAGGTGGGGATGGAGCTGTGGGAAAGTCTACAGACCTGGGCTTGGTGGAGCCTTCCTCCAAGGGATCTGGGAGATACGGAAATGGGGCGGTCTGTAGGAAGCAAGGGGTTTAACCACGATTTCAGCTGCGCCACAATTTCCACAGGGCATGTACAGATTAGAATGTGTTTCAAAAGAAAAGAAAAAAGTTTTGAAATCCAAAATAATTACATGTTGACTTAATCACTAATCTTGATGAAAACTTCATTTAAACTATGTGATTTCCATTTCAGTTCTGATAAAAATGAAGTGCTCTCTCTGCATGACTTGTGAATAATATGCTTTTGAGTACCAATAATTTGACAGCAACGGGCTGAACAAAATAAGCATTTTGAGCTCTAATCAGAGAAATGAACACCTGGGAGAGGAAGAATAGAAAGTCGTTGTACGATACACATTTCTAGAGAACGTTAACTGTTTAGGAGGGAAAAAAAAAAAAACACTTAAAAAATGGCTACAAATCAATGTTTGCCTGGTAGGTTCAAAATTGTTTTAGAATTCTTAGTCTTTAATTTTCTATTTGAGTGAGTGTTCTTTTTAAAGCAAACAATGGAAAAAAGAGAAAAGCTTGAAAACTTTCAACCCAGGTGGAGGAGAAGGGTCCTTCATTTTCCTGTCATGTGTTAAGAACAACTAGATGTATTCTCCAAATAAAGTAGAAGGAGAAAGGGTGATATGAGAAAAGCATAAATCAACCCTGAAGTGTGTAATTATTATGAAGTATGACTCTTACAACTTTGCAGAAAAATATAAGAAATAGTAAACGCTTCTAAATTATTCATGGTGTCCTAATACGCTCTGACTTCTCATTTCTGCTTTTAGAAACTCTGACTTTATAATCTGTGTATTCTTATTTACTGAGTTACGTTATGATGGGTAATATCGTTGCGGCACAAGTGACTTAGACTGTTATAAGCTCTCCTTTGGTTGCTGTGGCACGCTTCAACATTTTGGCGAAGGGCTCCGTGCAGAAAGCCGTAAGTGCTGAGCGTCCCGCTATTAACCTAGTACTTCAACAACCCCAAGTATGTCTTGCTTCCAACCCGGGGTGGATTCCTGCAGGCTTCTTAGCAGGGGCTGACGGTCGCTGTTGCATTTCAAACTCTGTGAATTCGTGTGTGTGGCTGGCGGGGCCACAGCGCTGCCTCCAACCTCCAGGCAGGCACGAAGGGGGTGGGCGGGGACCTCCGGGAAGGACTGGGAAGGGTTGTGCTGGTTGGCGTTTGTGACTAGTTAGCGTAACACTTTGTCATCACGTGTAAGTTAACAGGGCTAGTCATTTTCCATTCTTTTGTTAAGTTTTGTTTGTCTCAGGAAGAGAACATGTTTTTGAGCTTTTATGTAGCTGGTGCAGTTTTCTTTACTTTTTTTTAAACGTAGAGCCCTAGACGTAGTCATCTTATCCTGTTATTAATGATTAGTGTGAAATGCTAGGTGACTGACAGCACTCCATGGCCTGTTTATTCATCCTGGGAGCATCAGGGCTAACCCGGACTAATCATGTTTGTTTTCTGCAGCATCACGGTCTGGTTGGCCCTTTGTCCCCTCAAGTTCCATCTTCTTTTTGATGTGCTGGGCGTGCTTGGGGCGGGCTGTCAGACTCAGGGCTGCGCTCCCTCCCTGCATTCTCTGCGTCCTTGTGCCCGGCGGAATGACAGGCCTTCATTTGCGCCCTCCGCGTGCCCTTGCGCTCTTTGCCCCTGCCGGGAGTCCTAATGGGAAATGGCCTCAAATCCCTGCATTCGAGTTCATTAAAAGCCCTGCTTCTCTTACAAAATCAAACCATGCAGTCTCTCAGTGATCAGTCTGCGGACCAACCAAGCGATTGAGAAAAAAATTCATCTTTGTGCTCAAAGGTTCACAGTGTTTGGAAATTATTGAACAGGTGGCAGATATTTTCTCTGTTTTCACAAACAGAAGGCAGAGCACCTCCCTGGGGGTGTGTGTGTGTGTGATACAGATCTGTTAAGTAAGGGCACCCCAGGCCACCTCTGTGGCTGCAGAGAAGCCGGGAAACACACAGACCCCTGATAAGTAAATGATGGGGAATGCTAGCATTTGCCTTCACAGGGACCAGATGGAGTTAGGGAGCACTTGATAAGATCCCTTCTTATCTCTTCTGAACTGGTCACTGACTTCTCATTCCTGCCCCCTCCCCTGTGGGGAGAGACTGCCCAGGGGGTTAACTGAGAACGATCTGAAAGAGGTCCTTTCACCTAGATGGGAAGAGGCTGTTAAAACAACTCGATGGAAACACTGGTGTCAGAAAAATCAGGGATGTAGTCCACTCTGGGGCACAGGAAATTTTGACCTTGGAAAGTATCCTATTGTTCCCCTAATTATTTCAGGATGTTTTAAAGACTAGCTCCTGTTGTGCAGTGTGCTACTAGAAGATAATTCACTACCGGAGATAATTCATTACCTGTAGCTTTGGCCCTTAACCTGGAAAATCACTTATTCACCTGGTGATCTTCACCACATTTTTTTTTTAAAGGACCCCTTGGGAAGTGGATCACACAGGTTTTCTCATTTAATCTATCCCAATATTATTGTGAGGTGGATACTACTTATCACCATCTTCAAATGCAGCATCTGAGAGAAAAACTTAGCCTTCCTCTTCCGTAAAGCCCATGCTTCTTCCACTACTGCAGAGGCTCCTGTCTTGAATGAGAAGAGAGGATAAGAAACAGAATGACGTCTTATCTTTTCTCCTTAAAATTACCCTGAAGTTTATGTCAGTCTGGTCCCATCTGCAGAACAATGCGCTCTGCTACCTGCATTATTTTCTTCTTTCCCACCCCAGAGCCACTGCTCAGAGCTACTCCTAGCTCTAAGAATGCCTCAATTGTGTTAATATTACTATTTTCAATCTCATATTTGCACCTTTTTTTTATGTCTATCTATTTTTGAAAGAAAGAGAGAGGGAGGGGCACAGAGGGAGGAGGACAGAGGATCTATCCGCAGAGCCTAAATACAGGGCTCGAATTCAGGAACCATGAGATCATGACCTGAGCCAAAGTCAGATGCTTAACCAACTGAGCCACCCAGGAGCCCCTCCTATTTGCACCATTTTAATGGATGTTTCCCAGCAGAGCTCGACTCTTAAAATGAACTACGTAGAAAACCTATGGTCCTTTTAAAAATGTACATACCTAAAATAAATATGTAGGGAGCTAACTATATGGCAACTTAAACAATATCGTTTGATGAGATTCACTTAGCAGAAAGTTCCTGGTTCCCTAAACGTTTGTTCTCTCCTTTTTAAAAAAAATTTTTTTTAATGTTTATTTATTTTTGAGAGAGAGACAGAGACAGAGTATGAGTTGGGGAGGGGCAGAGGGTGAGGGAGACACAGAATCCAAAGCAGGCTCCGGGCTCTGATCTGTCAGCACAGAGCCTGACGGGGGCTGGAACTCACCAACTGTGTGGTCCTGACCTGAGCCCAAGTCGGAGGCTTAACTGACTGAGCCACCCCGGCACCGCACGTTTGTTCTCTCCTTAATCTCAATCCAGTTTTTGTTAAACACAGGGTTGCAGAGCTGGAGGCCACATTTCACATCATCCACAGCAGCTAGGTTTGGGCATGTGACTAAGTTCTCACCAATGGAACGTGAGCGGAAGTAACATGGACACCTGCTCCTACCCTTCTCCAAAAAGAAATTGCTCGCCCTCCGAGTACGCTCTCCTTCCTCCCTGAAAGCTGGATTGTGGATGTGGCATTGACTCAAAGGCAGGCAAAGGAATGCCCCGTTCTCAATTTGTTGTCCTTAGACCTCCAGGGGTTCCTGAGACATTTTCTGTAGGTCTACATGGTCAAAACGGTTTCGATGATAATACTAAGATGAAGTCTGCCTCACCCACTGAGTTGACATTGGCCCTGACGGTACAAAAACAGTGGCCAGTGGAGCTTCTAGTGCCTTAGCGTGAATCCAGGTGCTGGTAGGAAGCAGTCCTTGCATTCTTTGCTGCCACATGCAGAAGAAAAATGGCGGTTTCCTTAAAAAAAAGAAAAAATCACTGATGAAGCTGTCACAGTGATCAATATTGTTAAATCTAGAATCTTACATCCACGGCTGTTTAATAGTATGTGCGAAGAAACGAAAAGTAGGCAGGATATACCTGTGCGTGTTGGAGTAGGGCCGTCTTGAGGCAAAACACCCGTACAACTGTTGAGTTCAAAACTGAATAATTCACTTTCTTTTTTAATATCGCACCATTTTTACTTGGAAAAAAAAAAACCCGACAGACAAACGCAAACCATGGTTCTTCAGACTTGGGGACTTGGCAGACATTTTCTTGAAAAGGAGTAAAGGAAGCCTGTTGCTTCAAGAAAAACAACGGTGTTTGTTGCCAGAGAGAAGTTTCAAGATTGAAAGAAAAAAATTAGAATTGGAAAAGTTGTATCTGCCATTGTGAACTTGATAGCTTCCCAATGTTTAGAGGATTTTCTAACGAGATTGGTCGTGATATTCATAAATGCTGTTTCATGTTGCATAATAACATGTTCTAGTAGTCAAAAGATATGCAGAATTCAGTGGACCGATATTTTCCAAATGATGAACATACGACATCACAAAATCATGTGTGGAAAAATATCAGAGTGAACGCTGGAACAGCGGACTTTCACGTGACAGAGTCTGAAAACTACATTGATATTATTTCAGATTCCACATGGTGGTCAACCTTTAATAAAATGGCACTTGTCAAGTTGAGGTATAGGATTAAATAAGCAGATCCACAATTATTTGAGAAGTCTTTAAAAATACTCCTTCTTTTTACAGTTATACGACTGTGTGAAAATGGATTTTCTTCCTAAACTTCAACCAACAGAACACATTACAACAGATTGAGAACAGAAGGAGGTCTGAGAATCCAGCAGGCTTCTGCTAAGCCAGTCATTGAAGAGATTGGCAAAATGTAAAACGATGTCATTCTTCTCATTAAACTTTAGTTTGAGTTTTGGAAAATACAGTTATTTTTCATGAAATCTATTTTATTTATGTTAAAATGAATGGCTTTCTTGTTTGGGGTAGGCTGAATAATGGCCCTTGAAGACATCCAGACCATAATCGCCGGAACCTGTACATATGTCATTTTATAGAGGACTTTGCAGGAGCGCCTGGGTGGCTCAGTTGGTTAAGCATCCGATTTCAGCTCAAGTCATGATCTCAAAGTTTGTGAGTTCGAGCCCCGCATCAGGCTCTGTGCTGACAGCTCAGAGCCTGGAGCCTGCCTCAGATTCTGTGTCTCCCTCTCTCTCTGCCCCTCCCTTACTCACACTCTGTCTCTCTCTCTCTCAAAAATAAATAAATATTAAAAAAATTTATAGCGGACTTTGCAGATGAGATTAAATTAAGGATCTTGAGATTGGGAGACACTGTGAGGTTAGATGATTGGGCACAATGTGATCACTAGAGTATTTACAAGATGAAGACAGGAGAGCCAGGAGCAGGAAAAGGAGATGAGATGAACGAACTGGAGATTGGGGTGATGAGCCTTGAAGACAGAGGAAGAGGCCACCAACCAAGTAATGCAGGAAGTATCTGAAGCTACAAAAGGCACGGGATGGATTCTCCTTTGAAGCTTGCAGAACTAATGCTGCCCAGCCAAGACCTCGATTATAGATACATGACCTCCGGAACTATAAAAAAAAATACTGTTGTATTGTTTTAGGCCCCTACACTGGGGTATTTCTTTTGCAACAGTAGTAGGAAACTAATATAATGTTATTTTTAAAAGAATTAAATAAATACTTCAAATATTTCTTAGTTTTCATTTTGCATATGATACATACTGATAGATACAATACATACAAACAACAGCTTTTTCGAATCCCGGTGATTTTCAAAAGTGTAAAGAAAGTCTGAGGGCAAAAAGTTTGAGAATCGCTGTCCTAAGAGATGGCAGAGAAAGACAGAAGAAATATGAATCCCTGAATGAATTTATAAGCTCAGCTGTCTGGCCAGGCTGGACTGTCTGCCCACACCTGGACTGCTATTTATGTTAAGTGATAAACTATCTTATTTAAACTACTGCATTTGGGGTCTCCGTGTTACAGCAACCCAGCCTGTACCTAAACAGCTAATGTTAGCATTATGTTTCCTTCTAAGTGCAGAATCCCATCTAAAAACCAGTTTGAACTGATTTCATGAAGATTTTAAATTCCTGGCTGATTTTTATTTTTTTTAAATTTTTTTTTAACATTTATTTATTTTTGAGACAGAGAGAGACACAGCATGAACGGGCAAGGGGCAGAGAGAGAGGGAGACACAGAATCGGAAGCAGGCTCCAGGCTCCGAGCCATCAGCCCAGAGCCCGACGTGGGGCTCGAACTCACGGACCGCGAGATCGTGACCTGAGCTGAAGTCGGACGCTTAACCGACTGAGCCACCCAGGCGCCCCCTGGCTGATTTTTAATAACAAAAAGGCCAAAATAAAATTAGAGACCGTTTTAGAAAAATTTATCCTTTCTCTATTAAACTCTCTTTCTTACTAGTATGGAGACACTATTTTCTCTGCTTTAGAGAAAAAAAAATCTTTAATATGATTTTCCTAATCCTTAGATTCATTCAGATGAGAACTTCTATCAGCATTTACTGATATGACCACTTGCCGTTGACGCTTTCGTTAATTCTTGCGATTCTTCGGGTCTATCCACAAACTGAAATCATTTTGAGAAATGAAAGTAATGATGCTTATAATTTCGCCTCTGAAAGTATCTTGATTTTTGTTGTTGTTGTTGTTAAATTTCTAATCACCTGACAAGATAGGCTGGAAAGATGCTAATCACCGCTGGACAAGTGAGGTTGTACTAGGAATGCAGAGAAAGTAAGAGACTTGACTCAAATGATAAGTATCTCATGGCAGGGCTAACCAAAAACCAATTTTATGCAGATGTACTAAAAGAGTACAGTTTGGTTGATAACATACAATTGGTTATTTTCAGAATATTTGGTAGGTTATTAACCGGTAACTGTTTGAATTAGAAATAACTGGTTTCCAAATAGCTTTTTAAATGTGTAACCTCATCCTATCAAAATTCCATAGGCAGTGAATATAGGTAATAATCATTAAAATGACAATTTAAGCCCAGAAACAAATATTACCACAATACCCTCAATTGTGCTATTTACGTAAGAAAAGACTCAAGGTCCAGAAGCTTTTAGTGAATAATGAGAAGCCGGAAAATTACATCAATAAAGTAAAAATAAGCTAGAAGACTTAAATAGTTAGAAAGACCACCAAGTCTGTATGTATAAAAGGAAGCAGTGAGAGCAGACAAGATGTCACATCACAGAACACAGTCTTTGTGAGAAAAAGCTCAGATATTCAAAACAACAATGTCAGAACAAACTTGCATATATTCACATGGCACATGACATTATGATTATTTTCTGCTGACAGAAATAAATTATATAAATAGGACATCAAAAGGAGTATGTAGCTTTGATCTCATTTCTAATTAATTGCACCCAGAGAATTTTCAGATCACATAAGTGTGGGATAGTAAGTGTTACTTATGTAAATAATTAATAAGCATCTATGATCTATTGGGCTTTTATCTGTCCTTCCAAAGAGGGGAAAGTTATCTACAGTTCAGCCAGTAAGAAATAAACTCATCCTTTAACTCTCTTCTCTAGGCTTATTTCTTTACAGCTTGGAGAAATTTCCTCAGAAGCAAAGCCACTTCTATAATCTTGTTTAGAAGAGGATATTCTAGAGCACGAGCTACAATTGAGAGTTCCTTTTTAAACATACGAGAGGCAAGGAGTTCTGGTTTTGTTTGTTGGCACCAACATCTCTTCTCTCCTTTCCTCTTAAAAATAGAGTCGTAACTAGTTTGTAATTACCCAGCAAGGGACTTCATTTTCTAAGCCCCCAGCAGTGAGGTGTGTCCATAGGACGTAGCAAAGCAATGTGAATGGAAGTGAGGTCTTTACTTCCAACTAACGTCCCTGAGAGGAAATTTTTGTCCCTCAACAGCTGGTGATGCCCAGAGCCACCTTGAAAGTCATGTGTTAAAGATGGCGAGGCTGCGGACACCTTGGGTCCCTGAAAGACTTCATGGAATAGAACCTCCCTCTGACC
This sequence comes from Acinonyx jubatus, assembly GCF_027475565.1. Classification (NCBI taxonomy): domain Eukaryota; kingdom Metazoa; phylum Chordata; class Mammalia; order Carnivora; family Felidae; genus Acinonyx; species Acinonyx jubatus. Next base: position 16,909,331 of record NC_069382.1, read on the forward strand.
AAGAACACTCACCTCAGACTAAGGAGAAAGAGAAATACACAACTTTGTCACTTAAACCACTTGCTAATACACTGCTGGGTGATTTGCCACTCTGTTCTGTGTAGATTGTCTGGTGGGGGGTGGGGGTGGGGGCAGAATAAAAATTGGAGCCATTCTTTAGGAGCTCCTCAAATGATCTCCACCTCAAAATGTGTCTCTCAATATATCCCCTCTTTCTAGAGTCTTTCTAGAGTCTTTCATGCAAAATCTTTACCTAATGCCCTTCAGGCACTGGCTGTATGATTTTCTCCCTCTGTCTTGGACATTGTATTCTTTTCTTTGGTCTTTTCCTCAAGGCGCTGAAGTATGCTTGGGTTTTCCATATATTATGAAGCATTTTCTTATAGTCGTAACTCTATTTCAAGTTACCACCTTATCTTTTTCTGTTCCTTATCTTTCACCTCTTTTCTCCCACTAGGTCTTTCTCAAAATTCTTGAAGGAATGGTTAACCCTTCCTGCCCCAGTTTCATATGACTTGTTTTCCAACCCCATCCTTCTACAAAAACGTCTTTCTTTCCTCACTAAGCATGAATCCAGTTACGTCTTTGTGAGTGTTATTCTTTCTAAAGACTTGTACAATACTGATGGATACTATTTTTTTGTTCTTCCTTGATCATTCCTCCGAAGTCATTACTTCATCTCATCTCCACCTGGTTCAACAAATGCATGTAACTCCTAAGCCCTGTCCTTTAACCTTCTTTCTCTTTCTGTCTCTTGACTATTCTATCTACCACCATGGATTGTCTCATGGGGGTGAACTCCATCTACTGTGCACCGGTTTTGTATATTTACATGGATGTCTTACCAGCAACTCAAGCTCAACCTACCTCAGAGAGATTCTATTTCTCTCATCCAAATTACCTCTTACTCCTGGTTTCTACATTTCTGGTCATGGTTACTTTGCTTTTCCCACATGCAGGCTGGAAATTTCACAATAAGATTTTAACAGGTCTCTCCCTTTTGCTTCCCAGCATTGAGCTATCTGCTGTGTCTTTAGTCTTGTCTTTTTGTCTCTACCTTTGAAATCATCCTCCTGTCCATTCCTGTGTTGACCTTCCTCCCACTAACACTCTAATGCAGGTTCAAACCCTTGTTTTTCCTAGGCTTTTGCAATATCCTCCTCATCTCGAAATCTTTCTTCCTGCAATCCCATTCATATGCTACTGACATCGTAATTTTCCTATTGTGCAAAACTCAGCATATCATTTTTTGCAATAAAACACCCCTCCGGTAGCTCCCGTTGCTTATTCAATAAAGTGCTTTTGCTGATTTACAAGACCCATTGAAGTGTGATTTTTAAGATGCTTTCTCACCCTGTTTTGTACAAGGCGTAATTCATAAGCCAGCCATATGGACCCCTTGATCTCTTCCTGATATGTCCTGCCCTTTCCCACCTCTGTGGCTTCCCTTGTGTAACTCTATTTCCAGGAATGTTGTTGTCCTAGTCTCCATTGGATGAATTCTTACTCCATCTTCAGGTTTAGCTTTAATGCCACTTCTTTCATCAGATGAAACAGTACCCCTGTCCAAACACTATAGCAAATTATCTCAATCACTCTTCTGTCACCCTTCAATGCCATCTGAGTTATTGTCCTTTGGGGCAGGAGAAACAAGACGATATTTGAAGTCTAACGCTGACTCCAGTCATGGCTCTACCACTAGGTGAGCGGGCTATTTTACCTCCCGAGGCTTCATCTCCCTATCTGCGAAACAGATAATAATATCTCTTCTCCCTTAGGGTTTCTCCAAGGATCATATTAGACGATGGATGTGATAGGAGTTCGGTAAATTATTAAACACTTTATAAACATTACTTGTTATTGGGGCACCTGGGTGGCTCAGTCGGTTAAGTGTCTGACTTTGGCTCAGGTCATGATCTCACAGTTCGGGGGGCTCTCGGCTGACAGCGCAGAGCCTGGAGCCTGCTTCCGATTCTGAGTCTCCCTCATGCTCTGTCTCTTTCCTTCTCAAAAATAAATAAAAACATTAAAAAACATTACTTGTCATTATGATTATTTATTATTAGAAACTTATTTCTCCAAATACTTTAAGCTTCTCAGAAGTAGGAATCGTGCATTGTCTTCTTCTTCTCTCCTAAAATAATTACCAGAGTGAACTTGTGCATAGAATTTGCTTAATAGGTATTTGTTGCACAACAACAAAAACAAACCTAGAGTTAAAAGAATAACCAAAAATTAAGACAAAACATTCAAGTGGTCTGCCTATATAATACTATATGCCTCATTGTGATGGAACAAAGTTATAAGACATTTCATTTATTTGATACTCGTGTTATTTATATTGCTTATGATTCAAAATGTCTGCACGTTAGTCTACAGAATAAAGAAAAGAAGTAGACACAAGTGTGTTATCTCTCAAATGTTAAAATAACCCCCAATACTTTAGGTACCCACATAGAATGAGCGATTTTCCTCATCTCTAAAGGACACAAAACCCAAAAAACAAAACCCAAAGATTTAACGCAGGTGGAAATGCCACGAATGAACATGCCAATTTCTTTAGAACATTAAATGGATGGTAGTCATTATTTCCAGACAAATCTGTGCGAGTGAAATCATCAGGCAAGCATTTGTTGATATCACACAGTGATTTGTATAAATCAAAACAAGAAAATCTCTGTTCAGACAATAAATTCCTCTGGAGGTTGATTAGAATAAGACAATTTTTAAAGAGGATTAGAAGATAATTTTCAGCAGGAGGCCAAAAACATATAAAAACATAGTCATTAGCATTCTCCAGGGATGAATAAGAGGTAGACAAACTAGAAGAAACAAGGCATTCTGATCTCTGCTGAGGGGCTTCAAAATTAAGTGCCAGAACCCACCTTATTGGAGACTGAGTGCCTGATGTATAATTGTCTCACCAATAGGTTCCCCCCACCCCCCAAACAAAACGATGAATAGATTCATATATCCCCAAATGAGAAAAAAAAATGTATTTTGGTCCACACGAGGATACGTTATTATAAGAACCTTAGAATTCTAACTACTTTATTCTTCTAACAAAAAGAATTGTATTTAACACTGGAAACTCAGGCCGGATGGACGACTGCTGAGTTATAGTCAAGTCTTTCAAATGGCAATAGGAGCCACATTCTCCCACACTTCTCGCACGCCCTCACCCCTCCGCCTTCCTTCCCCGATGGGCAAAAGGTGATTGAAGGAGACACCCACCCACTGTCCTTGGTGCGCCCATCAGGACGGTTCAACCTCCATAGATGTTCTGGTTCTCTGTAGCAGGCTTGGCGTTCTCTGCCATCTCCTCTGTGAGTTGCTGGTAGGAAGGTCCCTGCATCGTTCCCCTCTGCCGCCCTCTCATTTTATCCTTCAGATCAGCAGCGCCAAACACACAGCTGGAAAAGAGCGGCTGGATGCTTGCTTTCCTTCGCCAGTGGTTCCAAAAGAGGTGACTCCTCGCAACGGAATTGTAAGGTAAAACGTTGCCGCACGTTGACGCGACAGTTGTTGAAGTGGAGGAGGCTAGAGGAAACCAGGCGAACACGACTCCCCGCTCCATACGGGGGTTTGTAGGCCCAGGCCATCCCTGTGGCACCCGGAGGCGGCTCAGGCTCACTGCACCCACCCCACCCCCAGCTCCCGGGGAGCGTGCCCCCCTGCTGGGGGATTCTGACCTCTCTGTGCAACACCGCCTGTCCCTCCTGTTTCTCCAGGCCCCCGGGCCCCAGAGGTGTGGGTGCACCTGATGTTCGGAGGGCCGGGCTGAGTGATGACAGTTTCCTCCAGCAAGGAACGCTGAGCGAAATTCTGATGTTCCAGGCACAGTGAATGATCCACCGAAACACTCGGGCCCTCGCTTTGCTGGAGGAGCATGATTTGGCTTAAGGCGCCAGTGGGTCCTTCCTCTTTCCCTTTTTAGACTTGTTTGAGAACTTCTTTTTTTGGGGGGGGGGGGTGGCGGGGGCGTGGGGTGGGGGGAAGGCTTTGTTTTTGTCGTTTGCTCCCAAGCTGGACTTCCTGCATCCCGGATCTCCGACTCGGTGCTCGCTCCTGGTTCGGACCTCCTCTTACACCCTCATTTTGTAGTGTATTAATCTACTCACGTATTCAGCGGAACATTATTTCACTTTGTGAAATAATATGGTATTTCATTTTGTCCAGAAGAGTGCTGTTGGCATGTTTAGACTCAAAATAACATTATACTTGGAGAAAAATGCATACATATGTACACACACACCCCTGAAATGTTTCATATATATTTTTTAATACAAGTTCCTTTATTTTCTGTCTTTGAAGTTAACATATTCCAAAACTTGGGGGATCAAAACTGCGACAGGGTCATTTTTGATGTTCTATTTGGAAACTTTTCTCCACTTTATGTTCTGGCTCGGATCTGCAAGTGACTCATTTATTTGTTCAACAAGTGAATGTTTTTCTATAGCCTGGTACCAGCCGGACAAGTACGAGGCACTTACAAGTTTGGGGACAAGGGGGGCCCCTGGGAGAGAGAATGTCTATAAGATATCAGCTCTGCTGTGGGGGACTCACAATTTCACAGGCCATAGGAAAGCAAAGAGATGGACACGTAAATAATTAATTGTACCTCAACTCATTAAGTGTTGCAATAAAAGTAGATATAAAGTCCCGAGGCAGTAATTACCACGGAGTGACCAACTGTGGCTCAAGGAAGCAGGAAATGCCTCGAGACGAGCCTAATAATTATTATGCTGCTGCTGTACTTTGTACCATTGTTTAAGATTTATGCCCAATCTAAAACCGTATGACCTATTCTTTCTATTTGCTTGTGGCTCTCCTTGGGGAAGATGGTGAAGGGAAGGAAGTAGAAATTACTTCGGCTACCTTTCTGCCCCAGGATTGTGGCCCTGACTTCTTTTTGTTAACTTCCTGACCATGCTCACTACAGAAGGGGAACTTTATGTCTGGGGAGGCAAGGCCCAGGGCTCAACGTGGGGATCCCGGAATGTTCCCTGTGTGCCAAGTATAGTCCTGGGGAGATGCTCGAGGAAGTGGAGAATACAGCCTGTCCCTCCAGGCAGAAAACATTCATCTGGTAAATCCTTCTTGCTTCCGTTAGATGCCTGGATGTTTGTGCACTGCCTGTCTCAGGAGACTGACTCAGAGTGACAACAGGTGGGCCTGTATTCTTGCTAGAATTGGAAGCTTGCAAATACACATCATCCATCTTTCACTGGAGTTTCTGTTTCTTTTCTTTTCTTTTTTTTTTAAAAGCATTTCTTGGGCTATGATGTTTCCTGAATTCGTCTTTTCAAAATATTATGCCCATCCAGATAAATCTTACACGAGGCCTAAGGCACTGCAATTCATATGAAGGCAATTTGTCAACTGGTGAATCCTGACTGATTGAATCAATCAGTATTATCTTCTGCTGAAGAGATTCCCCTTTGATGTCAGTATGAACCATGCATATTTAAGGTGATAAGATAGAAATATCATTTTGCAAACAAATTTTAGAAAGAGTCTTTCTTCTCTTGTCTTTGTGGTGATGAGACTGTGGTCACACATCTGCTAGCCAGGCCCCAGGGCTTTTTGTTCACTTTCTTTGAGGGCTTTCAGAGCAAAGCTCAGGAACAAGTTTTCCGGGAGTTCGCTTCTCAGCAAGGTCAACACCTACCCCGACTTGCTGGGGCTGCATTCTGAGCTGCGTTTTACCCTACGAAAGATGTAAAGTTTGCCTTCCCATACAAAGGACTAGTGTTTATCACTTTTTTTAAAGTTGGCCTTCCATCTGTCTTTCAATACATTTTCAATCTCTTCCCTGCATTATACCAAACTGTTTACTTCCCCCCCAAAATAAGAGAAATGCCATTCCTGGCTTGTCTTGTCTAAGCCTGTCCCTTTTGCTACTAACACTACCTCAATTGTTAGGCGAGGTTTGCGTTCGGACATGTCTTTTTTGAGTCACAGGCCGCAGGGTTTAACGTGGGGAGATCATTGCTATAGCTGCTCAGGAAATGAAGAACATTAGTGAAATTCCTTTCATTAAAAAGAGCAAATAAAAACGAGATAGCATATCATTTGCAGTTAATTATCTGAATACAGAGATTCGTCACTTATTAAAGCCAAACAGAAGTCCTTTCAAAAAACTATAGTCCCAATGCACCTATATTTTATTTACTTTGACTCATGCGTGACAACTAAAGAGAGAATATGTCAACTGGCAACCTGCTGATTTATTTTGCATTATCTTGGTGATTTTGAGCCATTGGATCAAAACATTCCTTATTCTTTACATATTTTGAAAGTTTTTAAAGTAGACTTAGCATCAAAATACCAGAAAACCCTGTATCTGTTTCTCTTCTCTGTAGTCCGTCTCTTTGTTATTGCCTACTGTTTCAGTGATGTTTGAAAGGAGGTGCAATGAGCATTTAATTTCTTGTCTCAGACATTCGGGACTAACTCTATGATAATTAATTTTGGTCTTTTCTTCTCTTAATTAAAGTAACCTGCTAAGTAACATCCCCCAGAAGATACTAGCTTATTATTTTTACCCTCTCCTCTCTCTACTCGCTGTGATACACATGAAACCTGGTGATAGATGAAGTCGCTATTTGGCCGTCAGGCATCGCTGTTTCCATGGACGGTACACGAGGTTGGTATTTCCATGGATGGTGCGCCACAAAGAGGGAATTTCCTTTCCCCCACCAACTCTGAATCACTGTCCTATAGCAGTTTTTAATGTCGTTGTAGAGCGGTCTTGCAGTTAGTGAAAATGGTATCACTCCTCTGCAAACTTGCAAATGTTTCAAATGTAAAGGAGGTGAAAACTTACACTTCGATCCCTGCAGAACTGTTTGGTGTGAAAGAAAGGAGATCTGTCTGTTTATGGTCAACACGGATACTGGTACAGAAGCACTTCCTAAGATTCCAGACTGTGTTTAGACCAGCGTCTTCTCATTGTCTCCAATTTGCTTCCTTTTTCCCATGAACTTTAAAAAAAATTTTTTTTTAACGTTTATTTATTTTTGAGACAGAGAGAGACAGATCATGAATGTGGGAGGGGCAGAGAGAGAGGGAGACACAGAATCCAAAGCAGGCTCCAGGCTCTGAGCTGTCAGCACAGAGCCCGACGCGGGGCTTGAACTCACAGACCGTGAGATCATGACCTGAGCTGAAGTCAGACGCTTGAACAACTGAGCCACCCAGGCGCCCCCTCCCATGAACTTTTATCTGGGGTCTTGTCCTATTCCCAAGGTCCAGGTCAGCATATTATGAGTAGATTACCTGATAAACTAACTTCATCATTAATATTAATGTTTCAGCTTATTTCCCTAACTATACAATGCCTGCCTTTTAACCTACGTTTCAGGGTTTCAAATCAGAGGAATGATCAATAAGAGATATTAGACCCTCCTATCTAGAGATTTGTATTTAAATATTCATAGAACCTTTAAAACTTTAAGCCTTTAAAAAGGAACAAGTGACTTAGTGTTGGAAGAAACTCCTTCCCACTGCTCCTAGGGACTGCCACACCCTCCTTTCATTCACTTATTCATCCAGCTCTTTTGTTTCTACTTCGTGTCTAGTACAGGATGAGACATATAGCAATGGACAAGGCAGTAAGCTTAAAAAAGTGCGGGTTCCCACCCGAATATGTCAGAGCCCACAGATATCATTAGGTACTCAAGTTCCTTTTACCTTCCTGTTCCATCATCATAATGTGAGTTTTTTTCCTCATGATTCTAAAAAGTTGGTTTGTTTTACATCTAGACATCACTCATGGTCAAGCAGAGGGAAAGGAGAGGGAAAGACAAAGGCAGAGTGCAAAAGGCAGAGGTGCATGCCAAGTGAGTCTTTCTCTTTAAAATATCATTCTTGGGGGCGCCTGGGTGGCTCAGTCGGTTAAGCGTCCGACTTTAGCTCAGGTCACGATCTCACTGTACGTGAGTTTGAGCCCTGCGTCGGGCTCTGGGCTGATGGCTCAGAGCCTGGAGCCTGTTTCCGGTTCTGTGTCTCCCTCTCTCTCTGCCCCTCCCCCGTTCATGCTCTGTCTCTCTCTGTCTCAAAAATAAATAAACGTTAAAAAAAAATTTTAAATATCATTCTTGTAAGCCCCCCTAAGGACACTTCCAGTGAGCTCTTATTGGCCAGAGCTGGGTCACATGACCTCTCCTGCACAGAAGGTGAGTGTTTTGGCTGGTCACCTTGCGGCATGAACACCATCCAGGTTGTTATTGTGAAAGATGAGGAGAGTCAATTTGGCATAGGAAAGCAGCCAGGCTGTCTCAGGGATCTAACCGGCTTGAGAGCTGGGGAAGGCCAGGCTTCGGAAGTCATATTATTGGGGTGCCTGGGTGGCTTAGTCGGTTAAGCGTCCGGCTTCAGCTCAGGTCATGATCTCACAGTTTGTGGGTTCGAACCCCCATCAGGCTCTGAGCTGTTAACTCAGAGCCTGAAGACTGCTTGGGAATCTGTGTCTCCCTCTCTACCCCTCCCCTACTTGTGTCCCCCCTCCCCACCCCCCCCCCCCAAATATAAATAAAGATTAAAAAAGAAAAAGTCATATTATCACAAGTACCATGAAGAAGTGGCCAGGCCAAAGCAAGGGTGGAGTTCAAGCTGAAAGAACAATCTGGAATGAAGGTAAGTACTGAGATGCCTTGGAGCTTTGTATCTCAAATTGCATAAAGAAAAACAAGTTAAAGATAATGCCCATGGCAAGAGAGGAGCATAACGGTCTATTAAGGCTAGAAGGATAAAGCAGCAGCATTAGAACTTTTAGATTTGAATCTGTGAACACAGAAAAGTACTGACATAGTCCAGGGAAGAATTGGCTTCATGAGTTTTGCATTTTAGAACACGTTGGATTTTTCCAATTGGGACTAATGAGGACAGACGGGAATATGAAACACCATTTTTCCTCAACAGAGGAAAGAGCTGTTAGCCTGGACGAGGCTAGACGCAGGGGAATGGAGAGTGGTAGAATCCTTTAGGACAACAGGATTTGGTGATTGTCTCAATGTGCGGTGTGGCAGGGAGAGGGGACTCGTGTGAAAGAATAAAGAGCCCAGGGCAATGCCCAGGTTGCCGACCGAGGGACAGAGTGATGGCGTCCTGTGCCCAGCTGGGGAACGCAGCCTCTGGGGGACGGTAAACAGTGATGAGTTCCTTCTTAGATGCTGGTGCTTGAAGTGCCTGCAGGATATTCAAGGGGAGTTGTTTAATGTAAACTTGGATGTTAGATCTAGAACTCCCCACTCAGGGTAGAATATTGTGGATGTAAAGATCATAACCAAAGCCACAGGAATGGATGAGATTGCCCTGGAAGAGTAGGTAGAGTAAGAAGCCCAAGGCAGGACCTGTGTTTGGACGGAGGAAACGTTAAAGAAGGTGGCTGGAGGGACTGTGGCAAGTTGAGAAGGCAACTCCAAAGGGAGGGCAGAGGTGTGAGAGAGAATTTCCAAATGGATAATGTAACAGCATCTTGTTCTGTTGCTGTAGGAGTTTCATGAATAGTAGGCACTACCGACCTGCTGAGTAGAGAAGTCTGCCACACCCAGGCCAAGTCAGGCAGCATTCAGGCCAACGCACTTTGTGCCCAGCCAAGGAGAACATTAAATACCAAAAGTGCATCTACATTATCTCCAGTTTCCATCACTGAGGAGATGGGCAGGTCCTCGGGAAAGCTATGAAGTCGCAGAGTGAAGATCGGGTCAGATGCCTTTGGTCTGCACTTCCTGTTTCCTTTCCTCCCGTGGCCTCTTTGCTCCTATTCCAGCTCCAATGTTGTGTTTAGTTACAGAAATTTCTCTCAATTAAAATAAGACAGGCTCTAATTGTAGTTATTTACTCTTTGTAGAAAATGTGTTTATGCCAAAGTGTTATTTTCTAGGCTTTAAAGAAACCTTACATTCTAATTGAACAATAAGATTCATTTTCTTTTAAATTTGTAAATGAGAACTGCAGGTTATTGGGACAGTGGGGGCTTAGAAAACAATCTTTCAAAGAACGCTCAGGGGGTTGGGTAAGAACGTTTGATAAATGTCCCTCTCTAGACCCCCCCCCCGCCACTTGCCTAAAGAGAGTGATCTGTGGATACAGGTGCTGGGGGTCTAGTGCTAAAGGCTCTGGACATGTCTGCCAGCTTTGACTATATTTTAAAGCTATGCCTATCGACTGTCCCCTCCTTGCTTCCCCACTCTGGTCTTCACACCCTACCTCCATCCCGCTGCCTCAAGATTCCCAGATGCCAGGAGAACATTCTCTTGAGGTCCTTCTCCTCTTTCTGCCCTGTTGGCCCTTGGCCAGGATTTCTCACTCCCCAGGCCAGGAGACCGGACTAGTGCCCAAAGGGTGCCTCAGCTGTGTGTGAGAGGGATAGACATTGGATGGGAACTTACAGCCCTTTATACAACACAAGGGATCTCAGACTGGGGCATTTAGGTATGACATCTTACTGTGGAGATTTGTCATTTCCGTTACTGAGAAATCACATCAGAAGATTTTGTCTGTTTCCATGTGGATAACTTGTGTGCGTATGTGTGCGAGTGGGGAAAATGGGAGCTAGGACAGCATGGATGGGACTGGTTGGTGCCAGGGCCACCATGTTCAATAAAAAATACATGGTATCAGATTTTACATATTAGACTCAGATTTTGGATATTGGAATATGGGGGGAAACACCTAAAACTCCAGCCTACATTAAAGTAAATTTTAATTTTGTCATTAATGTGAACCCTTTTTATGCCTAATAATTATATAATAGGTAGGCATAGCCTACTGTATAGACAAAGATACATATGCATATTTGGCATATATAAATTGAATGTACACAGATCTATAAATCTTTGACCAATTAAGAAATTCCACATCAGTTGAAACAGCTACCCCTTTCTCTTTAGTTCATCAGCAATTTCCTTGAGCCACTGTCATGTTTAAACATCTTAAACTTTTATGGCATTATGTACGGAAGGTTCCAAAGCAAAGGTCTACCAACCAGAGTCTGGGTTACTAGAATGCTGCTCTTACTTTTTTAAAAACTGAATTGCTTGAAAAAGTGATATACAAGTTAAAAATGGATTATCAAGTTTTTCATTGTCACCTCACACAACCTAAGTGAGAAACAACTCACAACGTCAAAAGGATGCAGAGGGAACTCGTTCTGTTCTACAGAATGGTTGCCATTGAGTGGACCATGTTTACCTTTTGAAAGCCAATCTTTCAACTGCATTCATCTGTGACGATAAATTTAAGGCTTATACCAACAAAGAGAGTGGAGAGAGAAAAATGAGACCCTTTGCTAGAGCTAGGCTCTGGGCAGCTGTTATTTTTTCTTAGGGGTATAAGAGTTTATAAGCAAGTGCCCCTTAAGGAATGGAATGCTTATAGGTACATTCTTTACAGATGAAACTCCTAAGGAAAAACGTACTGATACAATCCTGGAAATATACATATACAGAAGCAGATGAGGACACAAATGGTCATATTTAAAATGATCTAATACATTTTCACAAGCCAGCAAAATGCAAAATAACCCTGCATTCTTCCCTTTTCCTTTCAAAAGTCATTTCTTTTTATGTTTGTCTTTTCAAGTAATGCATGAGAGGTCCCGACCTTGAATCTCTCAACTTGAGAAGATCTGCAATTGCTCTCCTGGGTGGGCGAGCGTTCTTCCATCCCCATGGGGACCGGAACCAAAACTTCAGCCTGTTTAACCTCTGGGTGCTTTTAGAATGTACAGATTTCCAACCCCCTGTCCAGGATTCTGATTTAGCAGGCCTGAGATGAACATGGGAATCTGTATGTTTAACAAACAAATCAGTGAATTTTAATACAGGGGGTTTAGGGAATCACACCAAGTAAATACTGCCCTGGGGCTAATCTTGTTATTAATTAGTTATTGTCAGCTAAAAGCATTTCTTCACTAGAGATGAGAAACAAAACCCAAACTTAAAGCTTCAGGGAAAGTTTCAAATTGACAATTATTTTCTGAAGTGTGTTTTTCACCCTAAACTTCAAGACCATTATTCCAGATAGCATTATTCTGGTACAATAATCAGAATTTTAAATTCTTTATTTCACTTTGAAAGTATTCCAGAAAGGTTATTTACCAGCAAGTAAGACCTGGAGTTACTATCATCTCACTTTGTATCTTTTTGTTCTAGCTCCAAACCCAACACATACGAGTGATATTCAGAATTATGATTCTGAAATTCCACGGTGTCCTGGCAGCTAAATCATTGTGGGTGCCCTTAATTATTTACTAAGGCTGAATTCCTAAAAGTGGAATTTCTGGCTCAGAAGCTAATGTTTAACCTACAGGCTTTGTGTATATTGCCAAATTACAATCTTAAGAAGTAATAATCATAATGGAATCAAACACAGGAATGCTTATGGCGTGCTAGGCACTGTATTTTAATCTTCATTATGACATTAAAATTTGATTTTATCATTATACCCATTTTAAAGATGGTAAAAAAAAAAAAGGCGGGGGGTGGGGGCTAAAGGACTTAAAAAATGGCCAATTTCACATATCCGGGAAGTAAGAAAACCAGAACTGAGACGAAGGTCTCCCTGACTCCAAACTCCTGTCACTAACCACTAGACAATGCTGCCTTTTGAAAGCCTGTATTAATGGGCACTCTCATCTGAAGTGTATGAGAATTCCTGTGTCCCTGTACCCTACCCAATCCTGGATATTGCTTTTCTTTTTCTTTTTTCCTTTTTTAAGTTTATTTATTTTGAGAGACAGAGAGAGTGGAGGAGGGGCAAAGAGAGAGGGAGAGACAGAATCCCAGGCAGGCTCTGTGCTGTCAGCGTGCGGAGCCCGACGTGAGGCTTGAACTCATGAACCGTGAGATCGTGACCTAAGCCGAAATCAAGAGTCAGACACAACCAGCTGAGGCACCCAGGCACCCCAGTTCCTTTTCTTTTTAAATTGCCAGTTCAGTGGGAACAATCATTGGTTTAAGGAATGACTATTCTTTTGCCGGTAGTTCTAGAATTCAAGTTAGGCCCGTACACAGAGACGGATTCCTTCCCCAAAGGCGTCCTACTGTGTAGCTGCTCAAGGAGGCCAGATCACAGATTTTATACACTTGCTGGTAAAACGGTTCTCAGACGCTTTCTAATGCCACGTTTATAGCTGAACAAGGTGCCATGGCAGAGCTAGGAGTGATGCTGACGTGCCTGTCACTGGTTATGTGATTTCAATTGAAACATTTTAAATGGTTTTACTAGAATCTATTTATGTATGACTTCTGAGCTCAATTTCTTCTCACATGGATTTTATATTGTTTTGAATCTTCAAATACATAATAAACAGGACAGTTAAAAAAATTTTTAACGTTTATTCATCTCTGAGAGAGAGAAAGAGAGAGACAGAGCTAGAGTCAGGGAAGGGCAGAGAGAGAGGGACACAGAATCCGAAGCAGGCTCCAGGCTCTGAGCCGTCAGCCCAGAGCCTGACGAGGGGCTCACACTCACGAACCAAAAAATCACTGACCTGAGCTGAAGTCGAATGCTTAACTGATTGAGCCACCCAGGTGCCCTTACACAGGACAATTTAAAAGAAAACAAAAGAGGGGCGCCTGGGTGGCTCAGTTGGTCAAGCATCCGACTTCCGTTCAGGTCATGATCTCACAGTTCATGGGTTCGAACCCCACATCAGGCTCTGTGCTGGCAGCTCGGAGCCTGGAGCCTGCTTCCGATCCTGTGTCTCCCCCTCTCTCTGCCCCTCCCTGGCTCGCGCTCTCTCTCTGTCTCTCAAAGGTAATAAATAGTAAAGAAAAAAGAAAAAAGGGAAAAAAAAAGAAAAAAACAGAGTTGGTCACTTAATCTACTGAGCTGCCCAGTGCCCCTGAAACCTGTCTTAATATGGGGCCATTCGTGCTTCAAAACATATTAATTCTTGAAGCTTTTAAGTGTACCTAAATGGTGAAAATCCATGGCTTCTTCTCTAATCACAACAAGTTCATAACTTCTGCACGGAATCCACCCTCCAAAAAAGGCTTTGCCATGAAGAGCTATTCTTTGGGTACAATATAACTGAAATCTATTATCTTAGCAGAGGTCTAAGGTTATTTATATTTTTGCAAAGCCTAAATTTATTAACACAGTCAGAAATTAGAGTGCTGGCCATCATCATTTTAGCTAATTTCCAAAGCGGTTTAACCACAACTATTTTGAAGAATCAGGCATCTATTCCTTAAAATATAATGTTGGCAACTTTTGACCCAGTATTTCTACTTTTGGATATTCATGCTAAAAAAAGTATTCAAAATGTAGGCAAAAATTTTGATCTTTAGTAGTGCTATATGGAACATGAGACATTACGAGCCCTGAATGCCTGATTGTATGGAAGCATTTTAATATGGTACCCTGGAGTATTTAGCTATTGATTATGGTTCACGGAATACTCAGAATATAAGCTCCTTGAGGAAGGTAGTTTTGTGTGTTTTGTTCTTTCCCATATCCCCAGTATCAGAAGTTCTAATTATGCTTTTATGTGCACTCAATAAATATTTGTGGGATGAATGTGTATTTAGTCATTTATTAACTAAGTTTTACTCAGCTAACCTTAAGCAAGTACCTGGCATTGTTCTAAGTACTTTAGACATTAACTCTTAATTCTCACAACACCATGAGGTGGTTACAAGTATTGTCTTTATTTTACAAATGAGCTAGATAGAGAAAGAGCTCAGTGTTTTAGCTGGCGCTTGATTGAACTCATGCAAATTGTTTCCACTGTCCGTGTTCTTAACAATTATTGCCTGGTTTGATAATATATACAAAATAGTAGCTTGAAAGAATGGATTCTAATCTTTACATTTGGCTTGTTGGGTGCACTGTAAAATAGTCATCCTCTCTCCCTCTCTCTCTGCCTCTACCCCACTCACACGCTCTCTCAAAAATAAGGAAAACATTCATTAAAAAAAAAAATAGTTCTCCTTATCAGAACAAATGAGAAGTTTCCTTCTCTATGTCCAACTATGGTTTATCATGAAGGACCAGCGTATGGTTTTAAAGAGCTGAGTTGATTGGCCAAAAACTGTTTGAAATTAAGTCTAGTTAATTTATCAAGTCATGTTCATGCCCTGATTTTATATACTTGTATCTATCAATAAACACTGTGATACTGGAAAAAAAGAAAAACAGAAAAAAAAAAAAAAGCTGGGTTGATTAGCTGAAACTGTTTGAAATAATATGTTAATGTAATCTATTTACACAGTTCCTCTTTCACAATTACCTGGATGTAAAAACAAAGTTACTAGAGCAGAAAGAAAACAGAGTTTTGCTGACTCCCTAGCCTTCCTCCATGGAGATCCCAAGCAGCTGAACTTCTAGCCCCAAGGAATTTTGAGATCACTTTGGGGATGCTTTGTGGAGAAATACCATGAGTGGCTTTAATTTTTCTTTCTGGATGGACCTTTCCTTTTGTTGTGACTAATTCTGCTAAGGGGATATGCCTGAGGGCCCTGTCTAAGGGGCCTCATGGAACTCTCCTGGATTTCCTGGCACTGGTAGGTCCAGCTGTCTCCCTCAGTTCACTGAGTTCTTGCTTCTGATGCTCACAGTTGAGCAACCTTTTTGCAGAAATGGTAAGATGGTAAGTCCAGTAGTGCTTTTGTTCTTGGTGGGATTGTAATATATGACTCTTTTGGGTCTTCTTCACGGTTTTAATTCAGCTCCTTTTCCTAGAACTTAAGCATAGTGGACACATACTCAAAAACATGTCAGTGACAGAAACGATCTTGCGTTCAGCATCGCCTCCGCAAGGCACTCTGCCGTTCTTTCACTAAACGTGTGTATCTTCAGTAAAGTGTCCCTCGATATAAATATATTTCAAGGAACCTTCCCACCTGTCATTTAAATAGAGTCTTGCCAGGTTGACCTGACTCGTCTTCCAGATATGCCCAGACATGTCAAATCCTAGGTTTAACACAACCTAGACTCAAACTGGATTTCATACTACACGAAGATAAAAAAAAAAAAAAAAATGACTGCATTTTGCAGATGTTCCTGTTTGATTATTCTTGGTGGTGTCCCATTCGACTTGGAATAGAGGTGAAGTTTGTCCTTCAGAAAATTAAACCATAAGAGCAGTTCCTTAACTGATCATCTCAGATCACAAGGAGAAGGAAGAATGACTTGTGGGTCTGTAAGACTGTAACTGGGTTGAGCGTGTTAGCATATCCAAGGGAAGAATCGCAAGGATATGATCAAGAGAGGTTGGGCAATATTGGAAGCCTGGAAAAATGGAATTTAAACAAGCAAAGTGTGGCAGGGCCAGGCGACCACTCTCAAAGGAAGAAGCAGCTTTGGCCAATAGGCTTCAATTCTTTCTATCCTAGTAAGGACATTCCTAATAAGAACGGGCTGCAAGATCTCCTTCTGCACAGACTATTCAAATTCCATCGGCAACACCATCCTACTTGAGAGAATGATGAATCAGATTATCATGCCTAATGCCATGAAATATTTAATTCAGTTCTTTTCCCTTGTTCTAATTCATGTACTTTAATATTACAACTTTTCCTAATGCTACTACTGCTGATTCTTTTGAATGCTTAATATGTGATAGCATTCAAATACATTTTCTCATTTAACCTTCTGATTAACCACATGAGGCAGGTGAGGACCATTGTCCTCATGATTTGGGTGAAGAGACAGGTTTAAAGATGTGAGTCCCGATTTGTCGACTAAATTCAGTCTTCAACCTGAGATTTGACTTCAACAGGTGTCTGTCTGTAGGAAAATAAGGGAGGACCAATGAGTCATTAATTGGTCTTACACAATAACTAAATTCTCTTTTGAGGGCTAAGTGAATTCTAAGCATGAAGTATGGAACACCATATGTCCATCGGGGCTAAATAGTTGCCTGCGCTTTTAAAGCATAAGATTTTATCTCCTTTTAGTGAAATTGGGTTTTTTTAGTCACAAGTTTTGCTTCTCGGATGTTATTTATTGTTTTAATAATGGCAGAAAAGTGTATAGAGTATAAAATAATCAAAAACTGATTTACTATTGAAATTGGACCAATGTATCTAGGATTTATTGTTTTCACCACCTAAAGTCCACATTTTTCTATTCTTTGGCTTATGGTTCCTTTCTGTCTCCACACACTTCATGATTATTTTGCTTTTAGTTCCTGTACAAGGTTAAAATTGATTTTTCAGAACTTCCAATAACAATTTATAAAGGATATAACTCCAAAGGTGGCATTTCCAGCTGAAGTGCTTAGCTTATATCTGTTAATTTAATATCACAAACTCCTTTCTTTAGCACAATAATTTATTTCTTAACAGAGGATGTGTGAAGGACAAAAAGTGGGCTAAGTTAAATGGTACTATTTCTGCCAAAGTGTTCTCGAGACATTGACATTATATATGGAATGTAATAGCCACTATCATTAACTCAGAAAGGCTTTGATGTGAAGGCAGATCTCTCACTAACACACATTTAACATTTATACCACGATCATTCTCCAAAATTCAGATTTATTGAGTTAGATATCAACAATTTACTAACAACGGTTTTTAGATTTGCTCTTTCGTATGCAATATGTGACTACGTGTGCATGACCTGTAAATTATTAGTGTCTCTTTGGTCATATTATTCTTTGAGGTCATTGGGGTATGTTCACTGTCCTCATGTTAACATCTTGATAGGCTCCATATACACCATACTACTTTTCTAAACCTGTACGTTGCTAAACACTGGCGTAAGGAGAGCTGGAAACTTAAAAGTTAGAAAAACACCATGCAAGAAGAGGCTTATCTATGTAGTCCCAATGTTTTCCAATCATGCCATACCCTCAACATTTTTTTTTCCTTTTGGCATGTTGCTTTTTATATAGGGTAATAATTGTTGTTTTTATGATCAGCTAATATCATGGCTTAGAAACATCACAACAATGACCAACACTGAAGTAGTTTTTGGATTTAAATCCCAAGGTAAGTTTCTGAACTAGTTTGCAGTGCTGTTAACGAACACTCATAATCATGCCTTCCTTCTTAAAAAGTCACTCTGATGGGGCGCCTGGGTGGCGCAGTCGGTTAAGCGTCCGACTTCAGCCAGGTCACGATCTCGCGGTCCATGAGTTCGAGCCCCGCGTCAGGCTCTGGGCTGATGGCTCAGAGCCTGGAGCCTGTTTCCGATTCTGTGTCTCCCTCTCTCTCTGCCCCTCCCCCATTCAGGCTCTGTCTCTCTCTGTCCCAAAAATAAATAAACGTTGAAAAAAAAAAAGTCACTCTGAGTCTCTATTGCCTCAGCGTGCATATCTGGTTTTAAGTCATTCGTAGGTCAGGACTCATGTTGGTACTGACAGTGCCCTAGGACCTGGCCCTTGCCTGCATGTGACATTGCAGATGTTGAAAGAATATGGGCTGTAGGTAGATGTGGGCTCAGCTGAGAACAAGATTACTGATTTCTGGGGTCAAGTATTATGTGCCAGCAGTTTTCATCTAGATCTTAGGAAGGCCATTTTCCAAGTCTTGATTAGAAGCCTTTCAAAGAAGGCTATAGCATTATTAAGCCCCAAATATGTTAGGTCCTGTTTTATTACTTGCCAAGAATATGAGCAACGTTCTAAAATAAATACTACAATACGCTCAGAAATTTCTGCGGTTCTTTAAAACTTGAAGCTAAGTGAGAGAGTTTCATGAGAGCCCAGTGAGTTGGCCGTACTGGCTATGTTGCCTAGAGCAAAGGGGAGACATGGAAATAGAAACTAATGTTTACTTCTAGGAAATAAGCCTTTTCACAAGTAAGATATTCTTTCCCCACTTCTGTACTCTTATTAAGTTTTCGTTGAATCCTTTTGGTCTTCTTCCCTCCCTTCCTCTGGTGGTTCCTAGTTACTAAATGAGCTAAAAGCATCACCAGTCCATTCTGAAGTGAGAAAAATGAGTATAATATAGTGGCCCTTACAATCATTTTTTCTTCTTGAAATATTGTTCTCTATTCTGATATTGTACCCTTCCCACTATTTTGGTATTAGAACATTCTTTTGAAATATGGTCACTGTTACAATGATTTTTTCTTTTCTTTTAAAAAGTGTTCTTACTGGGGGCGCCCGGGTGGCTCAGTCAGTTACATGTCTGACTCTTGATTTCGGTTCAGGTCATGATCTCATGGTTGGTGAGTTCGAGCCCCTCAGTGGGCTCTCCACTGGCATCAGGGAGCCTGCTTGGGACTCTCTCTCTCTCTCTCTCTCTCTCTGCCCCTCCCTCATTTTCTTTCTCTCAAAATAAATAAATAAGCTTAAAAAATATTCTTACTGGACAAGAGCTTTAAAGGTTGATGACTCTATGTTAATCCCCAAATTTATATTTGAAATTCTGTCAATTTATGAAGTTGAAAGTTGGCAGCCACAACTGTAGACAAACCTATAACTGAACTATAGTATTTATTTCCAGATTTGTCTGAAAGGGGACACACTTAGCAACAGATACTGGAAAATACTCTCAAGAATATGACAGATGATTTTTCATATCAAATAGGTAAGTAAATCACTTCCTTTCTGGTTTCCACTTGACTATTATCTTTTTTTTTTTTAATTTTTTAACGTTTATTTATTTTTGAGACAGGGAGAGACAGAGCATGAACGGGGGAAGGTCAGAGAGAGGGAGACACAGAATCTGAAACAGGCTCCAGGCTCTGAGCGGTCAGCACGGAGCCCAATGCGGGGCTCGAACTCACGGACCGCGAGATCATGACCTGAGCCGAAGTCGGCCGCTTAACCAACTGAGCCACCCAGGCGCCCCTTGACTATTATCTTTATCCAACATTTACCCTCTCTACACCTCTAATAATCAGCTTTATTTGCCAACATCAACTATACCAGTTTGTATGATATAAAATCATACGTTATTTTCTGTCCATATGGATTTATCATTTGCCAAATGCTTCAAAGTCCATAGAGAAACAAAGAAAACATTATATACCATCCATATTTCAAATAACTTTGAAGTTATTTTATTGCCAGAGTTAAGTTATATATAATTTTGTATTCATCTTAATTTTTATCCATAAATAGTCCTTAAAAGAAAGCAATACAGAAAATCAAATTTTGAAATGAGTTTACAATAATCCTATACAGCGTAGATATGAGCAAAATGTTGTCTTTCAATTTTTTTTTTCCAAACACATTTTAGGGTCTGTGTCTACAGTTACCACAAATCAAATAGCAATAGACAGAATTAAGTTTTAAAATCTGGGGCAGTTTGTCACTGTGTTAAGAGTTATAGAATGGGAGAAAGAAGCCCTGAGATCTACTTCTGTTTTTTTCTTTAGAAAATAAGACAGCTGGATTCTAACATCTTTAGTATTTCTGCAGCTTTATACTTCTAAGCTATAAGAAAGACGTTTCAAATGTTAGCTGAAAGGCTAGTGAAACAAAGGTTCATTCAAAAATATGAATGTTATTCAACAGCTTTTGAACAATTTGTTTTGATTAAATGCTTTCCATCTCATTAAAAAGTTTGGCACCTCCTCCCTATTCCTTGTCTAATTTGCACAAAAATTCACTTACGCTCTTTTATGGAACGTGTAGCGTTTTGTGTTTTGTGTTTTGAATACAGTGACACGTGTACATTAGCTATCTTCCCTCCAGCAGCCCAGGGACCGTACGACACTGCTCAGCTTTGTAAACCACAACAACGGTGGGCATTGTGTCTTACACAAAATGCTAAGTAAACATTTATTAAATAATTGATGGAACTATTACAGAAGATCTTAGCCAGGGATTTGGTAGGTAAGCTACAGCATTCAAATTATTCATTTATTCATTCAACAAACACTTGCTGAAGGTGTAATGTGCACCCGACTCTGGGCTGGAGGCTAAAGACATAAAGGTAAACACAGTGGCTGGAAGTAAAGGATCTCATAAAATAGCAGGCTGACATTTAATGAAAAAATTCCCATACAGTGTGATGTATCAGCAGCGTAGGAAGCTATGGCCTACGGATGACAGTAAAGGGTCCATGGACCAGAGATTGTTACTTCTGAGAAGGGTATTGAAGGAATGCTACGTGTCTGTGAAGCAGACCCATGTGCTTGCAGTGTGTGTGTGGGTGTGTGTATCGATTCCAGGCAAAGAGAGTGATCTGGGCTTTCGGAGAGGTGAGAAGCAGCATGGCACGTCTGGGGCAGGCTTGGTGGAGGAGATGATACACAGCACAGAGGTGGGGAAGAGGGTGGTGACAGATGAGTCTGAGTAGTTGTGGGCAGAGCTACAACTGTAAGTCATGGGGCGACAATGACAGGTTTTAATCAGGGCAAGTGCCCATCACTCCACTGGCTCTGTAGAGGATGGTGTGGAGACAAGAGATTCCAGAAGAAGGAAGACCCGCTTCTAAGTCCAGGTGAGGTCCCGAGCACCAGGGCTCCGCTGGGGTCCGAGGTGCCCGGACTCAGCAGCTGGCCCCCCAGCCGCTTACTGCTCTGACACAGAAAACGTTAGGTTTTCACGTGCATTTACTTGGCTGGATTTTTTTCTAGAAGAACATTTGAAACTTAAACAGTAAAAATTATGACCATGAAGCTTTGTGGAGAAGTCCACAAGTGATGGTCATAGGAGAGAAAAAAACTGGAAAAAGAAAGACATGCGTACTCTATCCTTGCTAATGAGTAAAACCTGTAGGGCGCGGTGAAATGATTTTCATGTCCCTACGTGTCAAGTCTGTCGTAAGAGAACATTTCTGAAAGAATTCAAAATGTACCCCTTCGGCTTAGTTGACTTGATTAGATATGAACTGAATTATGGACGTCCTCGTATCTCTTTGTGTGCATGTGGTCATTTTAGATTTATTTTACCCTGCAAATGCAGTCTGTAGCATTCCCCAGAACCTGTACTTGGGAGACGGCAGTGAGCTTCGCGCGGTAGGTAAGCTTTATCCAGCAGCCTGAAAGGGGCGCGGGATAAATGTTTGGTGCATTTGAAGATAGACGTGAGTGAGGAGCAAAGAGTTGTGCGGGTGCTCTCTGTTTGTGTTTCCTGCATAAGTCTCCCACAGAGAAATCCAACCCCTCCTGGGGAAGAAACGGAGAAGAAAGAGCCTGAGTTCAGCACTGCCCAACTTCAGCTAGCCTGCCTGATGCTTGGTGGACCCAGAATAAGCGTGATTTGAATACAATTTAGGTAGAAGTGTGTGAAGGAATCTGTCTTAAGAACAAACTACAATGAGCCGAAAAACACAAATCCTATATTTCCTGAATTTTGTTAAACAAACCTAAACAGATGTATTTTTTAAAAAAATAACTGTTTATTACTGCTAACCAGATAGTGAATTCTTTTTTGTTTAAGCAAGTACCAGAACTAATTTCATGCCCAAATAAATTACTTATATCTATTCCTTTATTTATTGCTAATCATTAGTAAAACTAGTCATAAAGAGGCATCGTACTTTATGTGGTATCCTACATGTATTTTTACCTTTTTATTATGGAAATTTTAAATAGCTACAAAAGTAGACACAGCACAGTAAGCCCAATGTACTTATCATCCAGTGTCCACATTCATGATCTCTCGCAATCTTGTTTCATTTTACCCTCTTAACCCTTTCTCTTATTATTTTTTAAATTATTTACTTATTTGTTCTAAATTTATTTGTTTATTTTGAGAGAGAGAGAGAGAGAGCAAGCAGAGGAGGGGCAGAGAGAGGGAGAGAGAGAATCCCAAGCAGGCTCTGTGCTGTCAGTACAGAGCCCAACGTGGGGTCTGTCTCACGAACCATGAAATCATGACCTGAGCTGAAATCAAGAGTTAGAGGCTTAACTAACTGGGCCACCCAGGCACCCCTAAAATTTTACTTTTAATTAATTTTTCTCCCTTTATCATTTTAAAACAAATCTTAAACATTTTCTTTTTAACCTCAAGATTTTAGCATGCATCCCTGTAGATAAGCATTCTTATTTAAACAAATATTTATTTATTTTTGAGAGAGACAGAGAAGAGCGCAAGAGAGTGGGAGAGGGGCAGAGAGAGAGGGAGACACAGGATCCAAAGCAGGCTCCAGGCTCTGAGCTGTCAGCACAGAGCCTGATGCGGGGCTCAGACCCATGAACCATGAGATCATGACCTGAGCTGAAGTCGGACGCTCAACCGACTGAGCCACACAGACACCCCTAAGGATGAGGATTCTTAAAAACAAAACAAAACAAAAAACCCCACATAACTACAGTAAACTTATAGCTAGCTCTTAAAAACTGACAGTAATTCCTTCCCTATATATATCTAGCCAGGGCCCAAATTTGTAGTTATCTCTTAAATGTCATAAATTGATTTTTAATTGTTGAGTCAGGACCCAAATAAGGTAAACACATGCAATTGTGTTTAAGATTTTATGATGTTTAAGATTTTAATATGTTTAAGATTTTATTAATCTGTAGGTTCCATTACACCTCACTATTTTTCCTTGACATTTATTTGGTTAGGGCACTAGGCCATTATCCTATAGTTTTTCCCAGTCTGGATTTTGGGAGTTGTAGCCTCATAGTGTGATTTAGCATGTTTCTTTGCTCTCTGTATTTTCTGTTAATTGGTAATTGTATCTAGAGTTTAGATCAGATTTAGGTTCTATCATTATTATTAGTAGTAGTAGGAGGAGGAGGAGGAGGAGGAGGAGGAGTATTTTTGGCTAGACTTCTTAATGGATAAAGCTGTGTTTTTTCATTAGGAGGCTCATAACTTCCAGTGTGTTGTCTTATTATAATGTTAACAACTGCTGATACACAACACCTAGATCTTCACATACACATTTAAATTTTAAAAGTTTTGATGTAAAAGCTATTCAGATGGATTTTCTGAACAACCAAGATTTGTTGAGAAGAGGTAAGTGCCGCCTGAGATTAACAATCACAAAAAAAAAAAACACTTCTAAAAAAACCATGAATGCAAATAATTCCTAATGATCCCATCAAAGGTTTGTTTCATTTATCCAAATTATATGCCATGGATCAGCAAGCACCTTGACAAGGAAACTTCTTTATGTGTGATATAAATCACCAATTGCTTCCTTATTTAAAACCTGGATGATGATCACAGCTCTGTGACTCCATAAATTTGAGTTTCTAATATTATGCAGAAGAACATAAAACCTGTTTATGCATTATAATGCAGCAATAATGTATCTTTTTGCAATCATTGGCATAACTAAATCTACTAACTTGCCTATAGCATGCATAATGACAACTTTGCAAAATGATCGGAATTTTAAATTTTAATACACCTTCAATCCAAATCCCTGCAGCAATTAAAGAGAAAACCACACATATCAAACCAACAAATGCCTTTAACTAAGTAAGCTGCAGTTTCCAGGGAGAGTTTCCATATGCCCTTTGAGACTATAGCAAAACTAGAGTCCAACAGATATAATTGCCTATTAAAGTAAGTCCTGATCGAAATGGTTTGCTTCCTCATCTTCTTTAAAATAAAGATTTACAGAAACTCAACATAAAACATAATGTTAGTTTAGGCTGCCCAAAGGGTCATTCTCCCATGTTTGGGGCTCCTTCTGTGGAGGCAAGATTGACGTGGAGAGCTGAGATATTTATCTGGCTCAGGATTTGGCAAATTTCTTTCTGCAAATGTCCAAACAGTAAATATTTTAGGCTTTATGTGCCATTTGATCTCTGTCACAACTATTCAACTATGCTACCACAGCAACCTTGGACAACGCACAAATAAATGAACATACTGTGTTCCAATAAAACTTTATTTATAAAAAAAAACAGGCAGTGGGCCTTGTTTGGCCTGTGAGTCATAGTCTGCTGACCCCTAATCTGGATGGTTCAAGCCAATTCTTACTTGTGTGAAGAAAATATTTTTTTCTTCCTCTAAATAATTGAGCTTGGCAGTCCACACTAATTGAGTTCAACAAAAGGGAGCTTAACTTTCCCCTTCATTTGATATGTGTAGACACAGGTTTTGTTATATTTTTAAAGCAAGTCCTTTGAGAAGGCCAGCCACCTGTCTGAGTTTATTAGAATTAATGAGGGAAAAGAATGGATTGTCCTATGTAGAACAAAAGAAATCTGTCAGAAGGAGGTTCAATACTTAATGGAGGCATTGTGCATTTTTACTTGGTTTTATAAAGCAACCACTTCAAAGCTGAAGACCAAAGAAAACTTGAGCACCAGAGAAAAAAGAGAGAGAGAGAGAGAGACAGAGAAAAGGATTTTAGTTGTCAGGGTCAGAAATCAATCATTAACTGTAACATTAAACATGAACTTTGTATTCCTGTTACTTCAAACAACAACAACAACAACAAAAACCTCACAATTCATTTAAAGTTGGCAACTCACTTTAAAGAAACTGGATGAATTGTTCCACTGTCTGAAATTAAAAATGTTCACTCTATCTTTAATTTGTTTCCAATTAACTTTTGTTACAACACTGATTATTCAATTGTATAAAATAATCATTCCTTGCAAGGAGGGCCTGTAGTCTTCAGGGTTTTAAAATACTACATGTCTAATATGCTTTATAAGCCCACATGAATGTATTCCAGAGAGAAATGACCGTTTATTTTAGTCTGAAATTAAAAAAAAAAAATGTATCTATGCTTTGTCTTGAATTTTCCAAGATTAATTTTTGGATGAATCTGGCAGAGGCTAGATCAAGATTATATTTTACTTTATCTTTTATTTTATCTTTTAAAATATATAGAGGAGCCTAATGCAGAGTCCATCGTGGACACAGAAGAAAAGTGCACTTGAAGTTATGACCGATTCAGATGCACTAAAAACCTAGAGATCTAGAAGGAATTTTATTTCTTAGGGTGAAGTGTTTATTTTCTTTGCGGGGGAGCAAAAATCCTTTTTTTTTTTTGTGCTTAGACTTATCTCCAAAGGACATTTTCTGGAGGTCGTCCAACTTGTTTTGTTAATGTTAAAAAGATAGCTTGCAAACATTCAACACATTATCTAACTCTTGCCATTTGCACTTTCCTTAATTCTCTGAAGTGTCAGGTATTGAAGACAGCTCCAAGGTCCATAGGCCTAATGTTCTGGCTCAAGGGAAAATTAGATTTTTGAGACGTAAGGAAGGATTTTTTACAATATATGTCTTTTCTGTCAAATGAGGCTTGACATTTGAAAACTTTAAGATTGAGGACACAGACAAATGATCTTTTTACATACAGAAGGAAGAAAAGGAATTGGTAAACAAGTTTATAACTGCTGTTTATAAAATCTGCTGATGATCCTGCTATTGGGAGACAGATTAAAGAATGTATTTTCCATGGATTTATCCCTGTAGCGGCTACAGAGAAGAACTACGATTTTGGCATTCAGTTCCCAAGACAGATTTTATAATGGAAAAAAAAAAAAAAGACAACACAGATTACACAGTGATGGACACTGTTTGTTAATTATATTTACATAATCATGGACATGGTCTTTAAACTACGTTAGCCTAAACTTGAATTTGGATATAAAAACGTGTTTTCATCTAATGATGAAACTAGAAATATGGAACATGTCCTCAGTATTTGTTCTTGCTTGTGCCTCTGATCTCATCATAGCGATGCTTGTTTTGAGGGCATTTCTGGCAGCACTGTGCTCATTTGTACAGTCTTAGATCTGATGACCTTTAAATTTATGACCTACTAAATAATCTTCTTCAGCTCTGGAGGAAAAAGAGATGGGTCAATAGAGTTTTAATTACGAAACGCCTGGCAGTGACCCTGCTAATAGAATACAGATCCTGCAGTACATAATGCAAACTAATCATCCTTTACATTGTTACATTTTGTTCTAGCCTAGGATGTGACAAACTTAAGAAATGAGGTTTTTAGAGCAGTGTAAAGAAAAATGGCTCCTATGCTCATTAAGTCTGAGAATATCCTCGTGGGACTGCTTTTTGTGGAAGCACATTTTCCATTGAAGCTACACTGCAGTGTTTTGAGATGCATAGTGTTTTCTGGAAAAAGACGTATATGGTCATAGCTATAGGACAGCTATTGCGCGAATACGTTTTTCTGTGAATATCTTTTTAGTTTGCCAGCATTTCCAGCTTTAACGATAGTGTTATACACAAGTGAGTAAGTAAGTTTTGTCTCTGTTGAGGGTTGTACATCCCTGAAAGGAAGGGATGTACAGAATTCTGACAGGGCGTCAACAAGTTCTCGCAGATCCAGACCAAGCCAACTACAAGGGGATAACAGCATCCTTTCATGATGTGACGAATGGATGACTTTCAGTTAGAGGCTTTTAGTTGAGGATTACAGTGCCAGGGAAGATGACTAAGTTGAAATGCTTTGGAGAAAAACTCATCTCTGTGTTGCCATTTGCCTTCTAGACATTCTCCAATACATTTGGCCATGGGCTGGGATTTCCTGTAGAACTCGAAGAGTTTTAAAGGAGTGTTTTACTACTAAATAATAGGAATACCCCGCACAAGAAAACATCTTTGGGAAGGGAATTACTAGAGATTTTTATCAAATAATAAGAATTAAGAGGGAGGTGTGACATGTGGTTTGGAGAAATGATTGGCTTTGGTAGAAAAAAACCTCACAATGTTGCCTTTGGAAAAAGTTGTTCCCGATGAATTCTTTTTCCCCCATGTAATAGTTAGGTTGTAAGTCGATTCTCTGGGTAATGAGGTTGTGCCTACATAGTCAGTTTGGGAATTTCTGTAGAATGTAAGTCAATTTAATTATGTATTTTTTAGTTTTTGAAAACTCTTTATTGTAGCCCACAGAGAAAAGTGCACATAATCTGAGTGTAAACAGCTTGACAAATTTTCACTGTGGTATCCAGCATCCCCATCAAGAGACATAACATTACCAGCATCTGGAAGCTCTGCTTACGTTTCTTTCCAGATGCTTCTCCCACTTCTAAGGTACAACTATTCCTTATTTCTCCATTATAGATTATTTGTGACTTTTCCTAACTTGGTATAAATTGAATCATAGAGAATGTATTCTTTTGGGTCTGGGCGCTGTATTTGTTAGATTTATCTATATGACTAGAAGTAGTTTTAGATTATTTATTTTTATTGCTGCATGTATTTTATTATATGAATATACCACAATTTATTTTTCCATTCAACCATTTTGCGGGTAGTTCCCAGTTTTAATGATTGTGAATAGTGCTGCTATTAGACATTAATGTACGTGGTTTTTGGTAAATATGTCTATGCATTTCTATTGTATACATTTTTGTCTCTAAAAAGCACACTTTGTTATAGTTATTTAAAAGTATTTGTCCACTCCAGTACTGAAATCTGTGGTTCTGCATCTAATGATTTATTTTTTCCTCTTGATTATTGGTCATATTATCTTGGCTCCTATATTTAGTAATTTCTTATTTTATGCTCTAAACTATAATGAAAAGACTCCTAGAAGTCCCAGATGGCTTTGTCTTCCACCGAAGGGCAGGCAGACAGAGACAGACAAAGGGGAGCATCACTTGAATCCAGAGATTGCACTGGACTGGGGCTGAATGGGTTGCAATGTCAATAAAATTTAATGACATCCTGCTTGCTGCCATTCCTTGAATGTAGTTGTACCGTAGTTTTGATTGAAAGGCCGTTAATTACCCTTCTCTTCCGTCTTTCCTTAAAGACTGTAAGAGATCCAGCTCTGTGTTTTAGAAATTCCCAGTCCGGCCCTCAAGCCACCTTTCCCGGGCCACTTGGAGAGACCGCAGCAATCTTAAGGACAGGACTGGTCATGTACGTGAGGCAGCTCTCTCCCCTGGCCCGCGTGTTTCCTAAGCCCTATGAAACCGCGGGGAATCTCATTCCGTCTTTTAGGAGTTTGGGCCCTGGCTCTACACCCTTCTGCCAAACCTCAGAACTCAGCAAAGGCCCTAGGATGTAAAACAGCAGTGCATTTGCAGCTCCCCCAAGTTTCCATGTTGTCCTCTGGCACCATACAACTGCTAAATGCTCTTCTGGTTTCTCTTCTCCGTGCTAAACATCTCTGATCGGACCCTCGGCTATCCTCAGCCTGAGCCTAGAAGCAGCAAATGCCCTGGTCACCAGATATCCCTTATAATATTTCTGGAATTTTAGTTGGTTTACTCTTTGTCGTTTCCACAGCTCTCTGATGTCTTTACACATCTCTTATCTTTGAGGATATCTTTCTTTTTCTACTTTGGCACCACAGAAGCATTGGTCCCTCACAACCTACTACATCCCAGAAACAGAGGTCGAGTAAATTAATTTTAATTACAGGTTGTTGTATATAATTGCCTTTTGCAGGGTAAGTGCAATTACTCAATTTGCATTCTCGCAGCAATCCCATGACTTCCAATTCCAATTGGAATTTGCCTTCTCACCTCCAGTTCCAAGCAGATAGGCATCCGTCTTTCTATTTTATGGATTAGGGACTAGGGTCCAAAAAATTCAATCTCTTGCGGAAGATCAATCTGCCAAGGGGCAGAGAAGGACCTTGTATCTTTTAATTCCCTCAAGGCCAGCACTATTTACTACACACCACAACTATTTTTCACAAATAACTAAAAACATGGTCACAGACAATTTGGCAGATATTTACATATCAATCACAGATTTGGGATTATTGCGATGATTTTATATGTTTTTTTTTTTTTAATTTGATACCAGTGTGTGTGGGGAAACATAACTGGAAAGCTAACACATGAAGGGGGTTTATAGGACACGAAAACTATAACCCCGATTCTCAAAATTCATCCTGCCCACTGTTGTGGGTAATGCCTAGAACGTCATCATTCTGACTTTAAACCTTTGGGTAAATGGAATCTTCCTGAGACTGTCAAAACATAGATATTCCTGTTTTATACATCATAGTGACAACGAAACTTCCGGAGGATGGAAACCATATGCCCTAGGGAGTGAGCCAAAGCGCTGGAGTGCACAAAAGCGAAAAGAATGGGTAATGCACAGACGGACAACGCACACATCTCAGAAAGCCAACACAGGTGCAGGTGAACTGTGAATAGTGGATGGTCAGAGAAGACCAGTATGGTGAGGGGTCAGTTAACCATAAAATTGTAGATGTTATAGGTGAAAGAAACATGAGCAATAGGTTGAAAAGTCGGTCAGCTAGTAGAAGGTAGAGAAGGGCAGGCTCAAGGTCAGATGGTGTGGATGTGCCTGTTTGGACTCACAGTAGAACAACTTTCAAATTGGATATGAATGTCATTAGAGGGCAGTAGTTTTCAGTTGAACACCATCGCCAAACCTTCCTATTATCTTTTGTTCATTGATGTTTCATCTCTGCCTCTTGAAAACATTTGTGCTTATAACCCTTGACTAGTTAAATCATTTTATTTTATAGATGAGATCCTGAGCCTGGAAAGTGGCACGTCCAGCTTAATGAAGCATGTCCTTCTTGTCATCATTCTCAGAAAGCACCTCCTCATATTAGTTCATAACCTATTCATCATTAGTTTACCCAGTGGTTATTTTACTGCACAACATGCTTTATAAAACAAAACAAAACTTTTCTCTCCACTAGACTGTCTCTTTCTTTCCCCACCCACAAAAGACTAGACATTTTTGTTTTAGGCGATTGATATAAGGCCAACGGGCAGAAAACATGGAACAGATTTCAACCTAACTATAGTAATTAACGATCTATAAATTTCAGCTGTCTCAGAAAGGATTTTGGAATAACACACGCTCGGGCATGGGAAGTGTTCAAGCCAAGATTAGGGAGACTGAAGAAGGAAATCCTATATTTAATGGGAGTTTGACTCTGAGATCTCTAAATTGCCATCTGAGTTAAGAAACATACAGAAGTCCTGATCTGGATCTGTAGAATCTGTAAATTTAGCATCCGTATGCCTACCTCAGAATCGATCTCCATTCTCAAACCCACACCTTTCCTATTATAGCTCTGTGTCTCTCTGTGTATCATAAAACATATACACTCATATGTGCACATATTTGTTTCATATAAATGTATCTCATATTTATTGAGAACAACACAGCATTTTTGTGCTGTTGAAGATATAACAGTGGACCAAGATGTTGTTGCCAGAAAATAGCCATGTTCAGTGAGATTCTTTAGGATTAAAGGACCCAATTTTGGAATAAGCTAAAAGTGAAGGAGGTTGAGGATTCTGTTAGTCATCTTTGATTTAAACTGTGAGTTGATGAAACATTCCCATGTAATCTTTTCTAGGGTTTAGATCTCTATCCAAAGCAGTCAGAGGCCTTGTATTACAGGACATCGTGCTAATGTAAGCAAAACATTGCTGTGTCTGGGCAGAGACTGCAACCCTAGAAATGGCTGACAAAGAGTCCTTTTGAGAGATTTTGTATCTGTGTAAGTAAAGAACCGCAAAGGAGTTCAACCTTTTGTTTTACTTTTCTTTCTTTTTCTTTGTGAAAGAGAAACAAAACAATTTTTGTTCCATTACAAAATTTGCAACTAATGAAATGTTTGGAGATCCATAAGGCTAGACAATATGGCCATGTGGAGTTTTTAGAAAATTTCATTTCTTTAAATAAAATGTGCAAACACATGGAATAGTTTGCAAACTTCTTATAATTTGGAAGCAACTACTTTCTTGGCTCAAAATTTCAATAGTTTGTTTTCCTACAACTAATGTGACAGATTGGAATGGAGAAAAGGAAAGTAGAAAAGGATGGTATTAATCCTCTACTTTGAAACCTTCAGGAACTCAAAGGTCATGGACTATAGTACAAAGTTCTGGATTGTTCTACTAATTTCTTTTAGGAAAACCATTTTGTAGGGAAATAAAACGACTTTTTTACCTCATGACACATCATTCCTTTTCCAAATACTACCTGTAAATATGAGCAAATTTCTTTCTAACATCTTGCCTCATGTAGGACCTTTAGATTGTAATAAATATTTCTATGAGGTAGGCTTAAGTCATTGTATCTAATAATCCATTGCCAAATCTGAGGTTATGAATATTTAACCCCTATGATTTCTTTAAGATGTTTATAGTTTTAGCTTTTACATTGAGATTTTATCTATTTTGAGTTAATTTTTACATATGATACGAGGTAAGGGTCCAACTTCATTATTTTGGGTACGGATATCCACTTGTGTTCTCCTTAGTATCTTACTGAGAAAGAAAACTAACTTGCTGACCCATAGGAAAACCATCCCATTTCTTAAAAAAATTTTTTTTAATGTTTATTTATTTATTTTTGAGAGAGAGAGAGTCAGAGCGCAAGCAGGGGAGGGGCAGAGAGAGGGAGACACAGAATCTGAATCAGGCTCCAGACTCTGAGCTGTCAGCACAGAGCCCAATGCAGGGCTCAAACTCATGAACTGTGAGATCATGACCTGTGCTGAAGCTGGGCACTCAACCAACTGAGCCACCCAGGAACCCCATTAAAAGCATCCCATTTCTAAATAGCTGTAATTATTAGCAAATTTATTTCTAGCATGCTGCTACATGGAAGACTTTTTATACCATGATAAATTTCTAAAAAGTATGCTTGAGTTATAAATGTTGAAATTTGAACTTGCCTTCTATCAGTTGAGAGGCTAGTGCATTTCAAGACGTGTAGTAAGTTAGTATTATTAATAATTATTAATTAATTAATTAATAATTATTAATAATTATTTGTTGAGGAAGAATTGTTGGTAGAGTGAAATGTACTCAGAGAATATCTTTGGCTTTTGACTTCAAAACCAAATTGCTACTACATATTTCTATGACAATGAGGAAGTTACCCAACCATTCTGAGCTTTGTTTTCTTATCTATCAGATGAGGACAGCAGTATCTTTTTCCTATGATGTGTTATGAAAATTAAATGTGATAATGTATTGTAAAACTGCCTTGAAAAAAATAAGAACTCAATAAATATTAATTAGGATTGACTTGGCTCTAACACAAATTTATTTTTAGGATGTAGATCTTCATATATTCTTTTTTTAGAGCAGCTTTGAGGTACAATTGCTATTGTAAGCGCACCCATTGACATCAAATTGCACATATTTAAAGTGTGCAGTTTGAAACATTATGCTGTTTGCATCCATCCATGAAAGCACCACCACAGTCAAAAAATAATGTCTTCTTGCCTCCTTGTAGTCACTCTTTCCTGCCCCTGCACCCCCACCCCCCAGTCCTTCCTTCCCCAGGTACCCACTGATTTCTGGCTTGTCATTGTAGATTAATGTGCATTTTCCAGAGTTTTCTGTAAATGGAATTATGCAATATGTATTGTCTAGTTCACATATTAGTATTAGTATATGATATATATTAGTATAATGATGCTGAGATTCATGCTTACTGTTGAGTGTATCTCACTCACATATTAGTATAATGATGCTGAGATTCATGCTTACTGTTGAGTGTATCAGTAGCTCATTTATTTTTATTGCTGCTTGTATTTCACTGCATGGATATGCCAGTTTGTTTATTTACTGACCTGTTGAGGAATATTTGGTTTGTTTCCATTTGGGGGATATTAAATGTAAAAGATGTGGGAAAGAGAGACGAACAGGTGAAGCACAGAGGATTTTTAGGGCAGCAAAACTACTCTATATGATTCTATAATGGTGGACGCATGTCAGAATAATGTGTCCAAACCCAGAGAATGTACAACACCAAGAGTGAAAGCTGATGTAAATTATGGACTCTAGGTGATGATGATGATGTCAGTGTAGGTTCATTAATTGTAACAAATATATCACTCTGGTAGCAGATGTTGTTAATGGGGGACGTTACGTATATGAAGGGGAAGGGCGTAAATGGGAAATCTCTGAACCTTTCACTCAATACCTAAACCTAAGCCTAAAACGACTCTAATATATTAAGTCTGCTAAAATTTTTTTTAAACATCCATACGGAAGTTTTTGTGTGAACATCTGATTTCAGTTCTTTTGGGTAAATGCTTAGGAATACAATGGTTGGAACATATGGCATGTATATGTTTAACTTTTTAGAAGACTGCAAGACTGTTTTCTGAAGTTGCTGTGCCATTTTTTTTATTTCCACCACTCATGTATAAATTCCCAGTTGCTTCTTTCCTCACCGTCACTTGGTATGGTCAGTCTTTTCAATTTTACTCATTCTAATTGGTGGGAAGTAGTCTCTCTTTGTGGTTTTAATGCACACTGCCCTAATGATCTACCATATTGAGTTTTTACTTATGGGCTTCTTTGTCATTTGTACAAATTTGGTGAAGTGTCTGTTAAAACATTTTACCCAATTTTTGTTTGGTTGTTTTGTTTTCCTGCTGAGTTTTGCGAATTCATCTTGGAGTCCAGAAAGAAGTTCTTTATCAGGTATATATTTTGCAAATATTTTTTTGCTACTTGGTGGCTCATTTTTTCATTCTCTCAGTGGTCCTATTAAAGAACAGAAGTTCTTAATACTGATGTAGTTAAATTTGCCAATTTGGTTTTTTTGTTTTTGTCCTTTTTCTTTTTGGTGTTGCATCTAAGCAATTTTTGCCTAGCCTAGGTCACAAATATTTTCTCTTAAGTTTCTTAAAGAAGTTTTACAGTTTTAGGTTTTACATTTAGGTCTATGATGTGTTTTAGTTTTTGTATATGATACAACATATGTATCAACATTCATTTTGTTGTGTATTTATATCCCAATTATTCTGGTACCATTTGTTGAAAAGATTTCTTTCTCTACTGTGTGATCTTTGCATCTTTTGCAAAAATTACTTGTTTATATAAGAGTCTATTTCTGGACTCTACTCTGTTCTACCAATCTATCTGTCTACCTTGATGTCAATAACACAGTGCCTTGGTAACTATGGCTTTTAATAAGTCTTGAAATTAGGTAGTATAAATCTTCCAGTTTTGTTCTTCTTTTTACAAAGTTTTTTTTAAAAATTATTATTTTTAATAAAAAATAATTTTTATCCTAGGTCTTTTGAATTTCTTTATAAATTTTTGCATCCGCTTGTGAATTTCCAGACACACACAAAAAAACCTATTGGATTTTTTTTTTGTAAGCTCATTTGGTTGTTTTTCTCATATTATGTTGAATCTATACCTGTATTTATTAAGAGTCAAATCTTAGTATTGAGTCTTTTGACCCATAGAACAGTACATTTCTACTGTTGTTCAGGTTTTATTTATTTTTCTCATCAGTCTTCTGTGGTTTTCATTGTACAGGTATTTGTCCCTAGGTAGTTCATGTTTTTGATGCTATTCTTAATTGTAGTCCTTGTTAAATTTCAGTTTCCAATTGTTCATCACTAGTCTATAGATGTAACATTGACTTTTCTATATTGATCGTATATCCTACAAACTTGCTAAAATCATGTATTAGTTCTAGTAGCGTTTTTGTAGATCCCAATGAATTTTCTACATAGACCATTTTGTCATTTGTAAATAAAGGCAGTTTTATTTCTTTCTTTCCAATCTGGATGCATTTTATTTCTTTTTCTGTGTGTTACTGCACTGGCTAAAACCTCTAGTTCAATGTTGAATAGAAATAGTGAGAACAGATGACCTTGGTATAGTGTTCTTTGTGTTTCTTGAACTTTGTGTTTGTTGAACTTCTTCACTCTGTGGTTTTATAGTTTTAATCAAATCCGGAAATATTTTGCCATTATTTCTTCAAATATTTCTTTGTTTCCCCCTTTTCTCTCTTTTCCTTCAAGGATGCCAAAGAAATATGTGTTAGGCTTTTTGATGTTGTCTCACAGTTCACTGATGCATTTTCACTTAATTGCTTTTTTTGTGGGGGGAAGGGTGTTTTCAATTCTTTTTTTTCTTCAAGGTCACTAATATTTTCTTCTGCAATGTCTAGTCTGTTGTTATTCTCAGTCGGTGTATTTTTTAGTCCCTTCCCCTTGCCTCCCCCACTAAGGCAATACCCTTCTGAGTATTCTCCCCAGTGCTTTGGAATTATGATGTTTTCCAGTATGACTAGTAGAGCAGGAACTACTTCTTTCTCTGTGTGAGACCCTGGCAGTTTCCTTTTACTCTTCTAATGGTTATTCCCCTTATCTTGGGTGGTTTGGTCACTGATCAGTACTCTCCTGGATACTCAAGGGGCTCTCCACATCTCCATAATCCTCTCTCTGTGAAGTAGATGGGCTTCTGTGGAAAGGACACACCTCGTAGAATTATTCACACTTTATAAACCTAGGGTCAAAAACTTCTTCTGTAATGGGCCAGATGGTAAATATTTTAGGGTTTGCAGGCCATATGGTCTCTGTTGCAACTATTGATTCTGTCATTATAACATTAAAGCACTTATCATATGTAAATCAACGGGCATGGCTATGCTCCAATAAAGTTTCAAATACAAAAGCGTGTGGCAGGCCAGATTTGGCTTATGGGCCTTAGCTTATTGACTACTGACTGTCTTTTGGATTTTGTTTTATTTTGCTTTTATAGTTACTCGCTCCTGGATACAATTTAAGCAGAAAACCTTATTCCAAATTCAAAGCAGAAAGAAGAGTATACTGCTATTGAAAATGTTCAGGCTGGTATATACTGACGCTCGGATTCGTTATTTTTGTCTTCGGTTTCTGGAATGCTAAGTAGTGAATCATTTAAGGCTGACATTTAAGCTAATTGCTCTTTAATGTACATTTGACATACGAAGCAACATATTGCAATCTAAGAATAATTAAGATAAATCATTTGCTTCTATTGCTGTGGAAAAGACAAACTATTTTCCAGCTCCCTCCCTCCTACTGTCTGAACCAGAGTGTGCTGCAGTCAAGATAGAGAATTGAGACTCGCTGCTCACACTGCACCTTAGTGTCTCCCTGAAATAACCAGGAACAGCACATGCAGCGCGAGTGGCAGCCTCCTGGATGCGAGCTCTGCCATCAGACAACCTCCCCAGATGGGACTGCGTTCCAGGGGCTGCGCTCCGGAATTCCTCTGGAGCCCTTTGGCAGGCAGCCAGCATGCTGTGAAGGATTAGACTCTGCTCCCTCCCTCCTACATAAACCCCCAGAGGAGTTCCCTCTTTAAGTTTAAAAGACTGGCTGCAACCAGCAGGTCCAATAAGTGGACCTATTTGTAAGTTGGATATCTTGGGAATTATGCTGCACAAATAGGTCAGAGTTGAATAACTAGTATGTGCAAATTGACTTTTCTCTTAGGGGCGGGTGGTGGGAAACCCTCAGAGTTTTCTCTAGGGGGATTATACCATCATACAACAACTGTCACAGGGGCGCAAGACATGTTTGAGTAGAATGGATCATTTGTTTCTGTGGGCACCTCGCTTTTAGTTATAAACTTAACTGATCATATTTCAAAAGCATGTTGTAATGTATGTTCTTTAAAGGAAACCTTTTCTCCATTTATGCTAAGCAAGTAAAGGTTTCCAACTTTATTCTATGTGGTTACATATTATGAAATCAAAAGGCTGCTATTTCTCTACAAAGCCAATGCTAGTTCCTTGTAAATACAGATTTTTGGTGAGCTTTAAAATAAAATGCATGGGCCATTTTTCTATATTGTAATTTTTCTTGAAAAGAGGTCAATTCTATGAACAAATTTACCATATTTGATTGAATATATATTTATCACATATTATGTATGATGTGTCTTTGCTACAAAGCAAGCTCTGTGACAGCTAAAATTATGTACCTTTTCCATTGCCGTGTCCCTAATGGCTAGAGGAACCGGACACATAGTTGTATCATTAAATATTGGTGCAGTAAATGAATGCATGGATATAACTGACCTCACCGGGTGGGAGGACTGAATAACTATTGAAACATGTCTACAGAAAATAGTAACTTCATTTTTATAGGGTTTAAAGGTGGGAGTCTTCTCTATTGAGCAGAAATTAACTACACAGTGTGATCTTCCAAGAAGGTCTTTGGTGGCAAGACACTTTATAGAGAATATGGGCGAAAAGAGTCTTACTTCTAGGAATAATCCTTTTTGTTGTTTTTGTTACTCATTTCTGTCCATGTTGAATTGTGGTCAGAAAATGTGGCTTGTATTATAGCAGTTCTTTGCAATTTGTCTTATGAATCAATTTTTGTCTGCCTCTGCGAAGTGGTTTTCTAACCTCCCCTCCCCGCCCCCATTTTACCCTATCACTGATGCTTATAGCCTTTCTGGGTTCTGGGTTTTGGCAGTGATCTCAGACCCTATACAGACATGAAAACAAAGTTCAAGGCCACCCAAAACTGGTAGATGCTTAGCTGCGTAGGACTGTTTTCACTGCATTTCTGATCTTATAGATACTTCCTTATTTTCTTCCCCAAGCTCACCCATTCATCTGTAAGGCAGTATGAATATTTCACATAGCACTCTTACAGGGCTCACAGTGGAATGTCCAGATATCTTGCTGAAATATTGTGAGACATAGAAATCTTTTCTCAAGGTTCGAGGTTCTTTCTCCCCCTGTCTTTAGGGCCATGAAGGAGGGGTAAAAAGTGAGAAAGTGAGTCACAAGTATTCAGTTTTCGCATTACCATCTATTCAATTGGAACAAGGTTTGATCATGGTAGAGGTGGATAATGCAGCAAGCTGCAAGATAGAAATTTGGTTTGGAAAATGTGGCTTATTTTTAAACTAATTAAAACTTCTTGATTGTGTTCTACTGGCCAGCCATCTCCTGTGCAAAATGGGAGTAAGGATAGAGCTACTAGTTTCTAATTCGGTTTGCAATATTTGACACGAGCAAAGTGCCTTTTTAAAAATAATCTTAGAGTTCCATAGAATTTTATCACCTTTATGCCTTGTTGGAACTAATAATAAATTGTTTATTATAACATGTTATAAATGTTACTTTTATTCATGTAAAATAATATAGTCTATTACTATGATTTAGCATTTTACTTAGGGCCATTACCTTGCAGTGACTATAAAAAGATACTGTTCTTGTCTTCCAGAAGGGGGGATAGTGTAAGCTGAGCAGAAATGGAACCATTATCACTAAAGAACAGGCTATATTGGTAGTATACTTTGTGTGTAGTAACATACTTATGCCCTTTATTTGCAAAATTTTATACACTTTTCTCAGTGTGTGTGTGTGTATGTGTGTGTGTACCTATTTTCCAAGTTGATACATGAATAATAAATAAGGACTACAGTAATACAATGATAGAGAATGGAATATCTTAGGAATTTAAGGGAAAAAACTTTTTTCTTACATTTTACTACTAAAGGTGTAAGTAACAAATACTGGAAAACCCATATAACAGGAGTTAATAAAACCAAATTTTAGTAATTCAGCAACGACCTCTCCTATACAATACACATTTTACACTTGCAGATCTAGTGGCTTAAATTTCACTATTCAGTTGTTACTTAGTTGTTATTCCAATGAGAGTGAGTCATGAAATTGCTGTTTCCATCATACCTAAACTCAGAATTTTGTGTCGTTTTATGTAACCTACAAACTTTCAAGATATTTTGTTTTACCTCCTTTTTCCTTACTGTTTAACTTGGCAACTGTATAAAGCTTCTCACTACAGAGTAATCAAGTTCATCTTAAGGCTGAGGCAGGTAACAAGTTGCCAACCATATTATTTTTAAGTGCTTTATAGAAATGATCTGCCCATTATAGCATTAAAAAAAATCACACAGACTAAGAATCCAGGCACTGGAGTATGAGTGGAAAAGCTCAGGATTGGCGTCCTAGCTTTTGCTTGCTAACCACATGAAGATGTAGGTCAGAAAAGGTGAAATACCAATTACATACACTTCTGCCTAATCCTATCTACATATTACCAGCACATTTCTTAACGTCATGAGCTGTGGTGTTGTCCACTGAAAAATGATGATACTGTTCGACACAGAAGATGGATGTCAGGCATAAACCAAGTGTTACATTTTATTACCTTTTAAACCGTGAAGCACTATAAATATATGTTGCAATCATTAAGAATTAGTATCATGGATTCTAACTTACATTCTCACTTTAATCCCTATGATTTTAATTCTATCTGGAAATTACATTTGTATGGATTGGACTAAAGAAATGTGACAATATTGGAGGAGCAGAGGTTAGGATCACACACAACCAAGGGAAATGAAAAGGTCATGTTTTAGGAAAGAAAAAAACTAACAGTGAGATTTTATTTTATTTTATTTTTTTAAGATTGTCAAATAAGTTTTAGAAGTGATTGGGCTGCTCATTTAGGCAACTGGCTGTCTTCATTGTCTTTATCATCACATCCTTATCCTCACCCTCATTCATAGATAAAAACAATAAAATGGACCCTCTCGTTAACGGTGTAAATTCTTGACTTGGTGGAATGAAGGGAGTCTCCAAAAAGGTGTACAAAGGAGTGATAGTGTTTTCTAGAACTCACTTATGGGGGGAATTGCTAGAGAGGCCTTGTTTTCCTCCTGCAAGAGGAGGTCTCTGCCCAACACCTGGCAACAGTCTACGATAAAACTGTTCACACCCAGGTTCTGAAATACTTACGGATGACTACTAAGAGATTTTTAATATTGTTATAAGAACTAAGGAAAAAATAGAAATTCATTAATTGCAGGGAGGTAAGCATTTGAAAAAATACATCTCTCCACATACACAGGCACGTGGCAACACTGCTCGCTTCCAAATTTACCAAGATGAAGCAAGCTACAATCTGGTAAAGGTATTGGACCCCATGCGTTTCCCATACATTAGCAAGTCTGGAACAAGTCCTCTGTGTTAAACCAAAAAATGTCTGTCAGGAAAGCAGGCAAGTATCTGCCCCTAACAGAGCTGGAAGAAAAGGACACATGAGCACAGAAGCTGATGGGGTTGTTTACAAAGTCTCAGACTGGTGGGCATCTCCCAGGGAGAGAAGGGCCAGTGAGTGGAATGGCAACAGACCATAAGGTAGAGCACTGCCCGCCATGATGGACGCCAGCTGGCAGGTGCACTGAGGGACGAGCGAAAGCTGCTCACATGCATGGCTGCTGTCTTAAATTGTGATGTCACAGCTGGCTTGGGCGTCACAAATTCCCAATTTCATGCTTTCTATGAATAGTTGCTCAGTGGTTAGTACCCAGCCAGAGGAATTCAGAATAAAAGAAGTTTTGCTACTTGTGACACTTCTTAGGATGAACACAGAAAGCAGAATTTCATGTACCCTCCAGTCAATGTATTGTCTACCAATATACCTCACAGAGAAAAAAAAAAATTCAGATGGTTTTCAGAACAGAGATCTGAGAGTCTTGAATATGTCAAGTTGACATTTCTAATTGTTTCCAAACAGAGCCTCTAAGGAGACCACAAAATACATAAGGATTTGAAATGATACTCAATTATTTCAACTTGTTTATAGTCATTATAAACATATACTGTGTTTATAATGTGTGTACATTACATTATATGTAATTACACATATAATTACATACAATATATAAAAAATGTGTATATATGTGTATATATTCATATACAATGGAGTATTGTGGAGCATACAAAATTTTAATGAGTCCCTCTGATATTATCAGTAACATATTGATTTTTCTATTGCCCTTCAAAGATTTTGTTAAAAAAAGATGAACAGAGAGGAATAGTATAATAAATATGAAATGAGTTTCATGACTTGTTTATCCTTAACTTAAAGGTAGCGTAGGTGAGAAACAGCCTCTGGAGTAACACCTGGGTTTGAATTCTAGCACTACCATTTTATAATAATAATGAAAATAAATTGAGCTAGTCTTTATAGAATGCTTACTGTGTGCAAGGTGCTATGTACAAGGCATTATCTATTATCATTATCTATTATCCACAGAATATTATCTATAATCCTTATAGTAATCCTAGGAAGTGGATGATTAGAAAATTTATGGGCTCTTATGGCTACAATTTTTAGCTCCTCAAAGATTTCCCAATTTATACCTCTAGGCCCCGTCACTCTCCCAGTCTCCAAACCTCCATCTCTGCTTGGCTGACAGGTGTCCCAACATTCTGTCAAATACAACATGCCAAACACTGAATTTATCAACTCCCCTTGCCCCCACCAAATTAGTGCCCCCATGCTTCCAACTTCCTTATTTATAGCACACGTACCTGATTTTAATGAAATGCTACCCGTCCCCTAGATAGGATCTCTTCTTTTCCCTTTCCTAAATATTTATCCAGCCCAACTTTGCAATATCTCTTTTCATCTTTATTTTCTCCTTTCAATTCCTACCGCTTTCAGGCTTAATAACCACTGGGCTGACGGG
The DNA here is from genome assembly GCF_027475565.1 of Acinonyx jubatus. Taxonomy (NCBI): domain Eukaryota; kingdom Metazoa; phylum Chordata; class Mammalia; order Carnivora; family Felidae; genus Acinonyx; species Acinonyx jubatus. Next base: position 16,951,361 of record NC_069382.1, read on the forward strand.
CCCCTTTATATTCTTGGATGTGGACATCAGCTAAATGTTTCATTTTGCCTGGGAATGATACCACATCCAGAGCACTCACTCATTTCATACTTTCTCTCTTCTCAAACCTTCGGCACCTATAGCCCTAGCTTTACACTTACGTGATGATGCAAACGGGAGTAGTCACAGAGGATTTCCAGCCTTTGTTGTCCCCCTTGACACCTGTACAATACACCTGTATATTCTGCTCTGCTTCCTATCAGAAATGTTCCCATGGTAGATAAAGTAGCCCTCACAAAGCTATTTCCTAATCACCAGGAACTGTGAATATGTTAGGGTAAATGGCAAAACGTGATTTTTCAGATGGAATTATGGTTATAGACCTCAATGGAGGGAGATTATCTTGCACTTTAGCCCCTAAAAGCAGAGCACTTTCGCTGGCTGAAAGCAGGAGAGAAGTGGCAGAAAAGTTGGTGGAATTCGATGCCTAAGAAGGACTCCATGTGATATTGCTGGTTAGCACAGAGGAGGCAACATGACAAGGAATGCTGGTGACTTTAAGGAGCTGAGGGAGTCTCCTGGCTGTCAGCCAGCAAGGAAATGGGGACCTTGGTCATACAACCACAAGGAACTTAGTTCTGCCAACAACTTGAATGAGCTTGGAAGTGGACTCTCTCTCTCCCACAGTCTCCATATTAAAGTTCTCGGTGGCCAACACTTTGATTTTGACCTTGTGATACTGTGAGCAGAGGAATCAGCCAAATCGTCCCAATCCCTGCACACTCTGACCTACAGAGCCTTGCAGATGATCAATTTGTTTTTTTAAGCTGAAAACCTATGGTAATTTGCTATAATAGTTGGAGAAAACCAATACAGGTTCCATTTCTGTTCATTTATTCAATGACCTTGAATGCCACAGCCTTCCTTTTTCTCTTTAGCATCATCAGCTTTTCCTCTGGCGAATCATTTTCATCAGCATATGAAATGATATTATTTCTTCCATCTTAAAACAAAAAAATCTCTCTTGGCTCTACTTTCCCCTGCAACTACTGTTTTATTCCTCTATTCTACCTCTTCTTCCCTATTTTTCTTCCCTACCTCGTCTTAAGTTAAAACTCTGAAAGAGTTGTCTCTTTTAGTACTTGTGTCTGTGCTTCCCCTTTCCGTTTTTCTCTTCCCACTAGAATCAGGCATTTGCCTCTCTCACCATTACACTTAAAATCCACTTGGAAGAGTCACCAGTGGCCTACATGTTGCTAAATCCAAATGTTTAATCACTGTTCTCATAGGACTTGACCTATATCCAGCATTTGGCACAAGTAACCCCTTCCTCTTCTTTGAAACACTTTTTCGATTCATCTTCCAGAACCCCACAATTTGATTTTCTTCCTAACTCACCACTTTTCCTTTTCAATTTCCTTCTTTGGTCCTTCCTCATTTTCCTGCAGTCTTAATATTGTGTTGTCACAAGACTTAGGTCCTCAGACTTCTTCTCTATCTACACTCATTCCTTTGCTGACCTCATCTAGTCTCTAAATGCCTTATATATGGTCAACTCCCAAGTTTCTCTCTCTAGCCTGGACCTCTATTCTGAAGTTCAGACTTGTCTATCTAATACTCACTCAGTATCTACACTTGGGTGTCTAATAGTCATCTCAAGTGTAATAATGTCTAAGACTGAGCTCCTGGGGTGGTAGGGGGAAAAATAGGCAAAGGGGATTAAGAGGTGCAATCTTCCAGTTATAAAATAAATAAGACATCAGCATGTAAAGTATAGCATAGGAAATAGAGTCGATCATACTGTAATTATTTTGTAGGATGACAGTAAGTAGACATACTGTGGTGACCATTTCGCAATGTATATAAATACTGAATGGAATCACTATGTTGTACACCTGCAACTAATGCAATATTGCATGTCAGTTATTCTTCAATTTAAAAAAGTTGAAGGTGATTTTGGTCCAAGATAGCCACATAGGAAGCCCCTAAACTCACCTCTTCCATACACATACCAGATCTACTTCTATTTATAGAGTAATTTCTCCTGAAGAACTGAGGCCTGACCGAACAGCTTCTGCACAACAAAAAAAGCGATATCAAATAGTGAATGGCAAGAAAGATGAAAATATAGTAATGAAAGGAACCTGCACACCTGACCCTGGGAACTGCAGTGGGGAGGGATAGTACTAAACGACCATGAACACATTCATGTGCCCTCGGATGTAGGAAAAAAGCTGTGTCTTAAGAGGGCAGTCAGAATATAAAGGAACCAGTCCTAGAACCCTACCAAATAATAGAAGAGCTGCTGGAATTCTCTCTAGGTCAGAGGGGCTGGTGAGCACCATGGTTTACATTTCCCATCCGCCTTGATAGCATGGATAGGAGCAGGGTCTGGGCGCCCTCACTGTGAGTCCCTAAGCCACACCACCTCCCTAGCCCGCCCACCAAGGTGGCATCAGTGTGACACACACTGGGACACACCTGGTTGGTATTCACTACAGCTACAGCTGTCTCACCAAGGTAACACAGTCACAAAGTATCCTAGAACACTCCAAGCCTGTACCAATTCAGTTCCTGTTGACTTGCTGGGGCACCCAGTAGTGCACAGTGCTCTGGCATCTCTGAGCTCATGCCTGTTAAGTTCCATCTGTCCCACATGCTCCCCTGCACAAAGCACCCCAGGACACCCTGATCCACGCCTTGCCTTTACTCCAGATGCTCCACCAGTTTGCCCCCTGTGTGGAGAGCCCCAAGACTGTTCAGCCCTTCACCTGCTTTAGCTTCAGCTGTCCTGCCATGGTGCTCGATGTGTGGAGAGCCTCAGGACACCCTCACTGGCACCTGCCTCAGTCCCAGCCATCCTACCAGGCTGCCCTCTGCATGGAAAGCCCTGGGACCACCCTGGTCCATGCCCATTTCATCTACAGCCATCCCAGCAGGCAGTCCCAGCATGAAGTATCCTAGGACACACAGCCCATGTCAGCCACAGCTCCAGTCAGTCAAACAAAGTCAGTCTATACAGGGGATGACCATACACAAGATCATTCTTTCAAAGTTAGGAGAAATGGCTGTCCTGTCTAAGTCATGGAAACGAAAACAGAGATAGAGGAGATAGAGGAATTTTTTTCATTGTTTGTTTGTTTGTTTAGATAAGGGGCAGAGAGAGAGAGAAAGAGAGAATCTCAAGCAGTCTCTGCACTGTCAGCAGAAAGCCCGACACGGGGCTTGATCTCATGAATCACAAGATCATGACTTGAGCCAAAATTAAGAATCAGATGCTTAACCAACTGAGGCACCCAGGTGTCCTGAGGAGATAGAGGAATATACTCCAAACAAAAGAACAAGACAAAACCTCAGAACAAAATTAAATGCAATGGAGGTAATGAATCTACCTGACAAAGAGTTCAAAGTAATGGTCATAAAATTGTTCACTGGGCTGGAAAGAAGAATGGATGAACTCAGTGGTAACTTCAACAAAAAGAAAATACAGAAAAGAACCAATTAGAGTTGAAGAATAGAATAACTGAAAATATACCAGAGTGAATCAATCGATTAGAGGATGAAGAAGAATGGATCAGTGATCTGGAAGAGAGGGTAATGGAAAACACTCAAGTTGAACAGCAACAATATAAAAGAATTTAAAAACTGAAGATATATTAAGGATTCTCTTAGATAATGTCAAGTGAATAAACATTTGCATTACAGGGGCCCCAGAAAGACAAGAGAAAAAAGGGCAGAAAACTTATTTGAAGAAATAATAGCTGAAAAATTTTCTAACCTGGAAAAGGAAACAGACATCCAGTTGCAGGAAGCACAAAGAGTTTCAAACAAGATGAACTCAAGGAGGTTTACATCATGACACATAATAATTAAAATGTCAAAGATTAAATATAAAGAGGGAATTTTAAAAGCAGTGAGAAGCAATTAGTAACATACAAGGGAAACCACATAAGATTGTCACCTTATTTTTCAAGAGAAACTTTGTACGCCAGAAAGGAGTGGGATTAATAGATTCAAAGTTCTAAAAGGAAGAAAACCTACAACCAAGACTACTCTACTCAGCAAGAGTAGGTGAGTATCAAGACTATCAATCAGAATTGAAAAAGAGACAAAAGTTTCCTAGACAAACAAAAATGAGAGGAGTTCATGACCACTAAATCAGCCTTAAAGAAATGTTAAAGGGATTTCTTTAGTAGAAAAGAAAAGGCCATAATTAAAAGTAAGAAAATTATGGAAGAAAAAAATTTCATAATAAAAGCAAACATATTGTAAAAGTAGTAGACCAATCACATTTAAGCTAATATGAAAGTTAAAAGAAAAAGGTAAAATCAATTAAATCCAAAAAATTAGCTAAAGGGGGTCACAAAATAAAAATGTAAAATACGACAACATATACATAAAACATGGGGAGGGTGGTAAAAATGAAGTTCTTTCAGAATGTGTTCAAACTTGAGTAACCAACTTAATATAGAGTGTTATATTCTTAGGAGGTTATATATGAACCTCATGGTAACCACAAACCAAAAACATATAATAGATATACAAAAAATATAGAGAAATAAATCTAAGCATAACACTAAAGAAAGTCATAAAACACAAACAAAGAGAGCAAGAAAAGAAAGAAACAGAGAAGAACTACAAAAGTAACCAGAAAAAAATTAACAAAATGGAAATAAATACATACCCATCAATAATTACTTTAGTTGTAAATGGTCTAAATGCTTCAACAAAAGGCATAAAGTAATAGAATGGATACAAAAAAAGATTCTATATGCTGCCTACAGTAGGCTTCAGACCTAAAGACACATACAAAACAGACTAAAAGTGAAGATATAGAAATACATTCCATGCCAATAAAAGCCAAAAAAAAAAAAAACCCAACAAAAACAAAAAACAAAACAGGGTAGCAATACTTATCTCAAATGAAATAGACTTTAAAACAAAGACTATAACAAGAGACAAAGAAGGGCTTACATAATGATAAAGTATCAATCCAACAAGAGGATATAACATTTATAAATACCTATCCACCCAACTTGGAGCACCTAAATACATAAAGCAAATTCTAGCAGACGAAAAGGAAAAAATCGACAGTAATATAACAATAGTAGGGGACTTTAACACCTCCACTTACATTATTACACTTAAATTATAGATCATTCAGACAGAAAACCAACAAGGAAACAGTGGCTTTGAATGACACATCAGACCAGATGGACTTAACAGATTTATATAGAACATTCCATCCCAAAACAACAGAATACATATTATTTTGAAGTGCACATGGAACATTTTTCGGAACAGATCACATTAGGCCACAAAACCAATCTTAATAAATTTGAGAAGACTGAAATCATATCAAGCATCTTTTCCAACAACAACAGTATGAACAAATTTAAAAGAAAAACTTGAAAAAAACCCCAAACACATGGAGGCTAAACAACATACTGCTAAACAACCAATGGGCTAATGAAGAAATGAAAGAAGAAATATAAAAATACATGGAGACAAATGAAAAGGAGAACACAACAGACCCAAATCTTTGAGATATGGTGAAAGCAATTCTAAGAGGAAAATTTAATTTGATACAAGCCTACCTAAAGAAACAAGAAAAGTCACAAATAAATAATCTACCTTTACACCTAAAGGAACTAGAAGAAGAACAAAGAAAGCCCAAAGTTAGTAGAACTAAGGAAATAAAAAAGAGAGCAGTAATAAATGAAAGGGACTTTAAAAAAAAGAAAAAAAAAAGATAAATGAAACCACGATGTGGTTCTTTGCAAAAATAAAAAAAAGTGACATATCTTTAGCTAGACTCATCAAGGTAAAAAGAGAGAGGACCCAAATAAATAAAATCAGAAATGAAAGAGAAGTAACAATTGTTATCACACAAGGACAAAGAATTATAAGAGACTACTAAAATATGATATGCCAACAAATTAGACAACTCAAAAGAAATGGATAGATTCCTAGAACCATACAATATTCCAAAACTGGATGAAGAAGAAATAGAAGATCTGAACAGACTGATTCCTAGTAATAAAATTGAATAGATAATCAAAAAACGCTCAACAAACAAAAGTCTAAGACCAGATGTCTTCACAGGTTAATCCTATCACACATTTGAAGAAGGGTTAATATCATCACAAAGGCCACATATGAAAGACCCACAGCTAATATCATCTTCAATGGGGAAAAACTGAGAGGTTGTCCCCCAAGGTCAGGAAAATTACAGGGATGTCCACTCTCACCACTGTTTTTCAACAGAGTAGTGGAAGTTCTGGCCTCAGCAATCAGACAACAAAAAGAAATAAAAGGCAACCAAATCAGTGAGGAAGAAATCAAACTTTCACTCTTTGCAGATGACATGATACTTTATGCAGAAAACCCAAAAGACTACCAAAAAACTGCTAGAATTGATACATGAATTTAGCAAAGTCACAGGATATAATATCAATGTACAGAAATTCTGTTGCATTTCTATACACCAATAATGAAGCAGCAGAAAGAGAAGTCAAAGAATCGATCCCATTTACAATTGTACCAAAAACCATAGGATACTTAAGAATAAACCTAACCAAAGAGTTAAAAGATCTGTACTCTGAAAACTACAGAATACTTATGAAAGAAATTGAAGAAGACACAAAGAAATGGAAAAACATTCCATGCTCATGGATTGGAAGAGCAAATATTGTTAAAATGTCTATACTACCCAAAGCAATCTACACATTCAAAGCAATCCCTATTAAAATAAAGCCAACATTTTTCACAGAGCTAGGACAAACAATTCTAAAATTTGGATGGAACCAGAAAAGACCTCGAATAGCCAAAGTAATGCTGAAAAGGAAAAGCAAAGCAGGAAGCATCACAATTCCAAACTTAAGCTGTATTACAAAGCAGTATTCATCAAGACAGTATGGTACTGGCACAAAAACAGACACAAAGATCAATGGAACTGAATAGAGAACCCAGAAATGGCTCCATGTCTATATGGTCAACTAATCTTTGGCTAAGCAGGAAAGAATATCCAATGGAAAAAAGACAGTCGCTTCAACAAATGGCGTTGGGAAAACTGGATAGCAACATGGAGAAAAATGAAACTAGACCACTTTCTTATACCATACACAAAAATAAATTCAAACTGGATGAAAGACCTCAATGTGAAAGAGGAAACCATCAGAATCCTAGGGGAGAACACAGGCAGCAACCTCTATGACCTTGGCCGGAGCAACTGTTTACTAGATAAGTTGCCGAAGGCAAAGAAAACAAAGGAAACTGAACTGTTGGGACTTTATCAAGATAAAAAATTTCTGCAGAGTGAAGGAAACAATCAACAAAACTAAAAGACAACCTACAGAATGGGAGAAGATATTTGCAAATGACATACTGGATAAAAGGCTAGTATCCGAAATGTAAATAATCCAGTTAAGAAATGGGCAGAAGATATGAACAGACATTTCTCCAAAGAAGACATACAAATGGCTAACAAACACATGAAAAAAATTCTCAACATCACTCATCCTCAGGGAAATACAAATCAAAACTATGATGAGATATCACTTCACACCTGTCAGAATGGCTAAAATTAACAACTCAGGAAACAATAGATGTTGGTGAGGATATGGAGAAAGGGGAACCCTTTTACATTGTTAGTGGAAATGCAAACTGGAGCAGCTAGTCTGGAAAACAGTATGAAGATTCCTCAAAAAGTTAAAAATAGAACTATCCTACTACCAAACAACTGTACTACTAGGTATTTATGCAAAGGACACAAAAATGCTGTTTGAAGGGGCACATGCATTCCAATGTTTATAGCAGCACTATCAACAATACCCAAATTATGAAAAAAGCCCAAATGTCCATCAATTGATGAATGGATAAAGCAGATGTGGGGTGTGCATGTAAGTGTGTGTGTGTGTGTGTGTGTGTGTGTGTGTATAATATATATATTACTCAGCTATCAAAAAGAATGAAACCTTGCCATTTGCAATGATGTGGCTGGAAGAGTGTATTATGATACTCAGCAAAATAAGCCAGAGAAACACAAATACCATATGATTTCACTCATATGTGGAATTTAAGAAACAAAACAGATGAACATAGGAGAAGGGAAGGAAAAATAAAATAAGATAAAAACATAAAGGGAGACAAACTGTAAGAGACTCTTAAATACAGAGAACAAACTGAGGGTTGCTGGAGGGGAGGAGGGTGGGAGGATGGGCTAGATGGGTCATGGGCATTAAGGAGGGTATTTGTGATGAACACTGGATGTCATAAGCAAATGATGAATCACTAAATCCTATTCCTGAAACCCACACTATACTATATGTTAACTAACTTGAATTTAAATAAAATCTTGGAAGAAAAAAACATAAAGAAGAGTTAATATCTATTCTCTTGAAACTATTCCAAATGATAAGAGAGGAAGTAAAGTTTCAAAATACTTAAGTGAGGCCAGCATTACCCTGATATCAAAATCAGACAAAGACACTACAAGAAAACTACAAGCCAATATCCCTGATGAATACAGATGCAAAAATCCTCAACATAATATTAGTAAACCACATTTAATACGCTAAAAGCATCACTCATCATAACGAAGTGGGATTTATCTCGTGGATGCAAGGATTGTTCAATATTCACAAACCAATCAATGTGATAACCCACATTAACAAAATGAAGGATAAAAATCATATGATCATTTCAGTTGATAGAGAAAAAGCATTTGATAGAACTCAACATCCATTCATGATAACATATCTTAATGAAGTGGGTTTAGAGGAAAATACCTGAACATATAAAAGCCCACAACTAATATCATACTCAATGGCACAAAACTGAGAGGTTTTTCTCTAAGGTCAGGCACAAGACCAGGATGTCCACTCTCACCACTTCTATTCGACATAGTACTGGAAGTCTAGTCACAGTAACCAGGCATCCAAATTGGTAAGGAAGAAGAAACACTGACACCATTTAAAGATGACATAATGCTATACATAGAAAACCCTAGACTCCACCAAAAACCAGCAGAACTAATAAAGGAATTCAGTAAAGTTGCAGGATACAAAATTATACACAGAAATCTGTTGTATTTTTATACACTAATAATGAAGTACAGAAACAGAAAATAAGAAAATAATTCCATTTATAATTGTGCTAAAAAGAATAAAATACCTAAGAAGAAACTTAGTCAAGAAGGTGAAAGACCTGTACTTTGAAAAGTATGAAGTGTTGATGAAAGAAATTGAAGATGATGTAAAAGAGTAGAAAGATATACCATGTTCATAGATTGAAAGAATTAGTATTATTAAAATATCTATTCTACCTAAAGGAATCAACAGATTCAATGCAATCTCTATGCATATATCAATAGCATTTTTCACAGAATTAGAACAAATAATCCTAAAATTTGTATGGAACTACAAAAGACCCCAAGTGCCAAAGCAATCTTGAGAAAGAACATAGCTGGAGGTATCATAATCCCAGATTTCAAGATATATTACAAAGCTATAGTAATCAAAATTGTATGATATAGGTACAAAAACAGATGCAGAGGCCAATGGAACTGATAGAAAGCCCAGAAATAAACCAGTGCACATATGGTCAATTAACTTATGATGAAGGAGGCAAGAATATACAATTAGGAAAAACCAGGCTCTTCAATAAATGGTGTTATGAAAACTGTACAGCTACATGCAAAAGAATGAAACTGGACCACTTTCTAACACCATACACAAAAATAAACTCAAGATGGATTAAAGACCTAAATGTGAGACTTGAAACCATAAAAATCCTGGAAGAAACCATAGGCGTTAATCTCTTTGACATCAGTCTGAATAGTATTTATCTAGATATGTCTCCTCAGACAAGGGGTTGAAGGGGTTACCATTCAAAATCTATAAAGAATTTTTACAATTCAATCCGCAGAAAACACAGAATCAGATTTAAAAATGGGCAGAGACCCTGAGTAGACATTTTTGCAAAGAAGACATACAGATGGCCAACAGACAAGTGAAAAGGTGCTCAACATCGCTAATTTTTTTTTTTCAACGTTTATTTATTTTTGGGACAGACAGAGACAGAGCATGAACGGGGGAGGGGCAGAGAGAGAGGGAGACACAGAATCGGAAACAGGCTCCAGGCTCTGAGCCATCAGCCCAGAGCCCGACGCGGGGCTCGAACTCACGGACCGCAAGATCGTGACCTGGCTGAAGTCGGACGCTCAACCGACTGCGCCACCCAGGCGCCCCAACATCACTTATTATCAGGAAATTGTAACTCAAAGCCATAAGGACATATCACCTTACATTTGTCAGAATGGCTAGAATCAAAAAGTCAAGAAATAACAAGTGTTGGCCAGGTTGTGGAGAAAAGGTAACCCTTGTGCACTGTTGGTGGGAATGTAAATTGATGCAGCCATTGTGGAAAACAGTGTGCAGGTTTATCAAAAAATTAAAAATAGAAATACCATACAATTCCATAATTCCACTACTGGGTATTTACCCAAAGAAAATGAAAACACTAATTTAAAAAGATATATGCTTATGTTTACTGAAGCATTATTTATAATATCCAAGACTTGGAAGCAATCGATGTGTCCATAAATAGATGCATGGATAAAGAATATATAAAATATATATACAGTGGAATATTAGTCACAAAAGAAAGTGAAATTATGCCATTTGCAGCAACATGGATGGATCTGGAGGGTATTATGCTAATAAAATAAATCAGACAGAGAAACATACATACCATATGTTTTTAATTGCATGTAGGATCTAAAAAACAAATCAAATGAACAAACAAACAAGTAGAAACAGACCTATAAATATGGAGAATTGATGGCTGCCGGAGAGGAAGGGGGATGGGCAAAATGTGTAAAGGGGAGAAGGAGGTACAGGCTTCTAGTTATCGAATCAATAACTCACAGGGATGAAAGGTACAGCACGGGGCATAGAGTCAATGGCACAGTAATAGTGTTGTATGGTGACAGATGGTACACTTGTGGTGAGCATAGCATATGGTATAGAGTTCTTCAATCATTATATTGTACACTTGAAACTAATGTAACATTGTGTGTCTACTATAGTTCAATAAAAACATTAAAAAGGTGAAGGCTATATATGAGAATCAGAAATATACTGAATCAAGTTTTATTTTTGACCATTTAACTCCAAATATTAAATTTAATTAAGAAATAATTCAATGATTACTTCATTGAATCAATCAATTCGATCCAGTTTTCTTAGCATCTTGCATACAAAATCCTATTCCCCATTCAGTTCTTAATTTCAAAGATTATACGTGAAAGAGGATAACTGAGTTAATAATATGGAAATTCTTATCAACTATCCTAGTCAATTTAGATGAAAGAAGCGTTTTCTTTAATTTTCCAGAGAATGATCTTTTTTATTTTCTTGCATGAGTGAACGAGCCTGAAGAATTTTGACCTTTTGATGGATTTTATAAGGTTACTCTTTAAGTAAACCTATACACTGTGGCCAAAAGACAGTGAACTTGTTATTTGTGGAAAGAGCTCAGAGCCAGAACTTGCTTCACATTCTAACTTAGCCACATTCAATATGAGCTTCATGGTAAGTTATTTAATTTGTAAGCCTGTTTCATCTTCTGTAACAGGAAAATCATAAAAACAGCTAGTACTTAGAAATAAAACAGCTACCCGTAGAAATCTGAAAACAATATGTGAAAAGCCCTTAGTAGAATGATTAGGGTTTGTGCAAATACTTATTTTAACTTTCAATTGTTGTTGTTGGCCCACTTATGTTCACCACCGTTGAATACAAGAAAAACCCCAATTATCACAAAATTTGTAATATGTATGTCCCAGCAATATAACTTAATAAACTATTTAAATATTTTTCTTTGAAATTTTTTCAAATGACTAAATATTTGGTCGCTTATTCTATATGAAAAAAACAAATGCTGATAGTGTTATGATCATGTCTACACTGATTTTTCTTTTTATTCAAAATTACTACCTAGCTAATGTGCATATTTTCAGATAATTGCACAACAGATAATTGTGTGAATTGTACAATTCAGATCGTGCATCTGTAAAAGCACCTGTATACAAAAAGTATTTATCAGAAAACCAATTTTTTGAAATGCATTAAATGTCCTGTGGCTTATTTTCAGACATTAAAAATTTAGTTTTAGGATATTAAAAATATAATTAATTTATCACTATCTATAAAAATGAAGCATTTCTTTTGTTCTTTTACTGGTAATTTTAAGAGTTGCTTTTAATTCTTAGCAGGACAATGTTTGAAGAAATGTTAAATTGGTAAATGAAGACAAGTTTAGAGACTTTATAAGTAAAAATTTAGAGAAATTATAGACTTAAGTGAATTGAATTGATCACATTTTAAAATGAACAAATAAAAATAGATCAAGGTTGCAAGAAGCAAAATATATCACAAAAGTATTATCACCAAAGTCCTAGATAATATATGAATGTAGCGTACGCTTGATTGTATAATTCTAAACATAAATGATACTAAATTATCTTAGTCCTTTATCTTCCTTGAATTTTTCAGGCTTTTTTTTTTTAATATTGATTTATTACACTCTATACCACAAAGCAGAAATAAATCAATGGGTAAACTTTGGGAAACTAATTTTGTTCTAGAGCTGATGATTTATATAAACAATAGGTTATAAGCAGAACAATTTAGGGTATCTGCTCTTATAGTTTACTAAAGAACATATTCTAGATAAGGGTATATAAAAAGAGGTCACGGGTATATGTTGTAAGATTTCCTTACAATCACAAATTAAAAACAATTTTCAATAATACAATGAAACTATTATGTCCTTGAAGAACAGAATCCTTATAATAATATTAGCATCTCTTTGCTCCCTCCCTCCTTTTTCTTCCCTTTCTTATCTTCCTTCTTCTATCTCATTCCAAAAATATTCAAGTTGCTTACCTCTATACTAAATGCTCTTGGAAAAAGTGAACTTTTGCTACTAATTCTGTTGGATCCGTATCTTTGTTAAAGTGATTTGAAGAGACTTTATATATAACAATTAATAAATACTGGTTTACCATGTGACGGAAAGAATCAAATGTATTCAAATAAACTAATTTTATTGTAATTATTAATGGAATTGTCTTAGTTGAATTCACTCAATTCCTCACTGTGAAATGCTGAAGAAATAAAATATACTGGGAAAACATGAATCTGAATAAAAATTAGAATAGAGGGTTCAAAGGGACAGGTTGAAACATTAGCAAAACCTAGTTTCTCATCCTATGATGTTATCTACGTGGATGACTTGGGGCAGGTCACCTACCTTGTCTGGACTTGGGTGTTAACACCTGTAAAGTTTGAAGGTAGGAATTCATGATCTGTAAGGATGTTTCCAGCTGACATAAGGTGTCACAGATAGCCAATCTAAGTATTGAAAGGAGGATATTTTACTTTGATTCATGCCATCTAATGTAATGCATTGTATTGTCTCTTGTCTCTGATGAAAGCCCCATGAGAACTGATAATGAGGAGTCAAAGGGCCTCATTGAGCTCTAGCTAAGAACTCTGTTCTTTGGGCCTCTTATCTTCACATGTTAGTGAACAGGTACATGGCTAAAGGGAGAGAAGCCAGAAGCATAAAATGAGAAAATGGTAGAAGGGGAGTATGGTTAATCTCTAACCTGAAAAGTCTGTTGTTGGACAATTGGGAATGGACCACCCACTGTAGCTAATTGCATTCTAATTGGTTGTAGCTAGGTTTTTGTTTTTAAACTTTTCATAAACTCGGTTTATAGGAACTATGTATCAGGACATCAGAAATGGATTGTTATGTGCCTTATATATTTTTTGTACTAGAATCCATAGTACATAAGGATTATTTGGGGGTTATTTTTTTCCTCCCCTTTATTTTTTTATACTTGTTCCTTCAGTGTGGATGAAATCTTCTCAGAGGAAGTGCAAGACTTTTTATATGCTTCAGAAAATGCATTTTGGTGTGTAACTGTGCATAAATAAGTTACAAATTAGTAACAAAGAGCAAAGTGGGAAAGTGAATTAAGTAAAAGATTTGCGATTTCAGAGGATATACTCAGGAATCTAAAAATACATCTTGTATTTAATGAGTATAATGACATGTATTATAAGTACGCTGTCGTTTCAGAAAAACACTACATTTGAATTTGTGAAAATAGCCTACTTTATAGTAGGTGGCATGCAGTTGGAGAATGAATGAATGAATGATTGGGAGAAAAGAGAGAATGATGGGAAGGTTACTTTATTTATATCAGAGTCATTCTAGGGAGGAAATTGATCACGGACCGTAGAATGTGTACAATTTCCCTTTATGGAGCAATGATTACCAAACATTTTACCATCATGGATCTTAAGGTTTGAAGAGTTTTATCTGCTAAACACAATAAATTTATTTGGTGGAAGTTTGGTTTTTTTCCTTTCTAATAACCGTGACGTAGAATCATAGTATTGACAGACCGATTGCATGTTAGATTCATTACCTATTCAGGTAATAGAGCACAGTGTTGACAGCATGGATTTGTAATGCACAGCCATGGACTCTTAAGCCCAGTGCCTTGGTTGAGACCCCAGTTTATTAGCGGTGTGGTTTTAAATGAGTTTTTAAAAACTGTTTCGTGTCTTAATTTCCTCATCCTAAAGAGTGGGATAACTGTTATCCCATGCAAATTCATGTTGTTTTGAATTAATCCATGAAAAGCACCCAGAACAGTGCCTAGAACACAGCGAGCACTCCTCATTACATAATCTGAGTGCTTACAAAGACTATTCCCAGTATTTGTCGGAGCATACCACAGTCAGCATTATGCCCAATTTACAGATGAGAAAACTGAGACCTGCTGAGATTAAAAATCACCCAGGTTACCAAAGACTGTTCAGGTCTAGACCTAAATCCTGTTTCTTTGCTCTTGTCTCTCTTCTTCCTCCCTTACTTTTCCTTTTCTCTATAATAGAAATTCTGATCCGCAAGAGATAACGAGTGCTGCCACATGACATCAATTTAATTCCCGGCAGAATCAAAGGTGCCCAACATTTCAATTAGCCTGTGCAACTCTTTTGAAAGTGAACTTGCAATTTCTGTTTAACTCTTAGAAATACTGGAAATAGCTTAAGGGACTCCTCCATTTCTTTCGGATCAGGGATCCCTTTATAAGCGGTTTATGTAAAAGAGAGCATCCAGTTGGCTATTTCATAATTCCTGGCACTTCAGTTTTAGTTAAATCATTTAAATATCGCCATAAATAAGATTATAAGGGAAGGTAAAAAGTCTTGTTTATTTTTTTAAATGTAGAATTCTTGGTTTTATAACGTGCCAAGTATTAAGATCACGGACGTTTTCAAAAGTCTGTATCACAACTGCCTTGAGGTACAACGAAAACTTTCTGCAAATGATGACTTACTCCATACAAAGCCCAGGACACACATTCTTTCTGTCTCTGTTTCAGAAGAAAAAAGCACGAGCGCCACGGCCACCGCTAGTCCTAACATTAACACTGAGGTTTGTAATCCATTTTCTGCCTTTTCTGGCTGCTGCTGTTATTATTAAGGCGCAGGCTGGGCGGGCCCCAGGGCCACACACAGACAGCGTTCAAGTGTGACAGTATCTTTTATGGAGCAAAGAGGGACACACCCTCACAAAGGGAGGGAGGCCAGCAATGAAGCAAAGCCACAGAATACCCCTCGTTATCCTAACCACCCACAGAACCGGGAAATGGAAACTCACGTCTTGGCTGGAGCCGGAGGAAGGCAAAGGCTGAATAATGGGTAAGTCCTGCGAAGTTAAAATATGGTGACTTGAAGAATCCAAATACTCCTTTTTCTAAAGTAGGACCTACTTATTCACGTCTCTGACTTTGGGGAATGGGACTTCATCGACCCTATCCCTACAGCTCACCACTGGTTCTGTGCTGTGAGAAAATACCCTCTGCCTTGAGGCACTGACTGGGTCTGAACTCCCGCCCCTTCCGCCAGGCCCCGGTGGCGCTTTTCTTTCCACCTTTCTTTTCCTGAGACTCTTCCGCCTCATACTGCTGTCCTGAGTGGTGGTGTTTCCCTGTGCCCCTCCCTCCCTCTTCTCTGCCCTCTCCTTGGTGTGCCACCTGCTTTCCCCGTGGTTTGGCCGAACACCTCCACTTTTGCCTTTGAAAAGTTTTCAGGTTCCACGTCCTCCTTGGGGATTTCTGGTCACTCAGTGAAACAACCTGGCCATCCCCACTGCTTATGGATCGCACTCCTGCCTTCCCGAGGAGCAGCTGGCCTTGCCCCTGGCCTCACCCGGTGGCTGCCTTTGTGATAAGCAGCCCTTTTCCCCATGTGGCTCCTGCTAGGAGACTTGGTCTTGGAAGATGCCCCAGGAGAACTTTCCTGTCTCTGAGTGATATGTTAAAGCACAGGTCACCAGTAAGGATAAAACCACAAGTTAATTTATACCACCAAAGCTGTTGGTGCTTCTCAAATCCCAAAGAATGCAGAGTCTAATACAATCCTGCTGCTTATTTGAGTGAATACATGAACTGGTGATCAAGGTCAGTGGCACAAGAGGTTGGAAGGATACTGCGGACATTCTGTAGAGTTTCACCCAGGGCAGGTGCTACTGGACAGAAAATAAATTCTTAACCCCCGATGTTGATGCCAGTTGTATTCATTAAAGGCCTTGATTTTGGCTGCCACTTTCCCAATGTTTTTGCTGCTGTCATTTTCTGGCTATAAATTTTTTTTTCTGATTTTTTTTTTCTTTTAACAGAGCCTTAAGCTCTTCGGAGTGAATGTACTATGTGAAGCTGTGAAATCAGTCAAAATGGCAACACAGCTTTATGGAGTATTTTTATTAGTTATATAGTTCATTTTCCCCCAGTTTCTATATGAGTTCTGAGGTTAGCCTGGAAAATTTGTCCTTTTTTAAAAAAATATATAACTTATAGGGGCGCCTGGCTGGCGGAGTCAGTAGAGCATGTGACTCTGAATCTCAAGGTCGTGAGTTCAAGCCCCACGACATAGGGCATGAAGACAACTTAAAAAAAAATAAAAATTAAAAACGTAAAAAATAAAAATATAACTCATAACAATAGTACATGTTCATGGTAAAGTCAAACAAACAAAAATAAACCCAATAGTTCAGCAGAAGATGAAACATAGAACCTTCCCTCCAGCCTCATTCTGCAGAGCCGTGGTCCCCGACTGGGGGCTGTTTTGCCTTCCAGGGGACATTGGGCACTTTCTAGAGACATTTCCGGTTGTCATAATGGAGAGGGGGTGCTCCTGCTACTGGCATGTAGCAGGGGGGTACAGAGTTGCTGCTAACCATCCTACAGTGCCCAGGACAGTCTCCACAGCAAAGATTATCCAGCCTGACCTGTCATCAGTGCCTCTACGGAGGTGCCCTGCCCTAGACTGACGACTATTAGCTATGGTTTACATATTCTTCCAGAAAGTGTAAAATATATATGTATATTTTTTCATTTTTTTTTAAACAAACAGATTGAGCGTATCCCCAATAATCTGCAACTTGCTTTTTGCACTCAACAATGTCTCGGTTATTTTTCCATATTGAGACGTACAATTTACCTCATTATTTTAAACGGTCGAATGGTTTTCAATTGGCTCGTTATCCCATAAAGTATTTAACCAGCTCTCAAAAGTAGATAATTTGGTTGTCTTTCATTTTTCCTCACTATAAACGAATCTGCCAGGAAGGGTTTGAAAGAGAAAGAGAATCGTACAAAGGGCTGGATTCTCCACGGTGCTTTTGTTTGCTTTACTTTTGCTCAAAGTCTGACTTAGAGGTGACATTCACAATGAGAGGGGTGAATCAGTCTCTGCTTTCCAAACCCCAGTCTTCTCTTGACCGTATCACACAGGAGTGTGGGAGGAGGAAATAAGAGCAATTTTTTTTTTTTTTAACCACACCATGGTGGAGTTTCTCCAATAGACAATTTTAATGTCTCGCTTACAAGCCAGCAAATGAAGGCAGCTGTGGAAATGTTAGGCTTAGGGGGCTCGCCGTATCTGAATCACATCCAAAACTTTTTAAAGAACCCGGATTAGGTTTAAAATATGCTAGAGATTTAGGTTATCCCTTAGGTTACTAAAGAAGCAACCACTTCAAAGGCAGCCCCTCACTAAGTTTGTCTTCTTTTCCCCCCCTTGAATGAGGTCAGTCCAGGAGTTCAGTCAGCTGACATCTTCTGCTTTCTTGCATCTACTCTCATTTTTGATTACAAAACTGGGGCTTACACATGTTACATCGTTGGTTATGAAAGGAACATCTGATTCCAAACTACACAGTGTTGCTATTGTTTGGATAGGGATGCTCACATTGATCATTTAAGGTAAATGTTATTTTCATGACCCCAAAGAGGAGGCTCCCACAAGGAAAATACTACATAATGACTTCCACTTTGCAAGAACATAACTGACCCCAAGTGCAGTATGTTTTAACTCTTTTTTTTTAAATGATTTTACCCTTTATTTTTTTAAGTTTATTTATTTTGAGAGACAGAGAAGAGAGAGTGTGGGGAAGGGGCAGAGAGAGAGAGAGAGAGAGAGAATCCCAAGCAGGCTCCGCACTGACAGCACGGAGCCCCGCGTGGGGCTCAACTTCATGAACCTCACGAACCATGAGATCATGACCTGAGTGGCAATCAAGAGTCAGACGCTTAAGGAAGGAGCCCACCCAGGTGCCCCTGCTTTAACTCTTAAACCATGTGGACTTACCTCTTTCCTCCCACTTCAAGCAGCATGGAATGTGCTTTTCTGTCAAGTTTGTTTGTGCGTCTTGTGCCAAAACTGGTCAAAGTTCATAACTGAAGGAATTGCTTTAAAAGAAGAAATCATTGTTTAAGAAACTCTTGCCTCCCACCTATAGGGGTTGCAACATTTCTCTGTTAAAATGCAAAGACAAAATGGGAAAACTGCTTTCCATTGTCCCTCCCTTTAAATATATTTATATCAGTTGTTACGTCTTAACCTGTTACACTCTTTCTTTAGACTTGCTGCATTTTACCCATGGCAACGGGCTGCCATCCCCATATAAACAGCTTCCTGCTTTTTCCACAGAGATAAAAATCAAAGAGTAAAAGTGACCAACTGTCTTGTAAGGCCTCAAATATAAACAGGATTATTTTTAAGGGCTCTCAGAAATGTCTGGAAGTCGCTGTAGGTTGTGAAGGGCTGGTACTGAACTCCTTGGCTCCCTGTTTATGATTTTGCTGTGCATTCCCTAAGGGCTCTCTCGTGGATGAAATGAAAGGCCACACATGAAGGGCAAGCAGGGTCCAAAAGTCAGTTATTGCTTCCCCTGCCAATGATTCACTAAGTGAATAATTCACTCATTTCTTCCATCTGATAAAGTGACTTGACATGAAGGAGTGGCAAAGTTGTCTTATCTTCTTGGGAGCAGGAAGCTGTCACGACAGGGCCGTAGCCAAGTCTACTTGCAATGGTTTCTCCTTAAATTCTTCGTGAGGGCGCACTTACCAGGGCTCCGTGGTTGGAAGACAAGCAGATGGGAAAGGCCTAACTGTGCAGGTAGCAGTGAACGGGCAAAAGGGACTTAACACAAGAAGACTGGTTAGGAGAGCACAGGAATGGGTCAAAAGTTTTCTTCATTTGGACTATGAACTTTCCTTACCTTTGAACAACGACATGTTTTAGACGTCATGGCAGAAGTTTAAAAGGGTGTTTAATGATGTCTAAGAAAGAAGTATTCTTCTTCTTTTTTTAAATCCCTTTCCCTGGGGATTAAAAGTCCGGGAAGATTCTCAGCGAGGGACCCACACAAAGCTCAGCCAACTGGTCCCTACTCCTGCTCTTCTCCTAGGCCGTTTTCTCACATCTTTCTCAGCTGACTTTCCTCAGAGTAATTGGTGAATTGTCAGAACATTGTATAGCAACATTATCCAAAAACGATTTGTATTTGTTATATCTCACCATCCCTAGGTGGTATTAAATAGCTCAAGAGATAAGACATTCTCTTCCTAAACTTCTATACCATAGTTTAAAATGGTGCCTTGCACATGAGTTAGCCTCTTTCCAGTTAATGTCTTTAGGTTTTGGAGAGTGATAAGAATGAAGAACAAAAAGTGTAATTTCCATGTCCTGCTTTGTGCCATCACAGCATTATTAAAAAAAATAAAATAATAAAAAAAAAAAGAATCTCCTCATTCTCAACTTCAGTGCTAAGTGAACGGAGTTCTTACCAAAACAAAACAGAAAATAACTTATTTGCACAATTCAGGTTTTTAAGTTTGCATGCCTAGAGAGTTGCATAAAAATAGTACAGGGCTAAACCTTCCAGGGAAGTTATTTTTTTCTAACAGAACAATTACTGAAAATTGGGACTGAAATTATAGTTTGCACATTTGTAATGCACTGAAATTCCCTTCTACTTGACTCTGAAAAGCATTGTACTATATCCAATTGTGGGGATGGAATACAATTACCACAGGAGATTTCTGATATCATTCTTAAACCAAAATGCTGCCTGTTACACATGGAAACTCCATGAATGGGGAAAGGTAGCAAAGCAAGGTGACATTAGTTGAATTAATGCTTTGTGAATTATGTCCTTTCTTAATGGAAAGGAACAAATTTTCCACTTTTTGTACATGTTAAAAATATACATATATGTCCTATTATGCGTATGTACACTATACGAATCACATATTGTATTTTTGAGTTTATGCTCACATATTATAATTTGGTACTAAAAGCTGTGTCAGGGGCGCCTGGGTGGCTCAGTCGGTTAAGCGGCCGACTTCGGCTCAGGCCATGATCTCGCGGTCCGTGAGTTCGAGCCCCACGTCGGGCTCTGTGCTGACAGCTCAGAGCCTGGAGCCTGTTTCAGATTCTGTGTCTCCCTTTCTCTCTGACCCTCCCCCGTTCATGCTCTGTCTCTCTCTCTGTCTCAAAAAAATAAATAAACGTTAAAAAAAAAAATTTATAAAAGCTGTGTCATAAGGACATATTCCTACAACTTTTTAACATAAAAAACTTTTGAATTAAAAGGGACTTAAAAAGAAATCACTTTTTTTCCCCCAGAGATAGACCAAATTTTCCATGATCATACACCAGTTATTTATAAACAGTAAATAGCAATGCCCTGGGAAGGGAATCTCAGGGAAGTCAAATTAGTTTTTTAAAAATGACTCCTGATTGATTGTATATTTCATGAAACTATTAGCAACTTGCTTTTCCTTAATATGCAAATGTCCCTGCTCCCAGATTTTCCCCGTAGCCCTATCTCTTTGGTTCTAATAGCTCACTTATTGTCTCATTTGTCAAAATGGGCTGTCAGTATATGTTACCTCTCTGAATGTTATCCATTTCTTACATTTGGTTCATTTCTTGTAAGCTTTTATAAAAGCCCATGTGTATGTGTATTACTCACTTCATTTACTGATGTGGTTCAATATACACTTTTGTGGCATTTCTGTCCAAAGTACCTATCTTGAATCTAATCATGAAGAAACATTGGACAAACCCAATCTGAAGGACACTGTACAGCATGGATGCCGTATAGGCTTTGAAAACAATGGCAAAACACACAGAAAGGCCAAGTGACTAAACAGATAGGAGCATTAGATGTCATGGGTGATCCTGGCTCACATCCTAGACTTGGAGGGGCAAAAAAGCTATAATGGATATTACTGAGACAACTGGCAACATTTGGAGATGGACTATAGACAATTACATTAATGTTGAATTTTGCTTTTTTTTTTTTTTTTAAAGTGTCTATTTATTTTCAAGAGAGAGAGCCTGAGGTGGGGGAGGCACAGAGGAAGAAAGAGACAGAGGATCTGAAGTGGGCTCCGAGCTGACAGCAGCAAGCCTGACGTAGGGCTCAAACTCACAAACTGTGAGATCACGACCTGAGCTGAAGTTGGATGCTCAAGTGACTGAGCCACCCAGGCACCCCTAAATTTTCTGTTTTTCATAATTGCACTATGGTTAAAGAAGGGAGCACCTCTGTTCTTAGAAATTATATGCTGAAGTGTTTAAGTGTAAAGGGGATGATGCCTATAACGTGCTCTCATATGATTTGTAAAAAATTATATATATACACATACATATATATACATATATATATATATGTGTATATATATATGTATATATATGTTTTATATAATGAGGGACAAAGAGAAATTCAGCAGAGGGGGTAAATGTAACAAACAGTAAGCCTGTGTAAAGTGTATACTGAACTTCATGATATTTTTGCAACTTTTGTAAGTTTGGAATTACATGAAAATAAAAACTTAGTGAAATGAGTAATAAATATTTAATTTATTGTATTATATTATTCACCTTTCTTAGGACGTAACTTAGGGCTTACTATTGTGGGGAATAATAGTCCTTATGTTCATATATATATATTTTCTAAATCTGTTCTTGGGGTCCACATCACGCACCACAAGAGCACCAGCTTTTACAAAACCTTCTGCTAAAATGAATGAGGAATCTGGTGCAATGTTAATTTTGAATAAAAAAGATGTGGGTTGAATGACAGCACCAGCTGACGGGAGGCATTAATACTGTTTGATTCCATGCTGGCAGAACACATCCAGCTGTGGGGGCCTGGGAGGCCTGGAGGAGAAAAATGTGAAAAGAAGAAGTTTTGTAAAATGCATGTAGTCTGGAAAATAAGGAATGCTAATTATTTTTCAAGAATTTTGGAAGGAAAATTAAAGCCTAGTAGAAGCATGGAAATCAGAGTAGAAAGAGAAGTATGAAAAATGTTAAACTCGTTTCTTTTAGCTGTGGTCTTTTGTGCTATTATTTAGCCTTTTCTGTCTTTTACTTTCAATTAAATGCAGCTCTCTCTAGGTTTCGTTTTTATGATCAGAGAACAAAGTCCAGCCTTTCTGACACATTAGGGTGTAATAACTGGGAATATATATACTAGATGATATGTAATGTATATATCATTCAAAAAACATTTGTTGAACATACTGAACTATATACTAGCCATTGAACTAGATCCTAACAGACTCTAAAGATACAAAGACTAATAATAACCTAAGGTCTGTATTTTGTAGGAACAAACAGTGTGAAGTTCAGAGTGGAGGGGACAGTTACACAGATTATGAGAAGATTAAAATTCTGTGTAGTAGACTAAACGTTGTGATGGGCGTGCAGTGTTCTGCGAACTGACGTTAGGGGCATTTGGGAAGGAGTGGTTATCAGGGAAAATTCCAAGAAGAGTCTTAGGTCCAGGGAATAGTAAAGATAAGTCCAAGAAGTGAGCGCGGGGATGGTAAGCATTTCTCTACTTTCCACTTTTCTGACCCCTTGGAAGGTATAATCAAGTGATTGTAGATTGCTGTGTCTGTAATTTGAGTTCAAGCCTTTAGCAGTCAAACTGTAGACGTTCCGCATCTTCGTGTCCTTTCTGAGGCCTTGGCAGACTTACTCTAGGGTTTTTCTGGGTCTGCGACTTGGCATTGGTGTGACCTCCGAAGCCACTAGACTGAAGCTTTTCTGTCTCGTGGCATCCACATCTGCTGCCCTGCTGGGGTTCCTGGGACAAGTTTGGGGACTAGTCCAGCCACTGATTAAGGAGTCACCCCTTTTAAATTACAGGTAGTTTTTAATGAGCATGGCCTTCATTGTCCTGGGGCTATCTGAAGCATCCATGTCTAAGATGCCATAGTGCACTCTGCCCACAGGACTCAGCATTTAGAAGGGGCTCTGTCATTATCTCTTTAATATCACCCCTTCAGCTTTTTTTTGTTAAACTCTGTTTGAAAATATGGTAGATCTTGCTTGCTTTATTCTTAAAGTCTCTTAAACTCTTTTTGATATTTTTCTTTTTCACTCCATTAGCTGAATTTAGGATAGTTTCTTTGGAGATTTCTTCCAGTTTACCAATTTTCTCTTCAGTTGTATCTATTCCCTTTACTCTGTCCATGGAGTTTTTAATTTTTAAGACTTCTATTTCATTCTTTTAAAAATTCTTTTTTCCCTCTGTAGTCTCATGTTCCTGGCTATTTTCAAATTCTTATTTTATTACTCTATGATTACAAGCATAGTTACACTATATTCTGTACCTAAAAATTCTAATATTTGAAGTTATTGTGGTTATTTTCTGCTCTCTTTTGTTTTGGTTGACTTTATCTTGTATTGTTTCCTTGGACGTTTGTGACTCTTGTTACAGGAACTCACATTCTTTTTAATCATGGAATTTCATTAAGTTCTAGATTAAAATAATGTTCCTTCAAAGAGAGTTTGTATTTGCTTTTTTCCAGCCATCCTGGACACACATACTCTTTAACTGGCCCACTTTAAATAAAATTTCTCTCCTAAAAGATCTGAATCACATAGGTAGGTGAATTTGAACTTAAATGACATAAATTCTCAATGTATCTTCCTCTTTAACTTCTCCTTCTTCTTTTGCGTTGCTCCAGGGTTGAGTTAGGAAAATTTTTGTGCTGTCCATTTCTATGAAGGGGGTTTATTTTTCATTTGTCCTAAGGCAGAGCATGTGTAGCTCTTTAGTGTCTCAGCACGACGTGGACATAGCTTCCCATTTACTTTCCCATCGTGGCACGTATTTATCGCCTGTCCTCTACACTCCGTGCAGCTGTCATGGTGGAAAGTCAAGGTTTTCAGTGCTTAGCTCAACCCCTCAGAGGGAAAGCTGGCTTTGGCTCTTGCTTAATTCCTGGGTTTCTTCTTTCATTTTAATTTTGGCCTCTGTGGATTCTGTTCATTTGTGCCAGCTTAGCAATGCAATTAAAGATGTATTTTTTTTCTTAATTCAACATTTTAGTCATTTTCATTGGCAAGGTCTTTCAAAATATCTGATCTATAAGAGCGCCAGAAACAGAAGTTGGCTCTAAGCTTTCTAGCAGGCACTGAGAAGAGGGAAATCTAATCAATTACATGGTCACAAGGGCCAGGAGAAAAATGATTCTCAGTTGCTTTGGAGAGATACAACAATTTTTGGCACTGAGGCCAGACTGGGATTTCTCTCAGCAGCCATTCTAACAGGCACCCTCGTCTTTCTTGTTGCTTGGATGATCCAGGAAGCCGTTCCATCAGTCTTTAGAACTGATGTCCTTTAGAGTGCCAAAGCTAGGTGGTATGTGGCAGTGAAGAAGATCCTGGAAGATAAATTGCACTTTCCACTTAGTGTTATACTCGGTAAAATGGGTCCCAAAGTGATGTGGCTTTCCCAAGAGGCTTGTGAATCATCCTGCCTATTCTTACAGTTTCTTAGACATGCTTAAGACAGACTGGAATCTCTTACAGCCCAGGCCCAGAAGGTAATTTTTTACTTAAGCAGCACAGAGTTGGCCTCTAAATGACATGGGTGGAATGGGTCTACATCCATGTAGTAAAACTGAGTCATAGCACCTTTTACAGCCTTCTTTATGGTATAGTTCAACCACCTAAAGACATGTCTCTAGATAAGCTGAAATCAAAGATCAAAATGTTTTGCAATTAATGCTTTCTGTAATTGTGGGGCGCCTGGGTGGCTCAGTCGGTTAAGCATCCAACTCTGGGTTTTGGCTCGGGTCATGATCTCACGTTCTTGAGTTTCAGCCCCACATTGGGCTCTGTGCTGACAGCGCAGAGCCTTGAGCCTATTCGAATTCTGTGTCTCCCTCTCTCTCTCTCTCTCTCTCTCTCTGCCCCTCACCCGCTCACACTCTGTCTCTCTCTCTCAAAAATAAACATTAAAAAAAAAAGAGAGAGAATACTTTCTGTAATTGTTAGCTATTATATGTTTTATATCCTGTTCTAGTTATATTTGAGTGCAGTTTGCTGGTAATCAAAAGTGTATAAGGTGAAAGAATACTTACTTGATGTGATGGGACTGCTAAGATTAAAGAAGTGAACAATTACTAATTACATCAAAATTGGCACAGTTGTGAGTGATATTTGGCTAAACTTGCTTTCTAGACTAGTGAATAGATTATATGGCAAATGGAATTCTAGATTTACATTTCAATTTAAATGAAAATATGTGGAAATATTAAAAAAAAAAAACTATTGGCAAGGCAAGCCAGGTGAATCTTATTCTGAGAACAGCACTAAAAACACAGTTATTTATAGCTTTTCTACCTGGGAGAATTCAGAAGAAAAAAGTTTATGTTATAAAGTAAGAAAAGTTCAGTGAATTGGTGATAGCAATTATCAAGAAGGGATTTTTGGGGTGGGAATAAACTTCAGTCAAGGGAGAAATGACTGCTTTGCAATTTCAGCTGGATTTTAAGAAAGAAACAAAGGGTTGAAAGCAATTGTGTGAGTTCCCTTATCCTGTACAGTGAAAACAGAACTAACACTCTTGTCATATCTCAGAAATAATAAAAATACTGTAAGGTTTCCATGAAGTGAGTTTGAAAATCTGTGAAATAAACCATTCCTTATTGGATCGGACCCCTGCTGAAGAAAAGCCTTTCATAACAGGTGGTGATTCTGGCCACGTTGTGAGTTTAACAAAAACTCTTACCTATCTCTGAAGCTGTTGGCTTCAGTAAACTTACTAAATTATACTCTTCGTCTTAATTTTTAACGCAGCTATTGTTTTATCTCTCTTATAGCATGGGTGATAAAAGGAACTTAAAATTTATAGTCAAGTCTTCTGTTTTTCAGGGTTTCTGTGGTGGTTCTTCTGGTTTCTAACCATTTTTCCCCATCTTAGACAAGTTCTCCCCAATGGCATAAAGGTGACCCAGCAGGTAGAATATATAGATTCCCACCTTTGCTTCATAAGCAGAAAATTACTGTTCTTGGCTTCAGGGATTCCCCCCCCCCACCCCCACCCCAGCCCCAAGAATAAGAAATCGTGTTTTGCCAGCTTGAAGAGCTCTGTTCCTAAGCACCAGACTTCACTGTGAATGTTCAAGCCCGTGAGTAAATTCTACGTCTACAATTTTGTCAAAATTTAGAGAAAGAGCTTGAAGAATAACCATTTCCTTTCTCATCTCCACTCGACTGGAGCTGAATCAGTTCCAATAATGTTACCACATTGGTTTCCCACTGACCATTTTCACACGAATTTGGAAAGCACATAAAGAAATAATTGTTTTCAAGGGTGTGTCCTTGTGAAAAATGTACAAGCTGTACACTTACTATCTGTATGCTTATGGTCATATATTACACAATTAAAATGTTTAATGCAAAAAAAAAAGAAATAATTGTTTAATCCAAAGATGCTTTAAACTATGATAGGACAATAATCACCCACTTTAAAGGTAGGAATGGCTTTTAGTTTTGAACTTAAGCTGTTATGTTATTTTAAGGGGGGGAAGCAGGGGCGACCACACTGATACTCAAAAGCATGTCTGTAAATTTGGAAATCAAATGGAAATACTCTTTTAAATTTATGAAGTAAAACAATGCAGAATTCCTCATTCACTTATTCATGCGAATGATGAGATTTCTTTGGGTAGTGGTTTTCTTTCCCCACAGTATAAAATCTAATTTAAGTGAATTTCCTCCTCAAGATTTGGGTATAAAACATCAAGACTTACCTGATTTCTCTTCTTTTTTTTAATGTTTATTCATTTTTGAGAGAACGAGCGAGTGAGCACAAGTGGGGAGGGGCAGAGAGAGAGGGAGACACAGAATCCAAAGCAGGCTCCAGGCTCTGAGCTGTCAGCACCGAGTCTGATGTGAGGCTTGAACTCATGAGCTGTGAGATCATGACCTGGGCCGAAGTTGGAGACTTAACCAGCTGAGCCACCCAGGTGCCCCGTTTTATTTTCTATTAAGTATTATATTTTCCAAACTCATGACTTCATATTAGTCACATTTTAGGATTTTCAGAAAATTTCAAAAGGTCCTCACCCACATAGGAAATATGATTTACAAATGACCACTCATGCATTGGTTCAGGTATAAATGATCTTTCAGTGCTGATTGGTTTAAAAGTCTTCTTCACAAATGAAAACACATAAAGAACCTATAGGATCAATGCTCTTTACTGGGATAATCTTTCCCACATTGTAGAAATCCGTTCTCTAGGGTCTGTAGGTTGATCAGGAGGGTAGAAGGTGTGCAGTGATTGGTGGAAGCTGTAGTTTTTGTCTGCTTAGCATCATTCCCCATCCCCTTCCTTCTACACCTTCCCCATTCTTAGTGCTCCAGGTGGTAATGTCAATCAGAATGGCCAATCCCCATTTAGTGGGCGAGTGGGTAACCAAGGCTAGCTATTAGAGTGCCAAGGATTAATTCAAGAATGTGCATGTGACTCAAGAAAGATAAATTAGTGTCTTTTCTGAGATTGATATAGGGTTTTAATGGGTGGGGAACATATAATTCCGCCGTGACTGGTAAGCAGGGCCAATGTGCATCTGGGGCTGATGAACGCCATCATGTCTGACACACACAGGAAAAGCCTGCTTGCGATACAAGTGGAGATAAGCATACTGAAAGGTGAAGAAGGAGAGAGGCAGGACTCTAAGCACACTGTTTACCTGTGGATCCACCCATAATTAAAGACACATCGACATCTGACTTCCCGATCACAGAGACATGAGATACTTTGAAGTTTTTGTGCTAATCTGAACAAATTCACCACAACACACAGAATGATTTCGCAGTGCAATTCAAACATAAATTCCCCATTGAGAAAACACGGAGATGTTTGTAGTTACCAGGGCCTTGTGCAATAACTTTGGGTGCAGTGCTTTTATTTACAGTTACTGTTGTGTAGAGCTGCAAGCACCCTAGGAGTTAACCTATGCAAAGAGGAGCATATATTCTTTCAAGGCACTTGTAGCTGTCATTTTATTTTTTGAGCGTTATGAATGGAGGTATTGTTGCAAACAGCTGTACTGTGAAGGCATTTAAGCCAGTTATTACTGCCTGTGGTGTCTGCACTCAAAATGTTGCAAACACTGAAATTATGATTTACAGAGGTGGAAAATGTAACTTTTATAAGATCTGGCATGCCTGGCTCTGTCTCTTTCTATTATTGGACAGATTCTTTTGCAGTGATGATTCTTAAGCTCAGTGTTTGTAATCCTAATGAATTCAAAAGGGATGGCCAGAATATATCACAGAACATGTAATAACATGTTAATTTGGAAAGCAATATGGTAACACTGATGTTATTTTTAATGTATTTAATTATTTCTCAGTATGTTATATTACATGGAACATAATATGAAGACTTAGAATATAGTAAAATAATTTTTAAATGTTACGTATCTTAGATGATGATGAACTTGGCTGAACTGAACTGAAGTGACAAGTATATTTTGGAATTGGAAAAAAACTAACTTGATGTTTCCTGGAGGAAGTCTTTGATATATTGTCTGACAATTCACTTCCTTCCAGTAAAAATAACCATCCTTAATAACTTTAGATCTGCTGTCACACCCAGTTCAGTTGACTAATCTCTGCTAAAGTTCCTTCTTTTCTTATTTGTCCCAAATCATGATGTAACCCTTCACCTAGATCAAATTGTCCCTTTGGTTGAGATCAATACAGGAATTCAGTATTTGGGTTCCCTCAGTGTTTCATGGCTTAGCACAGCAAATCCCACACCAGTTTACATCTTTTGGTTCTTGGACCAGTTAAGAGTTCTCTCCAGAATATCTGCCAAAGAGTAGCCAATAGAAAATTTCTCAGTTAGTTTACAAGTTAACAGAAGGTAAGATCTCTCTTCAATTTGTATGCAGGGCATTGTCCAGATACTATTGTGCTAATCTAACTCTTTAACTTAAAAGATTTTAAAGGTCACTGATTTTTTTTTTTTTTTTTGAAGGGAAGGCATCTTCTAGTTCATCTAGGAAAATATTCTCTGTTTACAAATGTCTTGGTTAGGATGTTTTGGGTTGCATGTAACACAAAACTGATTCAAACTACCGTTAGTAAAAATGGGAATTCTGGGGCTCATAGCACTGGATGTTCTAGGTGACAGAAGAGGCTTTATCCAGAGCTCAGGCTCTGACCAGGCCCCGGTGCCTTCCCAGTTTGTCGTACAGTACAGACCACAAAACGGGGATAACAGCTCCTTAGCCACGTGCTTCCTCACACTTCCACTAGGAAAGAGTCTGCCTTCCTGGTAATTCAAACCAAATCCCCCAAGTGAGTTTTCCTGGCCGTGATTGGCTTGATATGGGTCATGTGCCACTCTTTCTTTTGAATTAACCTCTGTGATTGATGGGATTGGATTTGCCGAGTGGGCTAAGGGAAACAACTTCCAGTCCTGGAGGTGAAGCCAGGATCAATGCCATACTAACCACATTTTAGGGACATTCGGGTTGTTGTCTTGGGTCATGGATGCTAGAGAGGTAATAACAAACTGCAAGAGCATAAGTATGAAAGAATCCAAGGGTGTTGGCCTCGTCACATACTAAGCAGCATGGCTGCATCTAGAACCTGATTCAATATCATTTGTCAATAAAGGTACATAAACTGCATATAGTCATACACTAAGCACTCTGTCTTGGTAGATTTGTGGAAACATTGCAGTTGCCTAGCACAGTCTTTATCAACGCGTGTTCTGAGATTCATTTCATAAAAGACCTGGGGTGTCTGGGAAGAATGCAGATTCCGGGGCCCCAGCCCTGATTTGCTGAATCAGAATTTGGGTGGGACTCCGGGATTTGTATCTTAAATATGTTTCCTTAGCAAATCTCTTGCATATTAACACATGCACTGCATACGTTGGTGTGTAACCCACAAACTTAGCGATTAACAAACACTCCACCACATCTTGGACGGTATTTGGAAATGTCTTCTCTAACATTTCTTTATGTCGATATTCTGGTTAAGATTCTAACTGTTTCTCACCAATAATCCAGTCACCAACCCTGTTAGGAGGATTGTAAGGACGTGCTAAATTTATCAGGTGAGGAGGAAACTCTGCGGAAGACTGACAGGCACAGCGGAAAACCATCTCTGTGCTACACTCTCAGGGAGTGTCCACAAGTGTAAAAATCGTGGCATTAAGACCAGCAGGAAAAATATAAATATATTTGCTATGACAAATACATCAAAGAAAGCATGCTATTACCTAATTATATATATTATTTACTTTTCAGAACTCTTCTCAGTTGTCTTCAGGATACGATTGATACCTTAACAATTTGCTCAATGTGTGCTACTTAGATAGTAAAAGTAGGGTGTTGACAGTAACTATTAAAAATCATATGAATGCTGACTGTGACTTAAAATAAAAAATACAACACTCACTGTGTTTTGTCACATCCCTGTTTTTGTCTGACGGCACAGATCCCAGGACAAATTTTCCACCAGTTTTCCTGGAAATGACCTAGATAGAACCTGCCATCTCCCAGGTAGCTTCCATGGAAAGCCCAAGATGACTTTTGCCATCTAATAAGCAGTGTTTCTCGGATATCTATTGGGGCCTGATTCTTAATATTGCTTTTAGAGAGTAAAGACTGCTTGTAGCGCAACAGGAAAATTAAGATTATCATCAGAGTAAATCTGATTATTTTCACTGCATTTCTTACAATGCTATAGATTGTGAGATGTGATATTGAACTATTGTCTGTTTAGGAAGAAGTTGGCATAATTTTTACACGCTGCATGAGGAGAAAATAATGTAAACAGAGTGGAGAAATAAAATTCCATAAACAACAGTGATTTGCAATAAAATATCAGGGGTGCCTGGCTGGCTCAGTTGGTAGAGTGTGAGACTCTTGATCTTGGGGTTGTAAATTCAAGCCCCATGTTGAGTGTGGAGATTCCTTAAAAATAAAATCTTAAAGAAAAGAAATAAAATATCAGTGGAATATAGTCTCTCCAAAGAACAATAATTACTGAGTATTTACAAATACTGAGTCCTTAGTCTTACTGAGTATACCAAACTGTATTCTAAGCAATTTACATTGCAGTAACTTATTTAATCATTAGAACAACCCTATGAGGTAGTTTTTGCTATATACCCATTTTACAGTTTTTTTTATATACCCATTTTTGCTATATACCCATTTTGCTCTATACCCTTTTTACTGGGGCAGAGGGAAGTTAATAAATTTGCCCAAGTTCATACACCTAGTAAGTTAAGAAATTGGAATGTAAATCCAGGCACTGTGGATCCAGACCCGTGCTTTTAACCACCAACCCATAGAATGGTTACATAGAATTTTAATGTGTCATAATAAATCAAGAATTATATTAAAATTTCCTGATAGCTTTTAACGGTGAGTTCAGAGGAGCAAAGGAGATAGAAAAACATAGCAACTAACAGTAGTATATAGCAGTATAAAGATTTTATGGCTCTGATTTCAGGCCATGTTCAATCGCTGACAAATACAAGATTTGGTTTAAGAAAGGCCTCTGGCGTGTGCAACAAGAACTAGATCTAAAAATATGGACCACCGTCCTCTATGATGACAATGTCATTAATCTACCATTAGCTGGCTAGTCCCTCTGAGCTGGTTTCAGAGACGTGCCTGCAGATTTGTTTAAACCGTGCAGAGTTTTTCATCTGATCAAGTGTGGTCAGTGTAGCCCATGTGTGTTGCAAATTCGTGTATGGTTAGGAAACTACACATGATCACCCTAGAATTTCCTCAGTACCTAAAACCTCTGCCTTGTTTTTCTAGCAATTTTCCTAACCAAAAGGCAGATGCTGTGTGATGACAGCAATGCTATATATAGCTATGAATGTTTAAAGTTTGTGTTACTTCTCAAGTAAACTTTTAATACTAGCGATGAAAATAATATAATCAACTTGAAATCTCACCCATCATGGCAAACAATTATTTGCACTTTTTATGTATCCCCCTTCAGCCTTTGTCTTTCTACGAACAGAATTTTATGTTTATAATCTTGCTGAATATGTAATTTTAGATCCTGGTTTTTGTTTTTGTTTTACCCAACATTTCCCAGGCTCCTACAATTTTTTTTAATGTTTATTTATTTTTGAGAGAGAGAGAGAAAGACAGAGTGTGATTGGGGGAGGGGCAAAGAGACAGGGAGACACAGCATCTGAAGCAGGCTCTAGGCTCTGAGCTGTCCGCACAGAGCCCGATGCGGGGCTCGAACTTGCAAACTGTGAGATCATGACCTGAGCCGAAGTCTGATGCTTAACCAACCGAGCCACCCAGGGGCCACCCAGGTGCCCCCCAGGCTCCTACAATTTTTATAGTTGTTATCACAATGGCTACACAATCAACCATTGAGTTGATTATCCTATTTTATAAAACTATGTTCCAATTGTTGACACCGTTGTTCACATTTTTCCACTCATTTGCCACTAATAACACTGTGAAGCTGGGTTTAGGCCACAGGCCAAATCCTGTCCACTACATATTTTTGTAAATAAAGTTTCACTGGAACACAGCCACACGTACTCATTTGCATACCATCAATGCTGCTTTCTTACCACGATGGCCCACAAATCCTAAAATACTTATTATCTGGCCCTGGACAGAAAAACACTGCCAACTCCAAATGATTATCGTAGTACCCACATTTCTTCTGCATTTTGGTTAATTTCATAAAGGTAAGTTCCTGGGACTGGATTTACTTGGCCCCAGTGTAGGAATGTCATATGGTCTCAAAAAGATGTTTGCTCCTCTTTAGTATGAAAAAAGCTGTTTCCCTGTATATTTATTAGGTGTTTTTTCTTTGATGAAATGTCTGATCATATTTCTTATATGCTAATCTATTAGAGTCCTAATGCTGTACTTGTTAATTTGTATGAGCCTGTGGATGATTTTCTGACTTACATTAAAAGAGCCAGCAATAAGATGTGTTGGTTGATAACCAACTGTACATAGATACATATAATTCATGCAGGCATTCATTAAAGCAGATAGAGAAGTCAGCTCATAATAATTATGAATACCACCTTTTAAAGCTAGAATATCTGTGTTACTGATGTAAATAATACCAGTAGTTCTTTTATGACTCTCTAAATCTGTAAGCTGAACTCCTGTAAGGAAAATATGTCTTCTTTACGTAATGAAAATATTTGCTTATGTAGTATTAAATTTCTCATTTGTGTAGGACTCATTAAAGTAGACACCCGACTCAGTTCTGGTCCCAAATAAAAGAACCTGTTACAATAATCTTTTTCCTCAAGATGCAAAATGTTGACAAGCTGGAGTCTCTCCCACTCTGGCTGCAAAAATTAAAGAGGGCTGTGATAAAATTATAGACGGCAAATCTCTGGCCAAATACAGGACGAATTCCCCAGACTGAAATGCAAAATAGCCCCAAGGAGAGGGAAGTAAGAAGAATTTACTTACAGTTGTTTATAACCCTAAGGAAGGTTTTTAGGCACGTATCTGTTGGTAATATCTTGAAGATATTACATCAATGCACTTTAATTTCCCCTTTAATATCATGTTCCCTGCCAGCTTCCTATGTCTACAGGTGGGCCTTGAGGCTCAGTGCCCTACAAAATAAGAGGACAATTCTGCCTAGAACAAAGATAGGACTGATCAGCTTTGGTCACAGAGCTGAAATTCTCACAGAGTATGTAGCTGAGGCAAGAATTTTGAAATCCAGGCTTTGGTGAGAAGGAGATTCCTTTTCTAAGTTTCTTTAGGTCCATTAACATAACAATGTGGTTGATTATCGTATGCAAAGTGTAACTGGCAATCAGAATTGGAGAAGAGAGAAATGAGAAATACTTCCCCTTTGACCTGAGAGACGAACTAGCTGAGTACAGAAGACAGAGGGCGGTGCGATAGGTATTACCTTTGTAACTCCTCATCCCTGGGAAATACATTCCCAGACTCCTCCTAGTGGATGGCTGAAACCACAGATAGTACCAAACCCTACAGATACTATGTTTTTTCCCTAAACATACACACCCCAGATCAGGTTTAATTTATAAATTAGGCCCAGAAAGAGAAGAACAGTAGCAATGAAATGGAACGATTATAACAATATGCTGTAGTAACCGTTTTGTGAATGTGGTCTCTTTCTCAAAATATCTCATCGTCCTGTACTCACCCTTCTTCCTGTGATGCTGTGAGATGATAAAATGCCACGTGAGGAGAGCAAGTGGAGGGAATGACGCAGGCATGTGACGTAGCAGTAGGCGACTGTTGACCTGCTGATGCTACGTCAGAAGGAGGAGCACCTGGTTCTGGACCTCTTTGAGGTGATTGCATGTAACCGAAACCGCAGATAAAGGGACTCCCGGATGGGGCAGGACGCAGCCAGTGGCCGTGTTGAGCGCAGTGTAAAGGAAACAGTGCCTAGTGACCGTAGGAGGATGTGCCTAAGGCAGAGGTGCTGGTTCTCGTGCCTTGAAGGGCCACGTGGGACACCCAGGTGTTCTTCCATGCTTCGAGAGAAGCTGGGAGGGCCTACACGGAGCTCAAAAGGGCTACAGTCTGTGGAGACAGGAGTGCCCTAACGCCACGGTTAGGGCCACGGAACCTAGTAGCCCTTGCAGCTTGACGGTCAGAGGGGATCCACTGCCCCCCCCAGCATTCAGAAGCCTAGGGCGCAGGTGGAACCATCAGATGATTAGAGATTGTAAGGACCCGAGGGACTCATTTTTCTTAGTCTCTACACACCCAACTTCTTGGTGTCAGCCAAATGTCGTGGCTAAGAGCACGGGCTCTCAGGTCAGGCTGCCCAAGCTTGAATCCTGGTTCCAAAATTTATTAGATGCCCAATCCTGGTAAAAGTATTCATTTTCCTCAATTCTCAAGTAAAGATAGGGTTGTTATGACAGTTTAAATATTTTTTATAAAATGCTTGAAAAGGTGCCTCACACAGGTTAACCCCTCAACTGTCTCATTGATTTACGTGTTCTTGGGGGAGGAGCTGGGCGTTAATTTGAAAGAGGCTGACTCACCAAAAGAGACCATATAAGCTAAAGAGAACGAGCCCATTTATAATAATTATGTTGATTCCACTCTGCCCAGTGTAAGATTAAAATAGTTACAGGAAAATAAAGAAGTTGCATTTTGTTTGTGTACCTGGGTGCGGTACTTGAGAATTTGTGATTTCGGCACAGAAACATAGAGCCAAGAACCGTCTCTCATCCCTTTTGTGCCTCTCGCCACTGTTGCTTCTGGACTATAACCAACCTTCTAGACCAAGTTATGTTCAGTCAAAATTTCCCTTTCCACACCTCCTCAACTCCTTCTCCTGACTTCTCACCTTCACAACCTGAAATCTATGATTCCATCTAAACGGCTCCCCAGCATCACCAATGCTGCTTCATAAACCCAGCGAAGAATTTATAAACAAGTTTCTACTCTTTAACCTCCTGCTGTGGACATTGTTGTTGTTGTTGTTGTTGTTGGGCTATGTGACATGGCTGTTTGTTGTTTTAGTTCTTCCCCTCTAGATGCTTCCTTTAACCTCTGGTAGAGACTCCTCCTCTCTTGGTTCTTGAAATGGTTTTCTGGTGCCATAGTTGGCTCTCGGTTCTTCTTACTATTTTTCCTAGTGTCCAACTTATGACATCAGTTGCGACTTGGGAAGGCAAACACATCTAAATCTGAAATCTGGACTTTGTTTTTGAGTGCAAATACCACATATTTAATTGCGTATGTAATGCTTCTTCTTACTTGGGCGTCTCATGGATTCCTCAAAGTCAACCTATCTCCAGCTGAATTCACTCTTCATTCCCTACTCCCATTTTCAAAGTTCTCCAACTGTATGGTAAATGACATTCAACCCAGAACCTGGTGAGTTATCCTACCTTTCCTCCGTCTCCATCAAACCCTATCAGCAGCCAATTCTGTGGAGTCTGCCTCTTTGATCCCTTTCCTATCAGACTTTTCCCCTCCAGATCCTATCCTCGGCTTCTGCCTGCTTTGCTGCCCTCATTGAGTCTTGCCTAGAACACTGCAAAACCTCTATATGTTACACCTGTCTTGAGTCAGCCCACCTCCATTCCCGCATCAGAGAGATCTTTGAAAATCTAAACCAGAGCATTTCAGTTTCTTATTTAAACTCCTTTAATGAATCTCCATGCCTTCCAGCAATAGTTGTGAGTTGTAAGTCTGAATTTGTCATACAAAATTCTTGTTGGGGCCAATGCCTCATCCTCTAATCTTGCCCCATGGCCACACCAATCCAGAGATTCGGCTCTATCCTGCTACTGAAATTTATGCAATTTTACACATTCGGCCCTTTGTACCTGCTGTTCCATTTTCTTAAATGCTTCCCCTTAGATAACCACCATACATCTTTCAAAATTCAAATCAGTGTCACCCTGAGTGACCTTTTAAACTGCCCTTAGTTCCATACCTGCTTCTCTACCTGCCCCCTGCTCATTATTCACTCATTGATTAGCTGCCTAGTGTCCTCTATGAAAAACCTGAACTTCTTTAGCTATAGTGTTTGTTTTGTTTTGATGCCTTCCCTAATGAACTTTAATCTCGAAGGCAGAGATTCCTAACTACTTCTTTAGTGCCTGGTAAATGGTAGGCACAGAGTTAGTGTTTATTGAATAAGTTAATGTATGAGTGAATGAGTGTGGCTTAATGCAGGTGAATGGATCTCTGGGAGATGCACTTGTGTGAGATCAAAAACTAATGAACATCTTTACTCTTCATAACCATGGGAAATGGGCAGTGGCTTAAATAGCAGAATAGGTGAATACAAATGCTCTTAACTTACACAAATCTCTTACACAAATATCCTCCACATATTATTTTATTGTATATTTATCATATCATTATAATATATGTCATAATTTATTATATTATGGTGCATAAAAAGTATATGTTATTTAACTTATTTTATGTTTAGTCTATAGGCCTTTTTGTAAGAAAAACCCTCTTCCATGTTCCTGTGAATTTATTCTTTATTGATAGATACTCTTTTAGCTTTTAGCCATGTTTCCTCTGGTATCATTCAGTGAATATATAATCATCCTACAAGAGTTTACATGAACCACATATCATTGTGCAACAAATAATAATTGCACAAGTTAACCTATAAATTAGATTTAGGCACTAACTAGGATAGTGTCTGGGCATGTTAAGTGATGTCTCTATATCCACTGTTTGGGACAGCCATTTGGCTGTCCTATAATTTCAAATGCCATTTTCATTTTTCTTAAGCCCTAGGAATTTGGCGTGATTTCATTTTTGGGAGTTGACACTTTATTACTTCCTCCTGGGTTTCTTTCTGTCATGAAATGGAACACTTTTTTTTTTTTCCTCAATAATCCCTCCCTCGATGGCCCAATAAATAAATAAATTGGGAAACTTAACTCTTACAACTTGATGTTCTTTCTTAGGTGTTTTTGGAAATTTTCTTGTTTTTTTGTCCAGAGAATCATCCAATGAAAGTGCCTTCACAATCTGGTTCTTATCCTTTTCTCTGGACAGGATATCCAGGTTGGCCCCTGAGGCCCCAGGAATGAAAATAAAACTTCTTCATTGGGCTTCCTCCCACATTTTTCCCAAAGCTTCAGACAGACCTTCAAGCTGTGGAAATTTGTGGAAGTCACCTCCTTCATTCTTAGAAAACTTCTCTTTCACTCCAAGCTTGGAAGCTTAGACCTTAAATATGGTTTAGTTTTTTCACCTTATGGTATATTTTGGTTAACAGCTATTCTTAGCATTAATTTAGTTTATTTTATCAATTACTTTTCCTTAATAGTTTTGTGTAAGAAACTCTTCTCCTCCCAAAGAGACTAACAATATTGTCCTCTATCTACTACTAAAAGATCTAGAAATTGGCCTTTTGCAGTTAAGTCTTTAATAAATGAGAATTGATTACCAATTACCCAGGCATCATTTATTAATCTCTCCCCAAGTAGTCTACAGGATGTCTGATATCAGTCAAATATCAAGTTTCCACATGTGTGATAAGCTTCTGGCATCTGTTTTCCTCTCCATTGGTCAATCTGTCTGTTTGTGTGCCAGAGTCACATTATCTTTATAATGTCACATTTATAAGTCTGGATACTTGGTAAGGCAAGTACCCCTTATGTATTCTTCTTTAGAAATGTCTAGTCTATTGTAGACCCTTTGGTCTTCCATATAATTTTTAGAATGGGCTGGCAAAGTTTATAGGAAAAAAAGTTTCAGATGTTGATCTGAAACGGTATGGAAAGAATTGACATATTTACAACATTAAGTCTTCCTGTCCATGAGCATGGTATTTATCCGTCCTGTCTTGGATACTTCTTGTACACCTCTGCAAGTTCTTTCATTCTAGACACAGCTGCAGTGACCAATTCCATGCCAACTTCAACTAGCTTCACATATGTGGATAGGACAGTGCCTCACCTTGCCCTAAACTTATGTCAAGTCTTTTTGCTTTCTAGGCAGGGTCTTTTTTATTGTAAGATGTTTGCGGGAAACCACTCAGAACATACATGTCACATCCGGGAAGATGGGGTGGTTCATACCCTGTTAGGCACCCCTTGATCGCTGGAGAATGGGAATCAATAGATGCAACTGCCTTCATTCACAAGGAAGGGAGGTAGTGAGACACTTTTCATAAAGCTTTTCAGATGACTACATGGCAGCAAATATTCAGTTGCCTATAGCAACAGCCAACTCAGCAATTCAGTAATGCAACCTTGCATTGATTCTCTCTCCTTCCCTGTTTAACTTCCTTTATCCCTCATTCCTTCCTGTAAAATCAGACTAATAAATGACTTTTACAAAAGGCTTTTTCTCAGGTTTCTACCTTTAGGGGGTGGAGAGACCCAGACTGAATCAAGCTTCTTTTAATTATGTTTTCTTGAGTGACTTTTAATACAGATTAATAACATTCTGTATACATCTCTGTGTATCTTTTGTTAGACTTTTTTTTTAGGTTATCATATTTTCTTTTAAACAGTTTTCTCTTTTTTTAAAATATTTTTTTAATGTTTATTTGTTTTTGAGAGAGAGAGAGAGAGACAGAGCATGAGTGTGGGAGGGGCAGAAAGATAGGGAGACAGAATCCTAAGCAGGGTCCTGGCTCTGAGCTGTCAGTGCAGAGCCCCATGTGGGGCTCCAACCCATGGACCACGAGATTATGACCTGAGCCGAAGTCATATGCTTAACTGACTGAGCCACCCAGGCGCCCCTAGGTTATCATATTTTTATTGCTATTGCAGATAGTGTCTTTTTTTCACAATATTTTCTATTAATTACATTAATTGCTAATGTATAGAGATGAGTTTAATTATGCATATTGATCTTATATCCAGTCTCTTTGCTAAACTCTCTCATCC
Organism: Acinonyx jubatus; assembly: GCF_027475565.1. Lineage (NCBI taxonomy): Eukaryota > Metazoa > Chordata > Mammalia > Carnivora > Felidae > Acinonyx > Acinonyx jubatus. The sequence goes on from NC_069382.1 coordinate 16,991,447, forward strand.
AATTAAACCTATCTGTATGTCTTTTGGGGATTTTCATGTAGACAAACACATTTTTTCTGTAAATAGTGACTCTTCTTTATGCATTTTATCTGCCTTTATATCTTTTATTTCTTTATTTGTCTTACTTCTCTAGCTCCAGTATTGAATAAGAGTGGTGAAATTAGGCACCTGCTTTTTCCTAAGTTTTAAAAGTAGGTTTCTAATATTCTTACTATTAAATATGATGTTTTCTGTAGGATTTTGATAGATACTCTGTTTTTAGGTTGATAATGTGCACTTCTGTTGCATCTTAAAATTTTTTAAAGTCATGATTTAATATTAATTTATATCTAATGCTTTTTCTGTTTCTCTTGATACGATCTTAATTTAACAAGATAATGATGTTTATACATTTACTACATTGAAATGAACCTTGCATTTCTGAAATAAACCCAGTTTGGTCATGGTGTATTATTATTATTATTATTATTATTATATATAACTGGGTTTGATTTGCTATGATTTTGAATAGGCTAATTGCATCTACATTCATGAAAGAAATTGGCTTGTAATTTCTTTTCTCTTTCTCTTACAGTTATTGTGTGATTTTGTTGTCAAAGCTATATGGGCTTTGCAGAATGAGTTGGTTGGTAATTCCTTCCTTGCTATAATTTGAAAGATATTTTTTAAGATTGGAAAGACCTTGAGGACTTGGTAGATTTTAACTGTTAAAGCATTTGGACTCAGTGTTGTTAAAGAATTATTATTTTTTTAGCCACTGATTCAATTTCTTTAATTGTTAGAGAAGTCTTTGGGTATTGTAGATCTCCCTGAGTCTGATTTGTTAGGAAAAATTCTCTAGACATGTATTCATTTCATCAAAGTTCCCAAATTTTTTGGCATATTTTTTTTTTCATATTCTCCTGCAACTTTTGCTATCTCCTTACTTTTATTCCAAACATTTTTTGTGCCTTCTCACCTTTTCCTTATAGTTGTGTTGGAAGTTTATTAGTTTTTGCAAAGTCCAACTTTTGGCTTTGTTGATCTTCTTTATTTTTTTTTTTAAAGTAATCTCTACATGCATTGTGGGGCTCAAACTCACAACCCCAAGATCAAGAGTCGCATGCTCTACCGACTCAGCCAGCCAGGTGCTCCATATTTTATCTTTTAGTAGTTTTGTTGATTTATTATTTTCTAACTCCAAACTCTTTCCAATATTTTGTTAATTTGGGCATGTGGCTCATTAATTTTTAGCTTTTCTTCTTTTTTTAAATATAATGTAAGCTGTTGTTATTTTTCAAAGTACCATTTCTGCTATATTCCACAATACATCTCAATGTTGAGCCTTTTAAGTATCTATTCTGATTTCACCTTTGACAACTGAGTTCTTTAGTAGTGTGTTTGACAAACTGGCTTTTTTTTTTTCTTTATATTTCGTTAATGACACCTAGTTAATTTGCATTGTCTAAAGTGAATGAGCCCATAACATAAACCAATATTTAAAAATTTTTGAGATACTATTTATGGTCAGTTATGCAGTGAATTTTGCATTGTGCATGAGAAAAATACTTATTTTCCAGTTTGGGGGTGGAGGTTTGGTTAACTGTGTCGTACATTCTTTTCCATCTTAATTTTTTTCTCTCAACCCAAGTGAAAGAAGTGTGTTGAAACCTCCCATCCGATGATGGCATTACCAGTTTCACCCTATAGTTCTATTAAATTTCACCTGCTATATTAGTAGATGCATATAAATTTATAATTATCATTCTGGGTGAACTGAGACTTTTATGATCACATAATGACCTTCTCTATCCCTGAAATGTTTTTTATCTTAATCTATTTCTTTTCTGATAAACGGTCATCTTTTTCTTCATTTATAAACTTTACATGTCATTAGGTTATAGGTATGTTTTTTTTTTTTTTCCAAGCAATCTGGCAATCTCTTTCAACTGCCATGTTAAATTTATTTACATTAATTTTCAGTATATGTGCTGTCGAAGCGAGCACTACATTCATTTTCATTATGGATATTTTAAAATTGCTTTACTCTTTTTTTAGGATTTCTAGATTCCCTGCTTCTTCTATATTTCTTGTTTGTTAAATCAGTTAAGTGAGTTATTTTTGAAAATTAAACACCTTATTTCTATTATTTTCATAATTACTTCTCAAATATTGCCATGCATAATAAAATAATCCCATTCTCAGGGGATTAGAACAATTTAACAATTTAACTCAAATGACCTCATTGCAGTTTTATTCTATTTTGTCAAAATTTTAATTCTCTTTTTTAAAACCCCATAAACTTGCAACATGTTTTATAGAGACAATACCTCTTTATATTTATTCACATATTGACTTCTCTTTTGTTTCCCATTACTCCTTTGATCTCAGACCATCCTTTTGGAGTAATCTTTCTTTCTCTTCAACTATCACTCTCCTTTCTTTTTCAGCATAGATCTGTTTGAGGTTTAAAAAATTTCTCATTTTTTAAAATCTGAAAATGCTTTCATTTCACCTATGGTAACTCAAAAAATTTATTGATGTATAAGTCATATGTAGTTAGGCATATAAATTTTATATATACAGCTAAATAAATTTTGCACATATAAATATATCCATTAAAATTCTGCATGTACACATGCACACGCACACACGTACACACACACACACACACACACACACACACATTTAACCACCCTCCAAATCAAGATATAGAATATTTCCAACCACCTAGCAGGCTCATTCTTCTTGTTTCCATTTAGTATACTCCAAAAGTACTGTTTTTACATTTATTATTGCAGATTAGTTTTAAAACTTCACATTAAGATAATTTTATAATGTATACTCTTTTTTTTTTAGTATGGCTTATTTTATTCAAAATTTTGTCTATGTGATTCATTCCTATCATTCCATGTAGCTGTAACTCATCCCTTTTCACTGTTGTACAGAATTGCATTATATGCAACTGTCATACTTTATTCATTCTATTGTTGATTGATATTTGATTTGTTTGAACTTCTTTGGCTATTATGAATTAAGTTGCTGAAAACTTTTTCTATATATCTTTAGGGACCATAAGCCCTTATTTCTTTTGTGTATATATTTAGGAATGGAATTGCTGGGTAATAGATATAATAGGAATGGAGTTCTTAGTTAATATAATTAAATATATATAAATATTTTATATATATGTTTACTTTTAGTAGGTATTGCCACAGAGTGTACTAAAATTATTATACTAACTCATATCATAGAAGCAGTAATAAGAGTTTAAGTTGAGGGTGCCTGGGTGGCTCAGTTGGTTGAGTGTCTGACTTCGGCTCAGGTCATGGTCTCGCAGTTCGTGAGTTCGAGCCCCGTGTTGGGCTCTGTGCTAACAAACAGCTCGGAACCTGGAGCCTGCTTCGGATTCTGTGTCTCCCTCTTTCTCTCTCCCCCTCCCCTGCTCACGCTCTGTCTCTGTCTCTCAAAAATAAAAAAAATAAAAATAAATAAGTTTAAGTCACCTTCTTACTCTTGCCAACACTTGGCACTATTTATCTTTTTAATATGCCGTTCTGATATGGATGTGGTGGGATTTCGGTGTAGTTTTAATTTGCATTCTCCTAGTAACAAAAGATTGATGAACATCTTTTGTATTCTTAACGGCCATTTGGAAATTCTTTTGTGAACTGCCTGCTCACATGTTTTGCTCACTTTTAATTTTTTTCTTATTAATTTATAAGTTTTTTTTTATATATCACCTTTGTTCTTAAAAAGCAATTTTGCTAGTACACAATTCTCACTTGAAATTTCTTCATGCTTTTATCCTTGATGGTTCATGGTCTCTAGGTGCTGGCTTCTTTTTAATTTACTTTGGTAGGCAAACACTGTGTTCTGTTTTGTGGATTGCGAGTTTCCATGATATTTATCTTACACATTGTTCTTTTCCATCCTTTTTAGTTCCTCATTCAAACGATCCAGTTAGACACATACAGACTTCCTTCTACGCTTCCTATGTCTTAACCTCTTTTTGTGTCTTCCATCTCTGAGACTCACTTGTCTGCATTCTTCTTGATTCATAAGCTTTTTTCACCCCTAGTCCACTGATCTCAACTCATCTATATCTGTTTTCTATTTAATCTGTCAAATGAGCTTTTAATTTGATATTTTTTAATTTTTTTATTTCTATAATTCCTTCTGGAGCACTTTTCCAACATGCCTGGTAATTTTGGTCTTGCTCAATAATTCAAAACAAGTGGAAAGAATTCTAATACTCCCATACCTGAAGACTTTAAAGGTCTAAATTGGCTGTTTCTGCTGACTTCAAGGTGATTTTTTTCCCCACGTGTGTATGCTGATCTTTCATTGTACATTCATGCTGTCGATTTTACTCCAGGGTAACCTGGGAGTTAAGAGAATTTAACTGACAGTTAAACTTGCTGTAAGACATATGGAGAAGCTTGCTGCGATTATAGAACGTGTTCTTTTGCAAAATCTGAAACTTACTAACGTATCATGTAACTTTTTTTTGGCCTGTTTACTAAGTGCCAGATGCATTATCTAAAGTTTCTCCTGAGAGGATTTGCATTTGCTGTTAGTAAGATTCAGGGGGCACTATACATTCTAACTTCTTTAGAAAACACATCCTCAAAATGTACAAGGTATGTTTCTCTCTCTCTCTCTCTCTCTCTCTCAGTTTAATATTATCTAGACCCTGCCAAGTCCCGTGGTTCCATCAGTCCGGGCTTCAGCCTCCCTACCTTGCTGCCATGCCGGTCTAAGCCTCATCCTGGCCACAGAGATGAACCGGGCACCTGCAGGCAGGTTAACACTGCTCTTCTCTCGGCCCCTCACTGACCGCTCCAGTTTCCTTCCACTTTGAGGGGTTTGGGGAACCTCTTGGAGATTTCTTTCACCTCTTGTGAGCTCAGCAATTACTCTTTATGCAGAATTCTTTCTGCTGCCAGAAAACAGAAGTCATCCTTTTCCCAGACAGATTATAAAGAGGCCATTTTCACAGTGATCTACAGTTTCGAATGGTGCTCTGTGGAACCCTCAGGGCCACCTTGGTGGGGACCGTGGTAGTTGATGGGGAAGGAGATGAATATGAATGGGGTGGGAACAGAGAGACAAAAGTCCAGGCCCTTTAGCCCTGGCTTTATGTAGCATTTTTCAATGTGGCCTGCAAATGGGATTTTAATGACAGAAGGGTTCCAAATCTTTAACATTTACCCAAATCAAATGAATGATTTCATTATTCCCAGTTAAGTTTATCCATTCCACACAGCCCTAGAAGATTTGGGGATGATTTAATGTCCTTTAGGAAGTACAGGTTTTTAATGTCAAAATAGTGTAAACACACAGAAGCAAAAAAAGAAAAATCTAGCATAGGAAGAAAGCAGTCACTGCCTCAGGAGAGAAGATCATACTTTAAGGGAAGATTGGACAGAGAATTGATCAGAGTGGGTAGATTTTAAGAGACCATAGTAACAATAATAACATTAAACGTGTCATAAACCATGATGTTTCTCTGTTTAACTTTGATTCATAGGAAACTACTCATGCCATCAGATTCATTTACTCATGATATTACAAATATATATTGAGAATTGCAGTTTGTTCAAACATAGTCTTCTTGGAGATCTGCCTCCAGGTAAATTGTTTTGCCTGATTTTCATTCAATCCATTTTTATGAGTCTGTACTAAGTCAAAACACATACTGGAAAAACAATTATATTAAAGTCAAGATTTGTATCAAAATATCACCATGTCTCTGAGAGTGCTAAGCTTGCTGTAAGACATGTGGAGAAGCTGGCTGCAATCACAGAACAAGTGCTTTTGAAGGATCCTGAAACTTACTAACATATAAGTCTTCTTCCGTTTTTTGTCTTTTTTTTCTGGTGTGTTTAGGAAAACAGTGTGTTTACTACGTGCCAGTTGCATTATCTAAAGTTTCTCATCCAGTTGTATTTAACACTTACAACTATTAAATTGTACACACTTCATTTAAAAAGAAAACTGGGTGAAAGAAGTTCAACAACTTGATAAACGTCCTGTAGACTGTAAGTGGTGGAACTAAGTTTGAAACTCATGTCTGGCTCCAAAGTTCCTGTGTGTGCGTGTGTACATATATGTATATGTGTATATATATGTATAAAATTTACGTGTACATATGTGTGTGAGGGTGTACATATAAGTCCATACTGCTTATTCTGGAAAAACCATTCTCAAAATGTAGAGGATGCAGGTTTCTCTCTCGCTTTTCTTTAGTTAAATACTGTTTCTTTATTTGGTCATCGTCACCCATGAATGTGGTTGTCATGATTCAAATTTCACAGTTAAATAGCATTCTTTTGCATCTTATTTTATAAGATTTCTGCTACCGTAATAGTTTTTTGTTCATAGAAATCTTGTGAGACTAGTTAATATTGCTCTTTATTTTTTTTTTTAACGTTTATTGATTTTTGAGACAGAGAGAGACAGAGCATGAACAGGGGAGGGTCAGAGAGAAAGGGAGACACAGAATCTGAAGCAGGCTCCAGGCTCTGAGCTGTCAGCACAGAGCCTGACGCAGGGCTCGAACTCATGGACCGCGAGATCATGACCTGAACCGAAGTCGGACGCTCAATTGACTGAGCCATCCAGGCGCCCCAATATTGCTCTTTAAATAAAGAAAACAGAAAAAAATGGTTTGTGTGAAGTCACAACAGACACCTGACTGAAGTCGAATCACATTAATATCCTTGGGGAACTTCAGAGCCATCTTCTTACTGTAAGTTTCTTACGTTAAAATGTCAAGGAAAACCCACTCTTGAAATTATTTATGTTAGATAAACCTATCCTTTTAGATAGAAGAGCGGGATTTCTGATCCTTTTTTGGTGCTATCTTTAACAGCTCCAAAAAACCTTCTTAAGCGCATACCATAAATACTTGCCCTTTCTTAGGACTGTCAAATATATTTTATTAACTGACTCCAGGAGCATGTGGATAAACTCTGCATAATGGCCAAAGAAGCACAGTAAATTGTTTTGAAAAGTAGAATGAAACCTTGCTGTTTTTGCATATCATCTTTTCTTTGTCCTGTATTTCATAGTTTTCTGATCTGTATATTAAATGAGAGAAAGGCATTGTAATTTTGGTGAGGTCAACACTAGGATACATAACTATGCCTTTTTAGTTCCTATGGTTCATATTGATAGTTTTAGGTGCTTAAGGGAAGTGACAAAGAGCTCTCTGGTTATGTCATAAAACTAAAACTGCCTCTATTTATGAATTAACTACTTAAATACTTAAAGTAACTTTAAATTAAAAAAAAAAAAACCCTTAATGGTCCTGTATTTTATAAACAAGTAAGAAGAATACAAGAAGAAAGCAAGGTGAGTGAAGACATTATTTGACCAAGAGACAGAAAACCAATGCCTTGGTTAAACCACTTAAGCCATTTGGCACTTATCTTTTTGGAACAATGAGGAGACTGTACCCCAATAATCAGATCTTTTATGCTGATGCCTACAGCTGGCGAACCATTTATATAGATGTTATAGGTAAAAACCCAGCAGCAGCAGACTGCTCTACTTGAAGTCAGAGTGTATGTGTGACGTATGTGTGTGGAGAGTGTGTGTGAGTGTGCCATATGTGTGTATGCGTGCACATGGATGTGCATGCACAGTGTGTGTGTGTGTGTGTGTGTGTGTGTGTGTGTGTGTGTGTGTCTGAGTCTGAGCCCTGGTCTGAGCCCTTTCCTGCAGAGAAACTGCCACAGCATTCCTTGTACTTGCAGGACTTTAATTTGAAAATCATTATTTAGAGAATTTCTAAAATCCAGCTCTGTTATTTTATGAATTCTTCTTGCTTGGTTAAAGAAGACTCACGTACTTGTATACAGTTAACATAAATCTCGAGTTGCCGAAAATATTTTGCTTAGAAACTAGCCATTGTGATTCCTCGAGTATAATGTGAGGCAGTTTTTGATATTCATGTATGCGATATATTCAACTATAAATCAGAGAATACATTAAAGAATTTTACATTTTCCTATGGGAAGTAACTTTAAAATCATAGCTGAAAGGCCAGGAAAATAGGAGTGGCTTTAGGAGTATAAATGAGGCTCACCGTAATTATCACAATCAATTACACAGTTCACGTAACTAAGGAAAAGCATGTGGGGAAAGAATACATCTTACGTGGGGGGAGAAGGAGAAAAGAAGAATGCATTTCCCCAGAAGAGAGAAGGGAATAATAATGAGAAGTTTGGGAAAGTTATTTGTTATAGAATCAAGACTAATATGCCCAGAAAGTGGAACCACAAAGATTATGCTCTCTGGTGTCAGGCAAGCTGGCTTCGCAGCACACTGTGAAAGGGTGCCGTGGTGAACATCTGCTTTCAACAAAAAAAAGACAAACGTCATGGTACCAACAATTCCAGGCATCTTACCAAGAAGTCTCTTTGCTCAAGCTAATTTATGTGAGATGCGCATTTCCAGTGTCTGCCGGAATTCTAGGCAGTTTGTTGGTTTGGTCAGCGAGCCGATGGCATGGCAGATCAGATGTAATCAAACGGGTTGCTGTCCTCCCTGCGTGCACGGGAAGGCGGGCTACTCTGAAGGCCTCCAGGGAAGCTCCTGGGTACATTGCAGAACGGCACCCAACAGAAAGAAGGGCTGCAAGACCGAGCACAAAACCTGCAGGCCTGGGCTTTAGAGATGTTTTAGATATTTTAAAAACACACTCAAGGCTTTTTCAGTCTATTCAGCTTGCATTATGCAAGGAGGCAATTAGAAACCTGGTAGCCGATTTCAAACTGTACTTCCTCTACTCCTCGAAGAAGCTCTTCTCACACAAAGCCGCATTCTCAGACATCCTCGACAGTCATTCAGTTGGCAGTAAGGGCCACATTCAGACGCTACGGAAACGCATTTAGAAAACTACGTGAGAGAAATTGTGCCATTTTGCAAGGTTAACACGGTACTGAGACACGAGTATCAGATAAAATCTTTAGCACACTTAAGGCTTTTGTTGCTAATGCACCTGTCTCAATTCTGCTGCCTAATAACACATGCTCAGACGGTCCGCTAAAAAGACCGCAATGACGATATTAGTAATAAGTCAGCACAACTACCAGGATGCTCTTAGACACTGAATAGCAATGCAGTCAACTTGCAACTAAGTCTACAGAACTATCTACAGATAGTTGATCTAGAACTGACAGTAAGAAGTCAAACCCATCACAAATGAGAATCCCCAAATTCAAAAATGCTGTATTAATATTACCAACAGATCCTGGAAGGTAAGAATATAGATGAAAGAACATTTTTCTAAGCGGCTCTGGGGCAGTGAACTGACACGGAGACAGGGAATTAACTGCATTTCGTGCAGCATCACTGAGTACAGTCTGTGAAATGCAAAGAAACAGTAGCAGAGGAACCACCAGGATGCATGATAGTAAGAAACAGAATCTCCAAGTGACTCACGATAGAGAAAACTAAGTAAGTTAACAGGGTAATTGTTTTTTACTTATAAAATTTGCCATTTGTTTGAATCAACAGAGATATTTTACTCATTATTCTAGATAGTCCAAGATACCTGTGGAACTTATAGTTGATGCCCTCCTGCTTTCTGGAGCCCATATAAAAACCCTTACCCCTAGCTGCTCCTGGGGCTATGCTCTGTAGGATACTCCCACCTGCCAGCAGAATATGTTTTTCTCCCTTTAATCTATCTATTGCCAGTTCCCCCACCCACCCCAAGTCAGACCTAGATTGGTGGAGAAGTTTTTCCTTCTCACAACTGCCGGTGCTAGGCACAAACACCGTGGCTTGCACTGCCGAGATCGACATCACAGGACACCGGACAAAGCTGTTGCCTTTGAAAGCAGGTGTAGCCGCAGCGACTACTTGCCCCTCACGGCCTGGCCACCTGTGCCTAGCTCCTGCCCTTTCATGTCCTCAACTGCTGCTTGAAAGGCAGTGGGTCTGTCTGGTGGGTGGAGCCCCCACCGTGCAGGGTGACCGCTGGATGCCAACCCCCCAGCCGCCAGGGCAAGGTTTGGGCATTTTCAGTTTCAATATTAGTAACTGGACCCTCTCTCAAAAGGTTCTGGATACCTCTTAAAGAAAGAGAGTTTTTTGTTTTTTGGGGTTTTTTTTCACCTTAAAAGAATAAAACAACTCTCTGAAAACACCGTATAGGCTTTGAAATCTGCCAGGCTTCTTTACCTGGATTCTAGGGAAGAGCAATTTTTTTTTTTTTTTTTTTGTCTTTTGGCCGAACATTTAGGAATGCTCATTTCCGATCGTAGACCGGACACAACTCGAGGCATTAAATCTGCGACGTGGCATTTAGCCCTACACATAATTCATGTGTTAAATACCTTGCCTATTAAGTGCAAAGTTTACACGTCACGACAAGATTGCTCTAACTGCCAAATTAGAAGCTCAGGGTGCTATGCTCAAACAATTTTGCCTTAAACATCATTACCAGTAATAATCTGTGGGATCGGAGTCTGGCTGGATGTTTGGCTGGTGATGTGTGAGGTGGAAAGGAGTACAGCTGACCGCTCATCAGCTCAATGAGCTAAGCATGGCTAAGCAGCAGAGACTTGCTTTTATGAGCTTGTCCAGTATAGGTCTATATAATTTTTATTTAGCCATTTATGAGTCAGGAGACGCAAGGCTGTCTAATTAAAAATGCCCTTCTGTACAGGCTCTTTTCAGACCCAAACCACACTTTCAGACAAAGGAATGCATAAATATACGTGATAACTGACTCTAATGACAGGAAAAGAATGTGATGAAACATTTCCTGATAAAATCTGGTCTCAGGCATGCAAAGGGGATGAGGACTCCTCTTCAGTCACGGTGATTTACAACATAAAGGGAGACATTCTAAAGGGTGAGGTAATTTTCCTCTAAATGCAGAATATATGTATGAAGAAAAGCAGAGGGCCTTTGTGTTATCTGGACAAGGAAAAATTATAAATGTTCCCTAGATGGAAAAGGGAAATCCCATTTGACAAGCCAGCCTTCCTTCATGGCCTTTTTAGTTTCTAGGTACCCAGTCAATGTTTCAATTCCTCTTACAAGTTCGCAGTGCTCCTGATTACAGAGCAGTTAGGCTTTGTAAGCAACGTGAAAAGGACATTGTTTCTGGGCTTTCTTCCGTTGTTGTTTTAGAGCATGCCTCTAGACACACGTCCCCTATTCTATTATGAATCTGGCATTCTTCAGAGATATGGAATGCAATTATAATGACCAAGGATCTTAGTGTTTGAAAATGAATCTTTAAAACTAGACACAGTTGTTAGAACACAATGGCAAGGCCTTCAGTATACATTCCATGCATCTTGGAGGTAGTGGAATTTACAGAGACCTCCTTGCACACATGCTATATATTAATAAAGCCCAATGTGACAGTTAGCAGAAAGATAGTTTATCTGATTTCTTATCTTATAGGCATTCACTGTTGAGCTTCTCACAGAAATAGCTTTAGTTCTCTTAGGAATCGAAATTGAGAAAATACACAAACAAATAAAACTCTAAAGCAATAAACAAATATTTCATCTGATTCAAAAGAAAGGATTTTCGCAATCAAAAGAATCGTCAACAGAGTAGCTTGCTACCTGCATGAATAGCGAGCACCTGACAGATTTAGTGTTTACAATGCACATTATATAAGAAAAACAGGCAAAATCACATGTTTTACACATGGATGTGCTTCCTTTGTAACAATGGAAGTGGTTTTAGTAAAGGATATGGAAATACTCTTAGCTGATTTAAAGGATATGTTTTCAAAGAGTCCGAATTATTTACTGAAACAGAGTTCTTAAACTAAGTGATGGGACTAGTGGCTCACAACTGCACCAGAATAATGGATAATCTTTTACAAATATCCATGCAAGTTAAATATTTATTCTGTTACAAATTTAAGAACCAGATAGTTATGAGTTTTTACTTTTTATTTTTTAAAAAAGTGTACTTATTTATTTTGAAAGAGAGAGCACAAGTGGGGGAGGGGCAGAGAGTGAAGGAGAGAGACCCTCCCAAGCAGGCTCCATACCATCAGCCCAGAGCCCACTGTGGGGCCTGAACCCACGAACCCGTGAGATCATCACCTGAGGCAAAACCAAGAGTCTGACACTCAACCGAATGAGCCACCCAGGTGCCTCCGATAGGACTTTTTAAATAATGGCCATCTACAGCCTCAGAGACTCTGTCTTACACTTTAACCTGCTTTTCTCACCTTTTTCATCTGAAAGGACTCTGACAACTGAACCCTTGGCTTTCTGGTTGACACAGCAGGCTCCTGGAACGTGGCAAACAGGGTCCACTGAGCTCGGAACACTAGCACAATGGTCAATCTGTTGCCTCACAGAATTACAGTGGGAAGCTAGAGGTAGAGCATGTCTGTTACCTCCCCTCCTCCTCCCTGTCTCTCCTACTCCACCGCCCTGTCTTTAGATTTCCACTGGTCCTCACTTTTTTCCCCTTGACTTGAGGAAAGCCTTACGAGTCAGAAAAACCTTTGTGTGACAGCATACCTCAGTCCTCGTGGAGGACAGCTTGCATCTAAATAAGATTTTGGGTGGGGGGACCTTTTAAAGAAGGTTTCGCTAAAGGAATCTTTCTTGGCATCTTTTGACGCCCTAGCCCGTCACAACACGTTTCTTTCCTCGTTTTCATTCATTTACTGAATTGGGCTTCCTCTGTCACCGTTTGGGGGCTCCTCTGCCCACGTGTTATACGTTGGCATCCCTAGTGTTCTTTCACTGCCTACTGCCTGCTCTTCTCCTTCCAACACTCTCCCCAGTGACCCCATCCATGTTCATGGTTCCAGACACCCACCTGCCCTCCAGCCAACACCTTTCTCCTGAGCTTCAGATTCATATTCAACTCCTTTCTGGAAATCTTCATGCCATGAACTGAATGTTTATGTCTCTTTAAAATTCAGATGTTGAGATCTTAATCCACAGGGTGATGCTATTAGAAGGTGGGGCCTTTGAGAGGCTAAACCCTCATGAATGGAATTAGTTCCTTTATAAAGGAGGCCCTAGAGAGATCCCTCTTTTGTGCTATGGGAGGTCAGGGTGAAAAGACATGGTCTATGAACCAGGAAATGGGCTCTTACCAGACACTGAATCTGTCAACATCTGGATTTTGGATTTCCTAGTCTCCAGAACTCTGAGAAATAAACTTCTCTTGTTTATAATCCACCCAGTTTATGGTATTTGTTATAGCAGCCCGGAAGGACTAAGACACTTCACCTTGCTATCCTTAAATCATCTTAAATGCAACTTTCTCCAAACAGAATGCTTTGTCTTCTGGACACCCTTGCTCTCTTCCTGGTGTCAGTTGGTGGCATCTACATGGCCGCACAAGACAGAAAACTGATTGACAGCAAAACCTAAACCCAGTTTTCAACTGAGCGAGGGCTCCTGGGCAAAGGGAGACACGGGAAGGCCACGAGGGAGTAGAGAATCCCACCTCTTTGTTTTTGAATTTGGGTTTCTCGTTCCAAGTTCTGCTTGACTGCCATGGAGGATGGCCTTGAGTCCAACTAGCTCCCTACAACGAATAGAGACCTGGAGTGGTAGAGAGAACGGGAGTTTCGTTTTTGTGGCGAAGTGAGGCATATCACTTAGTGGCGGTTGCCAGCGATAGAACGGTCAGGGCCTGTGTGATGGTGCCACGATGACTTCAGTGTCCCAGGCTATTGTATGTTTAACTCCTCCATCCTTGGCAATTAGTGCTTATCCTCAAGGTCCACAGAAAAGGCTGCTGAAGCTCCAGCCATCATACCCATGTTCTATTTAGAAAAGAAGGGAGAGGAACAAAGGAACTTTCCAGCAGCTGTGTCCAATGCATTTTTCTAGCTTTTCATTGGCTACTTCTAGAAGGAAAAGTGGCTGGAATCTTTTTCTGTACCTAATAATGTGCATGTTCTATTCAGTAAGATGACTTCATGGATAGTAGGTAGGAAACTAGCAGTATCTGGTACTGGGGATTCTAAAAAGAGCTTGAGCTTTTAAAGACATGTAAATGTTTGTGTCCCCTAGATTCATGTCACTGGCCAAAGCCCCTCCAGAGTTCTCTGGAAGTTTCAATTCCGGCATCTCTTCACCCACCACACGTAATCAGTTGCCAAGACCTGCCCATTTTAATTCCTTGAACATAACTTGAATTCATATCTTCATCTCATATTCCTTCCACCACTCCCCTAGTTCAGGCCCTTGCCCTTCCCAGTTCAATTACTGCAACCACCTCCTGACTGGGGCCTTCTAGTCAGGGCAGGGTAATGTGTCCATGGTGCCAACTCTGGAACTGGAATCCTGGCTTTTCTGGGAGATTTAAGAAGATGATATGTATAAAGCACTTGCACAGCACCTGGCTCCCAGTAAGCAGTCAATGTATGTTAGCATTTATTACTATCTTGTTTTAAAAAATAGAGTTTGTATGTTGTATCAGAGCAATTTGTTTAAATAACGGATTCTTTCTCTACTAGGCGCCTACAGGCAGGGAACTTCCTTGCTTATCTTTTCTTCTCCCACACCTAACACAATCGGAAGCACACACTAGGTTCTAGAATGAATGAGTATCAGTACTCATCAGAAGTACTCATCAGAAGTACTCATCAGGGGGCGCCTGGGTGGCTCGGTCGGTTGGGCGTCCGACTTCGGCTCAGGTCATGATCTCGCAGTTCGTGGGTTCAAACCCCGCGTCGGGCTCTGTGCTGACAGCTCAGAGCCTGGAGCCTGTTTCAGATTCTGTGCCTCCCTCTCTCTCTCTGACCCTCCCCCGTTCATGCTCTGTCTCTCTCTGTCTCAAAAATAAATAAACATTAAAAAAAAAAAAAAGAAGTACTCATCAGAAGTACTGATACTTCTGAGGACTGATATTCTGCAGGCAGCCGAGCCGACTTCATGAACTCCACAGATCAGACATACGGGTCTGTTATTTCTCTTTATTAGGCGTGTGTCGGCAGCAGTCCATGTGTCCCCAGTTCTCCATCTTTTTCTTCAAGCTCTGTCTTTATTCCCATTTCAGGCTCCTGATACTTCCCCTTTGAATATTTTTCTAATCCTCTAGCAATCTATCTATCTACCTATCCATCTGTTATAGTCTGTAAGATATATATTATATATTTTCCAGGAGAGGCATTTTTATATAAGAATATATGTAAATTACATGATATAATATAGATTCATATTTCTTAGTGTAATTACATATTTTTATGCAAAAGCAACACACCTAGCAAACAGTGGTAATGATGATGATAACAGTGAATATTTCCAGCCCTTGCACTGTGCTACAGAATTCTCACAAGAAATCTGTGAGGCAGTCCAGTTTTCAATCTCCATTTTCCAGAAGCACAGAGGTGTTCGATTATCTGCCCAAGGTCTCCGGCTAGTAGGTGGGAGAGTAGATGTCCAGTGGATACCGTTCGAATCTCAGTCTCCCCATTTTTCTTCCTCATGACTTTGATCCCCACCGACCCCGTATTTCTACATGGTTTAAAGTCTCAGTCACACAGTGCGTCTTAATTTATAAATCCCTCTCATATACATTATCTTATTTGATCTTCATAACAACTAACTGAGGTGGGTAAGGAAGATTCTGTTACTTCTACCTGACAAATGAGGAAGACGGTGCTCACTGACATCCTTATTTGGATATGTGGGTATTAATTCAGGAAGTGCGTAGAGAATATCTAGCCCGGCCCGCTCATTAGCCTCAGAGACAGAACCGTCTTTCCCGGTTTCCCCAGCTAGTTGCTGAGCCAAGAGCTTGTCTTTGAGTTCACTGTCAGCCCGTGGAAGTTACATTGACTTTGGAGCCAGGGATTCAATCTCTCTGAGCTACAGTTTTGCTCGTTTGTAAAATGGGGGCTATTATTTACCTCATGAGACTGTTGCAAAAAATAAATGCGATTAATAGGGAACATCAATCCAGGCACCTGGTAAGTATTCACCAGATGTCTGTTTGCTTCCTTCTTTCTTTCTAAGGTTGTTGCGCGGATCTAATAGAGAAACGTTCTTTTCCGTGTGGTGGGTTTTCTCCCATACCGCCCCCCTCCCAATCCTCTCTGACGTCCCGTCTGAACTCGGGGACCCTTCCCTCTTGTTCACCGCACCGCTTCCTCCCTGTAATCCTCGTTGGCCACAGGCAAACTTCCAGGCTCCATCCATCAGGTCACTTCTTCTTTTGCCAGGTTCCATTTCCAGCGAAACTCTCCAGTCCATCATGTCAATCGCTCTCTTGCCACTGTTTTTTAACTCCCTTGCCGGCTTTGCTCAGCAAAGCTCCGAGCCCCCATCAATCCCGACGCTGGAGGGCCCTGACCACCCCAGGCATTGCGGCCTCAGAGGCGCAGGTGCAGCGGGTGGCCGTGCATTCCAGGCCCCACGGCTGCCCCCGATTCCACGCAGCAGTGGTTGTCAGTTCTAGTCCAGGGCCTTCCACTGCCTTCCGTGTTCACCTCATTCCTCAAACTCCAGACCCACCCCCTCCCCCATCCCTTTCCGCAAAACACCCTCCTTTGCATTCTGCGGAGAAAATCAAGCTGATCCTGATGAATACACTGCTAACATCAACCGAGCGCTGATTGTATGCCAGGCACGGTGCCAGGTCCTTTATTCACATCACCTCATCTAACCTTCAGTGGATACGGTTATGAAGTCTCCACTTTGGGGCAGAGGCCCCCAGAGGCTGGGAGAAGCTGGCTCATTTACCCAGGGTGGACCAGCGGGGGGTGGCGGACACGAACCCCTGCGGGGTTCTCCAGAACGGACCTTTCAAGCATCGGACAAGAAGTTCTTCAACTTTCTCTCCTGTAGACTACAAGCTTACCTTCTTTAATTTTTAAAAGTTAGGTTTGAAAAAATTTCTCAGAGCTATTCATGCACATAATTTAAAGAGACAAATAGGTCGGAAAAAAAAAACAAAAAACAGCAGCCCCTGATCTTCCTACCCTTAATTGTCTCTTCCCCAGAAGCACCCACTTTTAGCTGACTCTCTGAGCACTTATATCCATATTCCTAAATATCACGCATATGTTGCCATTCACCGATCTGTCCACTTTAGCCGCTTTCTATTGCCTTCCCCAAGGAAGCATGAGGAATTAGCTAATCACCATGGCAAAACCTCGGCCCCACGAACACGTGACCATATTGTCCTTCCCCATGCTGCTACAGGTTATATTCATTTACGTGTTTTAAAATGTGAATGCCAATCACGACTGAGCCACAGGTATATTACAATGACTTTTCCTTTCCTGAATGCTGTGGTGTAAGGCCTACAATTAAAGCACAATATTATGTTCTGCCTTGACATCTGGTGAAACCCGGAGGGCCTCAGATGGTTTCTCTACAAGTTTCCCTTCCCCACTCTGCTCTCATGGGGAAGGTCCCCTAGCCAAACAACTGTCCGTATCAAGGGGACCAGGTGCACTTCCTGCTTATCCCTGGGTAATGAATTTCAGTGCCCTGCTAAGCTAGCACTTGGAATTATTTTATTTTTTTTATTTTCTCAGTTTGTTTTTTGAGAGACAAAGACAGAGTGAGTGAGAGAGAGAGAGAGTGAGAGAATCCTAAGCAGGGTCTCTGCTGTCAGAGCAGAGCCTAACGTGGGGCTTGAACTCACAAACGGTGAGATCATGGCCTGATCCAAAATCAAGAGTTGGATGCTTAACCGACTCAGTCACCCAGGCGCCCCGCACTTGGAATTATTAAGAAGGCCAGTCACATTCTAGGGGCACCTGGGTGACTCAGTCGGGTAAGGATCTGACTTTGGCTCAGGTCATGATCTCATGCTTCAAGAGTTCCGGCCCCACGTCGGGCTCTGTGCTGACGGCTTGGAGCCTGGAGCCTCCTTTGGATTCTGTCTCCGTCTCTCTGCCCCTCCCCTGCTCATGCTCAATCCCTCTCTCTCTCAAATATAAAATAAAACATATTAAAAAAGAAAAGCCAATCACATTCTCGTGTGGGGAGGGAGGGGTCACCTCCCCCTCTTCACACTGCAAAGACTGCCTCTCACAGTCCCTGAGTGCAACCTGGTGGTGGTGCCCTCCTCCCGGGGGCTCTATTTGTGATTAATCAACTGTTGTCAATCTCACGTGCCGGTGCTGTGTTCAGCCATCCCACAACCCTAGGATGGGAATTCATCCCTCACCAAAGCCATGAATGGGAGGCAGTGAAAACACACATCCCTCTGAGTTTTTAGGATTGATAATAATCAACTTGGCTTCCCCTATCCTCTTCCTAGTCAATCCCTTCAACCTCTAATGTTAATTTCCTCTTCTTGGGAAAGTCTCTTGGTGGAGCTCCTGACCTGTTCCGGTCTGGCCTGGCTGACTGCTATGTCTGCTTTGCAGCCATCACCTTTCTGAGATTTTGCATGTCTGAAAATGTTGTTATTCTCACATTTACTTGATAGTTTGGCCAGGTTTCGAATTCTTGGCCGGAAATTGTTTTTCCTCAGAATTCCGAAGCCATTTTCCATGCCTTTCAGTTTCCAACATTGCTGTTGAGAAGTCCAAACCGCTCAAATCCCTAATCCTTCTTATGTGACCTGTTTTTCCTTTGCTCTGTGGAAAAAAAAAAACAAAAACCCTTTTTCTCACCCATCTCCCCCTCCTTCGAATGTACCAATGAAATGTACTGGTGTGGTTCCATTTTCATTCATTCAACTTGGCACTTGCTGGGTCTTTCTAATCTGGAAACTCATATCCTTCAGCTCTGGGGAAATGTTCTTGTCTTATTCGCTTAATGATTTTCTCCATTCCATTTGCCTTACTTACTCTCTCTTTCTGGAACTATTATATAGATTTTGGCTCTCTTAAATAGTTCTCTAACTTATTTTTTCTTTTCCTCCCTGTTTTCTCTGTTTTTCTAGATTTCTACTGATTTCTAGACTTCTTCACCTTCTCTTCCAATCTTTCTATTGAGTTTTCCATTGTTATTGGTATATTTTATTTTATTTTAAGTTTATTTATTTATTTTGAGAGAGAGAAAGAGTGAGGTAGGGGCAGAGAGAGGAGACAGAGAATCCCAAGCAGGCTCTACACTGTCAGCTCAGAGCCCGACGTGGGGCTCAAACTCATGAACTCTGAGATCATGACCTGAGCCAAAGTCAGACATTTAACGACTGAGCCACCCAGGTGCCCCTTATTGGTATATTTTAAATCTCAAGTTTGTTTGTCAGTGTTCTTTTTGGGCATCTCTATGCTGCTGGTTGGATTTTCTTGATAGTGGGTTTCACTGTATGGTGATTTGGCTGGCTATTTTCTTGTAGAATCCCCAATGTCAGTACTTTTTTCCCCCCCTTGTAGGTGGGCCAGATTCCCCAGGGAAGGCTCTTCCAGACTCTTGCCTGGAGGAATGCCCTATGCTGCCAGCATTCTGTAAGAGGATCCCTCCAATTCTTGGGTCTTCCGCAGGTAGGAGATGTAAATTGGGTTATATTTTAGCTTTCTCTACTTTACGAGGTCTGCTAAGTCGATTACCACTCACTCATCTACTTTTCAGTTTCCAAAATTGTACTGCTGATGTTTACATTCCTTTTGGATTTTTATACTTGCCATGTATTAATTAGCTTTACTGCTATCTAAATAGGATTTGGGAAAGAGTTCGAGGCTAATGCAAGTGTTTAACGTTTGTTCCTTTATTTCTATTTCTACCCATGCTTTCCTCATTTCCTCTTAACTGAAGTCTTTTCTAGTCTAAGGCTCTTACTTCACCTGATATTGGAATTCAATGTCTTAACGTCTCTTCAGAGTTACTGTTCCAATAGTCATCCCTTCCCTGTCTTGTACTTTTGAATCTATATTGGCTCTTTCCTGTCAGCTGTAAACACACGGAGATAATTCTATCTTCAGCTATTCCTTTGAACTGCTATCTTCATCATGTTCACATCCATATTTCTGCTTCCTTTTACAGTCAATCTCTTTGAAAGCATCCTCCGTGCTTTCTATCTTTTTCCTCTGAGTCCATTTACAACGCCACCCATGGAATGAGACGTCTAGTAAAATTGCCAAATGACTTCTATATTGCCAAACCAATAGACGCTTCCTTCCCTTAGGTCTACTGCTCTATGGTCCTCTTGACCACATTGACCTTTCTTACTTTCTTATTAGTTTTTGTTTTATTATTAAAAGTAATACATACTCATTATGTAAAAGTTAGAATTTAGAAAAAATACAAGGAAAAAGGAAATCCAATCCCTAAATCTGCCAAATGTTAATAGGAGATAACCCCTATTAAACTTAGGATGTATTCTCCCAACTTTTTGCTCGGAATATATTATTTATATAACTGTGTGTGTAGACATAAGCCTCAAACTTAACATTTTCAAACAATTTTCTAGAAAACTGGTTACTTTTAAATTTCCTATCTCAGTCAATGACTAGTATCACTACTCAACCAACTGATAAAGCCTGAATCCCATTTGACACCTTCACCTTTTCCCTCTCCGCCACCTCTTGCAGTTAATGAGTCAGGGAGTCATGAATTCAACGTCTTCAAACAGGTTAGCCACCTACCTCTTCTCTCCTAGCATCCTCACTTTAAGTTAGGATTTCACCCTGCGTGCCTGAATTATTGCATTAGCCACCTAATGACAATCCTCGCCTGTCTTTTCAACTATCCTTCAGAATGCTGTCAGAACAACTGCTGTAAAATATTTGTCCAGTTATGTCATTCACTTACATAAAAATCCTTTGACGTTCTCCAGAGCCTGATGGATAACAAATTCCTTAGCCTAGGACTCGTGGCTTTTGTGTGTCTTTCAGAAGTGTCCTCTCTCTTTCCCTCGCTTTATTTGTTCCTTTTTCCCAAATACCTCTGGTATGGAAACAATGGATCACACTGTTTCTTTCCTTTAAAACTTTCTTCATGCTCTTCTCTTTTTCTCCCTTCTTATTTAGCTAATTTCTACAAAACGCTTCAAAAGTTTGGGTATCACTTCTCCAAAGAGACCGCTTTTATCTCCTAATCTAATTGAGAAGTTTCTCCTCGGTGCTTCCACATTACCCCCTAACGTCAGCTATCCTACACTGAAATGATGATTTGCTTTGCTGCTGCTTCTACTAAAGTAGATACATTTTCAGAGTTGAGACTACATATTGTTTGACTTTGTATTCCGAATGGCTTAGCCAGTGCTTGACAAAAGATGGGCTGGCAATGTTAATCAATGGAGTAGTTTTCCATTCTGATTTTTATACAGATGCGCGGTTTTCAAGGCTAGCCCTTTTTACTTTACAAATCCTCTAAGAGTATGTGAGGAGAGGTTGTGGTGTGGGTATCCAGGAAGAGAAGAAAGGAGAGAGAAGTTCACATAGATCGTCACAAAGCATTACTCTAAATCATCCTATGGGTTTACCATTCTGGTTTTTAGGACAGAGCTAGAACTCAACCAAAGTGTAGAAGCAGGAAGAGACGGGAAGTTACCTCATTTGAAAATCTAATGCAACGTATTGTGTGTTTTCAAAGGGAAATCACCCCGGAGTCCGCATCATTCAAGTGCTTTAATAGGTAATTGTTTGTGTTTGTGTGTGTGTGTGTTTTCTTGACAAATTACATGTTATGACAATGAGAAAAGCCCTACCTCGTAAAACTGCACACTTAAAAAATACTGATTTTCAAAAATCACAAATAAGCTGTCCTTCTCGCAGTTGAGCTGCAGAACCAAGCAGGCCTAAGGACAACCACAACATCTCTCTAGCTGGCAAACTGTCCTGATCCCCTACTGACCAGTGGGAGTGGTAAGCGCCATTCAGACCCTGGGCTGTGTGGCCTTTGTTTCTCCACAGGAGGTGAGGGGCACATAAGTGCAGAGAAATGTGCTGGGGAGAGCCTGGCCTCGAGAGAGGGGAAGACAGGAGGGATGTGGAAGCTAAGTGGTCAGACTACACGGAGCCTGGGATAAAAGGCAGGTAGGACCGGCTTGCTCAAGTGCCTAAAACAAAAGACAAGTCTAGAGTCGGTAGTGGGGGTGGGGCGGGCTGGGCTGGAAGACAGCAGCTGCGTTTAATGCCATGACTGGAGAAATTAGGATTCAAACCTCCCCCTGGACCCCAACCGATAGTCACTAATCCGTACGCACACCACCGACGATGTCTTTACGATGGGCTAAAAATTAATAAAGCAGTAAGTGACTGCAGAGAGGGGTAAGTTCTAGAGTCTGCTCCAGCGATCCAGGGAAACAACAGATCCTTCAAAGTTTGCTTATCCTGCTTACAAACCACATGAAGTAGGGTGGCAAAGCTGTCAGCTGGTTTTTAGGAGTTTGTTTGGAACAACTGGGATTCAATTCAAACAGAGTTTCAAGTTGTGTGGATCTGCAAGTATATTACTGGACTTTTTCTCATTATTTTCGCATCGGGATAGGGAGCTTTTCAATTCAGATCACATCTGAAATTAGGTAGCAGAACGGACTGAGGCGACACATGTTGGCCTTTCCTCACATGCTATCTTCCTCCACCTCCCAGGTTTAATCCAGTCCCGTTGGTTTTTTTTTTCCTTGGTGACGACTTCCGATTTTCTCCTTCACTATCACTCTGCCAGTATGCCATTTCCCAAACTTGCTGCCTAAAAAGAAGAGTGGCCTGGGACCAGCTCTTTTCCCTCCAATTTAACCTTATATTCAGATCATTCTGAGCTTTCCAGAGAGCAAATCTTTTCTGTCCTCAAAAGCCTCAAATGACTCCCCTTTATTTGTATAATAAAATCACCTCACACCTGTCAGAATGGCTAAAATCAACAACATAAGAAACAAAAAGTGTTGAGGATGTGGCAAAAAAGGAACCCTCTTGCACTGTTGGTGGGGTCACAAACTGGTGCAGCCACTTGGGAAAACAGTAGGGAGGTTCCTCAGAAGGTTAAAGATAGAACTGCCCTACGATGCAGTAATCATACCACTGGGTATTTACCCGAAGAATACAAAAACACTAATTCAGAGGAATACATGCACCTCTATGTTTTTTACAACATTACTCACAATAGCCAAACTATGGAAGTAGCCCAAGTGCCCAGGGATTAACGAATGGACAAAGAAGATATGGTGTATATATACACAATGGAATACTATTTAGCCACAAAGAAGAATGAAATCTTGCCATCTGCAACAACATGGAAAGAGTAGAGAGTATAATGCTAAGTGAAATAAGTCAGAGAAAGACAAATACCATATGATCTCACTCATGTATGGAATTTAAGAAACAAGACAAATACACAATGGAAAAAAGAAAAGAGAGACAAACCAAGAAGCAGACCCCTCCTTTTTTTTTTAATGTTTATTTTTGAGGGAGAGAGTAAACACAAGTGGGGTTGGGGCAGAGAGAGAGGGAGACACAGAATCCGAAGTAGGATCCAGGCTCTGAGCTGTCAGCACAGAGCCTGACATGGGGTTTGAACCCATGAACTGTGAGATCATGACCCGAGCTGAGTCAGACGCTTACCTGAATGAGCCACCCAGCTGGGACTTAACTACCCTGAAACAGACTCTTAACTATAGAGAACGGACTAATGGTTATCAGAGGGGAGGTAGAGTGAGGGGCTGGAGGAGACAGGTGATGAGGATTAAGGAGTGCATTTATGATGAGATAAAATAACAAGCAAAAAAAAAAAAAAAATCCAAATGTGATCCATCTGATCCAGCCTCTGTCCCTCCCTCTACACTGTGAGCTATTTGGATAGGGCAGGGAGGGAGGGATATTATGAAAGGACAATGGAGAAAAGTAGGATTAAGATTAGGAGCAGACAAGATTACAGTAAAGCCAAGAGATCTTCATATGCCAGGGCTTTGATATCTACTGGTGATTATAATTCATTTTATATACAAAATCCAATATTCATAAGGCTTACACGTTTGCCAAAACTAAGATTATATCTGCGACCAAATGTTCCCATAACATGTGTCAATAGGTAATGCTCAGCTATGAGTAGGGTACGACCATGAAATATCATATATTATCTGAAACAGAGATATAAAAATTTAAATCTGTTTAAAAAAAGCAAAACAGAAAACCCCCCAAAGGATTCTGTGCAATCACTAACTTTTAATATTTGGAGAAAGTGTGGAAGAAAATAAAATATGATCAAACTTAGTGCCGTGGCTTTAGCTTTTGGATAGTCAGGATGTCTTGTTACCTGCTTAAATTCCTTAAGTAAAAAGAAAGAGAAATTTTTTACTTGCCACTTCTCAATATTTATTTATGCAGATGAGACATGAGTCACAAGGATTTGGAGATGAACTCTGATTTATGACAACATCAGGAAAATGGCTAAAAATAAAGTGTGTCTCAGGATGATTCAAAGTGCAATAAGGGAATTTCCAATGATTTGGTAACAAATGTAGCAGCCCAAGTCCATTTATTTCTCTAGCGAATATTCCCAAGGAGCATGAAAAATGACAGCTGCATAATCTGAACAGTTAATTTTTCCATGTTAGTCAATTCAAACTGTTGTGTCAAGAAAAGAAAGAGAGGAAAGGAAAAGAAAGAGAAGGTGTAAGTAATAGATCAAGTTTGTTTATGAACAACTTGGGAAATAAAATCTCCAATAATCTATCAGTAGCCAAATATTAACATTGGAGCCATTAAGCCTAACTGCATAGAAATGACAGACTAAGGAACAGGATGAGGCTATGATTTGCTAAGCTGCTTATGTGAAAGTCAGAAGTGCAGAACCCCAGGGGCGGGGCGCCTGGGTGGCTCAGTCTGTTAAGCATCAGACTCTTGATTTCAGCTCAGGTCATGATCTCACCGTTCTTGAGGTCTAGCCCCGTATCAGGTTCTGCTCTGACAGCATGGAGCCTGCTTGGGATTCTCTCTCTCCCTGTCTGTCTGCCCCTCCCCACCCTACCTCCCTCAAAATAAATAAACTTAAAAAAAAAAAAAAAAAAAAAAGAAGTCCAGAACCCTAGAATTGAAAACAACGTGCGGTATCACTAAATCCAACCTCTGGCCCTGAGCAAGAATTATCTCCAAAACATTGATCTCAGAAGTAGAATTCAGCCTGTTAAATACTTACAGCAATGGGAGGCTCACCACCTGTACCTTAGTGACCCAAAAACCACAAATTTATCATCTCATAGTTCTGGAGACTAGAAACTTGAAGATGTTTAGCAGGAACACACTCTCTACAGAGACTTAGGGAAGATGACATTTCTTGCCTTTGCTAGTTTCTGGTGGTTGCTGGCTTCCTTGGCTTGTGGCCACATCACCCTAATCTCTGCTTAAGTTTTCACATCATTTTTCCTGTGTGTCTCTTAAAAGGACACCTGTAATATATTCAGGAATCAATCATATAATCCAGAATGAACTCCTCATCTCAAGAACTCCAACTTAATGACATATTCAAAGACCCTCTTCCCATATAAGGTAATATTCACAGGTGCTGGTGATATAGGACATGGCCCTATCTTTTGAGGGACCATCATTCAGCCTACTGTACAACCTCCAAAAGAAATCCACTTATTTTTGGACAGATCTTATCAGCGTGCACTTCTGTTGTTTTGAACAGTACCTACCCATTTTTACTACTTGGAAGTAATTCCAACATAGGTGAGAGGTAAGGCTCTGTCTCCTACTCTTGAGCTGAAATGGGGAGTTTCTTCTCTTCTTAAACTCCAGACCCTAGGGCAAGGGCACATGCATAAGCAGAGCCAGTCAGATGCCCATGTTCTATTCCTGCCTAGCTCCTCTTTCTGTCTCCATCCATGACCCCAACCTTCACTCACACCCTGATTACTCTACTCCAGGTCTCATCTCTTTTGAGACACTTCCTCAAGAATACCCTTCTCTCTTCTTTAGATCCATAAATTATGTATTATTATGTCACCCACTGCTTCCCAATTATTGACCTTTCTTTTTGAACAACTATAATGATCACTTTTCGTATTTTGGCCATACGCATTTGATTATAGCCAACCTAGAACTTTATAGTAGGCTGTCTCAGTTTTTTTCCTAACGATTTGTTTGCAAGCCTATCTCCCCAACAAAATTGTAGACTCTTAGAGGGCAGGCATGTTCTTATTTCTTTAGTATAATGATCCAGAGGTGTTTAATGGGCACAATAGATATTTACTTTTTCCTGTTTATGAGCAACCTCATAGTAGAGGACTTATAAACATTTTTAATTTTGCTGAAGCAGGACTTTTATAATTATAAAACTTAAATAAGCTCTTTAAAAATAAAAGTTCCTTGAATTATTCCGTCTTTCAGTCCTACTTGATTTTAATTTTGCCAAATTAAGGGTTTCATGTATAATCTTCCAGAAGTTTTCTTTTCAAACACAAGCATAGTGTCTCTTTAAATACCAAAAAATTATGCCCCTTAAAATATTTTTATAAGTATTGCCAAATTGTGTCTTGGAAAGTCTGTAGAAAGTAAGAATTTGAATTTTTAACGGCTGTAAGTTTGGTGGGCAAGGATGAGTCGCTTAACCAATGAGCAGAAGCAGCCCAGTTTTCATATCTGAATGAGGCCTGGGGCTCTTTGCACCTTTATGATGGCAGACCATGTGGTATGCAGTTTAGTTCACTCTCTGGGGAGAGTTTCTCAGAAAAGAAGACAGTGCTGCTGCTGCTGACAGCAACGGAGGAAAAGAAAAAGATGTCTAAAAAAGTGCCGGTTTGGGTCAGAAAATAAAGGTTTTTTTTTTTCTTTTTGTTTGTGAGAAAGACACATAGCATGCGGTAATGTGTTCACAAATCCCAAAAACCTCCTGCTGGGGACGTTAAGGGTCTTCTGATTTCAAGGGAATGAAATTTAATTTAATGATGAAGGAGAAGCATGGACGCGGCATGTCGTGCCACGGGTCACGGATAGAGTATTGACTAGCGGTGGGAATCTACCCCCCAAACCGAGAGCACACCGTATACACTGTATGTTAGCCAATTTGACAATAAGTTATATTAAAAAAAATAAATGTATACATACATATAAAGTGTATTTTTCCCCATGATTCAGGTGTGCCATGAAGTATAGAAATTTACAACTATACCACACAACTTCTAATATCCTGACTATTCTGAACCCATTTATTATTTTGAAACTTATCTATTACTTGCATGATATTTGTTGTTAAAAATCACACAAAGTTGAAGCATGTCTCAAATAATTTTAAAGTCCTCTGATATTTCACACAACTGAGAAAATGAATACTAACATTTTTGGTGCCTCTATATTTTGTGCCATGCTTTTAAGGCCACAGAATATTTACTTAGTCTTTAAATCTGTAACTTTTATGAAATTCTTTTGTAGGTTTAAAATTCTGATGAATCAGGAAATCACTTGCTCATCTGAGAATAAGAAACGGTTACTTGGTTAAATTTCTTTTCCAATGGACAACTGTGCTACTTGCTGAATTTTCTTCCTATTATTTTGCAATGTCATCATTACCGTATTCTGAATTCCATATATGATCCGTAAAACTTTGGGCTTTATTTTTCTATTCCTAAGCTAGGATCAAATTTTATAATTACTATAATTTAACAGCAGTTTTTAATATCAAGAAATACTTGCTGAGTTATGAAAAAAATGTTATAAAGATGAATAAAGCAGAAAGTGAATGTTTGCCATGTAATCCTACTTCCCAAAGATCAACACAGCTCACAGGTGCATATTCTGGAATTTTTTTCACACAATATGCATAATGTAAATGGAACATTACATCCTGATGTATAACTTTTTTCACTTAGCAATTTATTGTGGGAAGTTTTCTTTTTTCTTTTAAAGATTTTATTTTTTTAAAGTAATCTCTACACCTAACATTTGAACTCACAACCCTGAGATCAAGAGTTGTGTGCTCCACTGAGTCAGGCAGGCACCCCTACTGTGGGTATTTTTCAAGCCAACACAGATAGGTACATCATATACTTTTAACTGAATATGGTTGGTTTTTAAAACAAATTTTTTAATGTTTTATCTTATTTTTGAGAGAGAGAGAGAGACAAAGCACAAGTGGGGAGGGGAAGAGAAAGGAGGGAATCTGAGCTGTCAGCACAGAGCCTGACATGGGGCACAGACCCAGAAACCTGGAGATCATGACCTGAGCCAAAGTCAGATATTCAACTGACTAAGCCACCCAGGTGCCCCAACTGAATATGTTGTTGTATGACTATAGCATCATTTATTTATTCAATTTCTTATTGAATGTTTTTATGGTTTTTTTCCTAATTTTTTTTTTTTTTACTAATACCAAGACTACTCAAAACTTTTCTTTCATATAGCATTGTGTGCTTTATTTCTAAAGGGTAAATTTATTTAAAAAAAAAATGTTTGTTTACATTGAGAGAGGGAGCATGAGTGGGGGAGGGGCAGAGACAGAGGGGGAGAGAGAGAGAGTACCGAGCAGGCTCTGAACTGTCAGTCCAGAACCCCACGTGGGGCTCCATCTCACAAACCATGAGATCAAGACCTGAGTCAGGAAATCAGATGCTTAACCGACTGAGCCACACAGGCGTGCCTCTAGAAGTAAGGTTGTGTGGTACAATTTTAAATTGTGGCAGTTACTTCCCAATTATCTTCCCAAAAGGTTAATTTGTATTGGTAGAGCAGTGAGGAGGAACTCGCTTAACTCTCCAATGTTCTGGACATTTTTAGAGGGCACAGAGATACAAAAGGAGATATAAAGACTAAAAGCAGAGCTGAGAAGAAGGTGGGTTGAAAGTTACAGCTTTCTCTTGGTTTGTGTAAAAAAAAAAAGATGGTGTCGGGAATAAAGGTAGGTTGGATAAGAAAATAATCGATTTAACTCTGTCTTTCCAGAGAAAACCTACTTCAGAGTCATTCAAGTGAGCATAGACAGAATAGTTACAATATTTATTGAGGGAGAACTTCTCTAAAAAAACATGGACATAATAATTATCTGTTAAGAACCTTTTGATTTTTTCCTGTAATTGTGGAGGTTTTGGTACCTTTAAAAGAGAATTAATAAAAATTAAACTGAAAATGATAAATACCTCAAAGGAAAAAATGACCACATCTTTCGAGGTAAAGGTAAAATATTGTATTCAATGTGTTTTAATTTAATAGTGTTAAATGTTAGACTTAAAAGGGGAAAAACCCCATCTCTTTTCGGCCTTTGGCTAAGACCAAATGTAAAAGGGTAAAAACCTTATTATAAAATTCATCAGAAGTTTTATTTTATTTTCTGGTGAGCTAATGACCATTCAACATTGTGAAATTGAGAGAAATATTTGAATTAAGACCCAGTCCTTCAAAGTTGTGTTCAGCAATGACAGATTTCCTCTTTCTTTCCTTTTTTTCTTTCTGGCAAGCAGGGGCGGGCAGGGGTTGGCTGTTATAATGCGCGCCATCTCCAAGGAACCTTAATCCAGATGTCCATGATGTTAGGATTGTACTTCTTACAAACAAAAAGATTGTGAGGGACTCAGGGGCTTATTTTGTAAATTGTTCCATGTAGAAATTTGCCTGTCCTGGCATCAAGTCCTGGATAGAAGCCAGAGAGAGGGTTACAGAAAGAGATTAAGGTGTCAGTACTAAAGGGAAAAGAATACTGGGCAACGTATTCGCCTGGTTGTACCACACTTCTCATTCCCACCCTGACTACGAAAATCTTAAAATGGGTGAAATGCCAATAGCTGCTCCACTAAGGTGGTAGGTTTTTGAGTGATTTAACTCCTATATTTTTAAATTTTTATGTAATGTCTTACTGTTTTTATAACAAATATTTTTGAATTTTTTTCTGTAAAATATATGCGGGTGCTAATAGCATAAATTATGTAATACATAGAATAGGATAAAATTTCATACATACTGACACATTATTTTTTGAGATTAAATACTAACGGTATGAGAAGTAAGGGAGATGATTCATTTTTAGAAATACTAAAAGAAGCTGTCCTGTCTAGTTAACAATGGGTTTACAACCTACTGGAAATATGTAGGAACCACCACCCCCACCCCCACCCACATACCCAGTGGAGTCCCAAGCCCTTAGACACTTCACTTCCTGGTTCTTCTTCCCCTCTCTGTTTCCTGGGCTTATTTTCGCTGGCTTCGCAATGAGCATGCACCAAAGAACAAAGGGAGGAGGGACTGAAAGTCTCTGCCTCACCTTAGGGAATGTACATTTGTTCCAATCAGACTACTCTTTGCCTTACGTGGGCATAGGTGATGTCTGGGTAAGGCTGTAACCTCTCTAGTCCTCAGCCAATGAGGAGCCAGGGGAGGGACCTGCACGCTAAGAATAAATTGTCTGCTGTAACTGCCCCAAGTGTGCCTGACCTTCAGAAACCTGCTCTTGCAAGAACAATGATTAAAGCGTCACTTCACCGTGCTCTGAATCTCCATGTCTCTCCTTTGATTGACTTGGTGAGCTTATTCCTCACAACACCAAAACTAGATAGTAATGTCATTGATAGTTAGAAATTATCTTCACAATACAAATATTTAGAAATGTACCCAAATCTATATGTAGAGCATAATCAATATATTCTAAATAATACCTATAATACAATTAATTTTACTGGAAAGATGGATTCAGTGTTAAGGAATATAGTGTCTTGGGGCAACTGGGTCACTCAGTCGGTTAAGCGTCAGACTTCGGCTGGGGTCATGATTCATGGATTCAAGCCCTGCGTTGGGCTCTCTGCTGATCTGTTAGCACAGAGCCCGCTTGGGATCCTCTGTCCTCCTCCCTCTGTCCCTCTCCCACTCATTCTCTCTGTCTCTCTCTCTCTCAAAAATAAACATTTAAAAAAAGCAAATACAGTGTTTAAGTTATTTCTAATTCCCTACACATTATGCAATGCTATGTAAAAAGGCAGAATTTTCTAATTAAGAGTATTATTTAATTTCTAATTAAGAGTAATTATTGAGTATTATTTAGCAGAAGGCAAACTTTTCCTTCAAGGTTACTCTGATAGTTCATTTTACGCGTGCTTTAACAAAATTATTAAAGAACTAAGATTTACAAGTTTTTGGTATCACATATTTTAACTCTTAACTTATTTTTTAGGATTAAAATTCATCTTTAGAAAGGTAATAAATATTAATAAGTAAACCTTGGCCAATTAATGAAGAATAAATGGGAAAGTCAAGGCATTTTAAGTGTATGCTTTGTAGATTATGAGGACCTCATGGAACTCATAGGAATCTGTGGTTGCAGAAAAACAAAGCAGGAAACCAGACTCTCCGTTTCGCTGCTTTAGAGCTAAGAGGTCCCCTACCTCCTTCCTCTTCTTTCCTTTCTTTCTCCCTCCCCCTTTTCTCCCTCCATCCCTCTCTTCCTTTCTTCCCTCTTCTTCCGCAACATTCTTCTCTGTCCGGCCTACCACCCCTTCATCAGCTCATTAGGTTAGCTACTATTCGTCATTCAGATTACATTCAAAAGTCTGTACCTCTGGAAAGAGTTTGCTGGTAGCTTATGTCTGGTTTACTGGGCTGCTTCCTTTCCTACACACTTCCGCCAAATGAGGCCTATTACATTACGCTGTTACTGCCTTTCCTGTTATCTGTCCCCCTCCCTGCAATGCTTGCGTTCACCATGTTCACTTCATATGGTCCAGTATGGTATTTATGACTGGTGGGAGCTGAACATTTCCTTTTTTAAGTTTATTTATTTATTTTGAGAGAGGCACAGACAGCTTGAGTGGGACTGGGGCAAAGAGAGAGGGAGACAGAGAATCCCAAGCAGACTCTGCCCTGTCAGCAGAGTCCGACCGCAGGGCTCACAGTCATGAAACCGCGAGATCATGACCTGAGCCAAAACCAAGAGTTGGACACTTAACCGACTGAGCCACCTAGGCACCCTGAACATTATTTTTCAAATGAACATCAAACAAATAATAAATAAGCAACCAAACATAACCTTTTTTTTACTTTCAGAGGGCAATGTAAGGGATTTGTTCATCTATTTACTCATTAAATATTGATTAATTGTGTGTTTGTTATTTAAATATTTACATCAGGAAATGGGTAAGATTCTACTGAAAAGAATGAAATCACATATTTAGATTTTTGTGTATTTTTTTCCTCTACCACAACTTAATCCTCTTTTTCCCCCTCAAACCCTTACTATAAAATGCAGAGTATTTTAAATTATTCTTTTAAGCTTTTGAAAAAAAGACTCCACTCTCTTTTCTTCATTCTATGACATAATATTTTTGTTTGACCACTGAGAATGGGTGGTGACTGGCATTTTTAAAAGAGCTTATGGTCTTATCTAAGCCGAGTATATCCTGGGGTGAGCGGTTATAATTTATATGTCCAAAGAGAAGTGACTCATATTTACATGGGTGGTAACTGGGGCTAAGAAATGTGGGAGGTAGGCAGAAAGGAAAACAATGCTGTAGGTACTTTCTTCTTAATGTGTGAGTATGAAAGCTTTTACTGCCAAGATCCTGATGATTAGTGAGTTTAAAGGGAAATGTACAAAGTTGTAAAAACACTGTGCTAAAAAAAAGTCAGCGGTTTTTCTTTACTGTCTTTACTCAGCCTCATGACAGCCGAACTACTGTAGCTGGTAAAGTATAGCATTTTCATATTAGTGAGAGGTTTGCAGACAATAAATACGTTCAATAGAAGAAGGAAAATGTTAAAGACTTTCCTCTTTAGTTGGTAAATAAAGCCAGCAGTATGACCTGGGTGCTCTGTTTTACCACTCAGATTTCTGCACAGTTTATAGCATAGTTAGCGTGACTAAAAGCAATTTACAAGCAGTTTTCTATACAGTGCTCAAGCCGGAGAAAGGTGCGTGAGACGCTTCGAAATGAATTATTCAGTGCTTGTGTCTCAAATGGTGGATGACTTCAGGAACAGATACCTGAGGGAGAGTTAGAAATAGCAGTACCACGAAATGTCTGCAGAGCCCTCATCTATGAGATTAAGGCAGTCGAGGACAAGGTGTAAATTCCTCTCGAGAAATGATTTCGTGCACTACACTGCTTAGAGTACTATGCTTTTATCAGCTAGATTGGACCAAACAAAATCTCGAAATCAAAATATCACCACATCACTCACCTGATGTTTTCTTCCAAATTTAATACAAAGAAACGATAAAATAGTTTGTTTTTTTATCTATGGAAGAAGGATGGGAACACTGAAGTAATCATCTGCAATTCAGACCTCAAAACTCCTTTATACCAGAAATACTCATATGCTAAAGCGTTTTCTTTAAGGAATATCCTGGGAACTTCCATTGGTGATCAAGTTCATGTGCTCTGTGTAAGACCTTACACAAACAGCACCACGTGGAAGGAGACAGATTGGGAGCTTCATGTGAGACGAAATATATGTTATAGCCACAGACAACCATCACATGTCACACTGCCCACTCTCCATTGTCTTCATCTTGTCTACTGCCTTCCTCGGGTCATGTTCTTCAGTCAATGCTCTGCTGTACTGACATGTGCTTCCGGAGAAGTCCATTTTCATCTTTTGTAAAAGTTCTGATGAATTATTCCCTTAAAAGTTTTGTTGTTGTTATCTTTTGTCTAATACATACCCTAACTAGGTTTGCCTGTGTTTTCAGAAAGTGGAGATACTGGAGTGCTTTTTCTCTCTCCTGGTAGTGGAGGAAAACATGTGGGCAGAGAAAAATAGGACACAAGGGGCAAGCGGAGGACAGGGAGTACGTCATATGTCATATATCAAATACTGTGAAGTGGGGCAGGGGTTGGCCAAAAGGGTTTGAATTTAATCGGCACAAGATGGAAGTTATGGCTATAAATGAAGATGCCTGTTCTGAAATGGATAATGTAGCAAGTAATTTAGCATCCACTAGTATCTAAGAGTGGAAACTGACAGGTTGACTGAATCTTTCTATTCTGCAAATTGAGAAAAATGACAGTGACCTAAGAGCATCACTGTGAGAAATCAATGAGCTATCAGACATAAACATCTATTAAAGCAGGTGATAGTTTATACTTTCTAGATGACAGTTATTACAAAAAGAAATATTTCTATCAAGTTCTCTAAATTAACTAACGTGGCTTTTCAGACCCATTTCCTTGACATCGAAGGGATGTTGGAAAGTGGTTCAAAAGTCAGATGCTCAATTTTGGGAGATTTAGAGGGTAATATTTCGCAGCCAGGTCTATTCACTATTGGTCTATTAGTCTGAGGCAGATGTGAAGTCCTCTTGGTAGGTGGGACGGACGTGTTACCAGGATTTTCTTCTGCACATGCTGGGCCTGCCTGCCATAGAGTATCCCCTTGCTGCCTTTAGTTCTGCTGGTAGAAACTGGTGTTTCCTCTAATTTCTAATTTGTTGCCATGTTGATCACTAAAAGAATCTTTGCTCTGGACCTTACCGGACAGGAATGACTCAGTGTGTTTCTCCTTTGTGCTTACATTCCTGGCCATCATCAGGCCCCTTGAACTTCATGGTTATATGACATGTCGTTGCAGGTAACTCTGATCTGTCTTGTGCACTGCATTACTCAGGAAAATCTGGCATTTTTATTTTCATGTGCTATGGCAGTGACCTTGTTGCAAACATCTGCCTATTGATTTGAAGAGTCTAGGAACTTGATTTAAGTAGGTCTCTAGGAACTGAAGAAAGTGTCCAATCCTCTAACTCAGTGGTCTCAAAATGGGATTTCTGGATCTTGCTCAGATGTGTTCTTTAGGATCTGTGAGCTCTCCTTGAATATTTTTAAGCAGTGCTTGTTCATTTGTTTTGTTTTGTTTTGTTTCGATGATAGGCTAAGAAATTAATCAGCTGAAGCATGTTCTGCATTATCTTGATGGCCTCTTTATAATTAAATCCCGTTTCCAAGCCTGCTCCTAGCTTTGTTTACTGGCTTGCTAGAGCTGTGATAACAAAGTACCATAGCCTGGGGGCTTAAACAACAGAAGTTGATCCTCTCACAGTTCTGGGGGCTAGAGGTCCAGAATCAAGGTGTTGGCAGGACTGGTTCTTTCTGAACCAGGGAAGGGTGGTTACACCAATGAAAGCCTAATAAATATTACAGCATGTGAAGTTTTCCAATTGAAGAGAAAAGTGTAAGCAATGGTAAAGAAAACCTGATTCATGCTCAATTGATATGAATGAATGATACCTCACATTTATTCATTTCCATCAGTGGTTTGGCAGTAAAGTTTATGCTGAACTAGAAATTCTTTTCAGGGGTGCCTAGTCAGTTAAGCATCCAAATTTGGCTCAGGTCATGATCTCACGGCTGGTGAGTTCGGTTGGTGAGTTCGAGCCCTGTGCTGACAGCACAGAGCCCACTTTGGATCCTCTGTCTCCTCTCTGCTCCGCCCCCCTCCCGCCCCCTCATTCTCATTCTCTCTCTCTCTCTCTCTCTCTCTCTCTCTCTCACACACACACACACCCCAAAAAAACATTTAAAAAGTTTTTAAAAGTTAAAAAAACAATTTTTAATGTTTATTTTTGAGAGAGAGAGAGAGAGAGAGAGCAAACGAGAGAGAACTCAAGTCAGGGAGGGGCATAGAGAGAGGTGGACACAGAATCTGAAACAGGCTTCAGGCTCTGAGCTGTCAGCAAAGAGCCCTAAGTGGGTCTCAAACTCAGGAACTCAAACTCAGGTAAGATCATGAACCTGAGGTGAAGTAGGATGCTTAACTGACAGAGCCACCTAGACACCCCTGAAATTTTTTTTAAAAAGAAATTCTTCTGTCTGCAAGCACTGAAAACTAATTTCAGATATTATTTTCTTGATTGATTCCAACAATAACTGGATTGGGTTCACATTTCATGCTCATTTTAATAATTTCACCATGTTTTTCTTTTTAAAAAAGAAAGTTTAAATTAATCTGGTGGAGAACTTTTTTTTTCTTTAGAAGTCTGTACCACACAGTTTAAATTTGTGAACCACTGCTTGATAGGAATAAGCCAGCCATTTGAGGGGACCCTCCTCTCTCTTACCTAATTTTGTAGTCCTAAAATAGCCAGACCTTTGAAAAGCTCTCCTCTAGATGTCGTATCTTTATTGCACTGAATCATTTCTGTGATATAAATTTACTTTCTTAAAGACTTCCACAAGGGGGAAGGAAAGAGAGGATCGCTCCTATGCTTTAGAGGAGGGATTTAGAGGATTAAACTCAGACATCTGGGGATAAATCAGATATCAGACCTCAGACTGAGACTTATTTCCTAAAAACGTGGTGACCTAGGAAGAAGCCCATCAGAGATCTTCTCACCTCCTGAAATAGCCAATGATCAGAGACACCACCTGTGGCTTGATGTCATAATATAATAACCTGCTGAGAGCAAAGCTTGAATTAGGCCTGTCTGCAATTTAGTCACAACTATCAGATTTTCTCCCAATGTTGTTAATTTCATTGTTATTTTGTGTTGTCATTTACTCCAGAAGTAATTTATGTGTAATGGCATAATTTTATTTATTTTTATTTATTTGTGTATAGCATATTTTATTTATTTTTTTTAATGTTTACTTATTTACTTTGAGAGAGAGAGAGAGAGAGTGAGCAAGCAAGGTGGAGGGAGAGAGTCTGAAGCAGGCTTCATGTTCAGCTCAGCACGGGAGCCTGATGAAGGGCTCAGTTTCACAAAAGTAAAATCATGACCTGAGCCCAAATCAAGAGTCAGACGGTTAACCAACTAAGTCACCCAGGCTCCCCATGTAATAGCATAATTTTAATGTAATTAATTGCATGGGAATTCTTAAACTCATAGCAAAGCAACTTACAGTAGTTTTAACAACCTATGACAATGTTCATACCTTTATATATGTATATATATATTACAGTAAGTCAAGTATTATACACACATCTATGAGCATATACATATGTTTATGAGAAAAATGATCTTTTTCTTTGTGTCATGATAGAATTCTTAAAAGCTTTGTTTATACAAAAAATTCAGAACTGTATTGTAGTAGCTATCCATGATTTGGTTGGATCATAGTTCTGTAAATTTTAATCTTAGAATCTTAATCTTGCTAATGATTAAGATTCTAAGTGGTGGTGCAGACTTGCCCAGGAAGAAGAAAGTAACTTTATGTCATAACAAGTTATGTTTGTTGATAAAGTATGGCAGAGCTCAAAGGAAAGGCTTTTATGGAATTCTGGCTCTAGCACTTTTGGTCAAAATAAATCAACTAACACAGAAAAGTTGAAGGGTCTCCCTGTGTAGTACACTATCCTGAATCATTTCATTTGCTTTTGTATTTTCCCTTCCTCCAACCCCTCTATGGGTGTTGCAGTCCATAAGTGCCATATTTCAGCTACATTTTAGAATAATTAAGCCTTTTTCTATAGAAGTTAGAAGACGTCCATGCATTCAAAATACATTTATTCAGTACTTATTGCATAAAACCTGCATGTTAGAGGCTAGAGATATCAAGTAAAGAATCCATAGTTCATAGTCCCTACCTTCAAGAAACACAGTGTATGGTGAGAAAGGGAACATAAACATAAACTCAGAGCCCCACCTACCTTATTACGGGGGCACCAAGGACACTACTCCTCACTGTGCTTTGGGAAACCAGGCAAAGCTAAACAGTGGATATTGCATTTGACCTACTCTCTGGGATAAATAGGAACTCAGCAAAACAACAAAAGAGGAGAGGGAGTAAAACTCCATTCAGGAAAAGGTGAGAACAAGAGCGAGATCATGGAGTTTTGAAAACCTATGATGTGTCCAAGGACTCAAAATAGCACAGCAGTTATTTTGTCCTTCCTTTGCCATATGAGAAAGAGAGGTGAAACCAAGAAGGAAGATACGAATAAACATGGAGGTATAGAACGCATTTTTAAACAAAAATAATTCAGAGAGAAAAGGAGGAGATTAACAGTTCAAAAATAAGTGAGTAAAATATCTCATTTCAATCAACTGTAAGTTTTAGCCTGTATTGACACACAGAAGTAGTTAAAAAAAAGAATCACATTTAGGGAGGTAATATAAATAGAAAGAGGCAAAGTGAAAAAGGTGACTGATGTTGGGTACGGCAGAAACAAATAAACCAAAGTCTTTTATTATTGCATGGTAATAATTACTAGCATTTATTGAACACTTACCATATAACAAACACTGGGTAAGCACTTTATTATCTTATTGACTTCTCAGTGTCTCTTAATAAGTACCACTCAGTTAATAGGGATTGTTATTATAGCCACTTTATAGAAAGAAAACTGAGGATTAAGGAGATTAAATAACTCGCCCAAGTTTATATATTGATGAACAGCTAGATGCAGGCTATGAGCCAGTCTCTCACTCCAGAGTCCTGAGGGCTTAACCACAACATATACTGCTCCCTCACGTGTTGAACTAAAATAACCCCACTAAGTGGTAGACTCGAAGTTTCTGTGGCCATGTGGATGCTACAGGGAGGCAAATCTTGACATACAGAACAAATGCAAAATAAAACAGGACACAATAACAAAAGTAAACCTTTCATAGCACAATTTGGACATGTTGGTTCAAATGAGAGCTGGTTGGAGTAGTCATAAAGTGGTATGATGAGGGCAAAATACAACAAGTTGTTCTATGCTTGAGATTTTGGTCAGAGAGGGATAAAAGCATCCAAGCTTCATAGTGATATATGCTCAATGGAAAATGGTCCTGGGGGGGGGTGATGTCAATAATGACCTGTGGTAAGGATCCTTGAAGGGAATAAAAGAAAATGTGTGCACAAGTCCATGCATTGTCCTTTTTTGGACATTGCTAGTTTTTCTCATCTGCTTAGCATACTTTATCCTAAAAAAATGATTATTTCTTTCAACCATGCGTAGATCTCCTTGTTATTCTCTCTCTAGGCCTTCTTTTCTTTTGTATATTTTTCCTGGGTAAGCAGTATATATAAATAAGACCATACTCCTTTAGCCACACATCTGAAGTCTGTAGCTTTATGGAATGCTGTGGGAGCTGTGTGCAGGACAAAAAGAATGTTCCTACTCCTGGATGATGGAAGTGGCCAGGGAAGGGATGTGAGGTGAGTGGTTTGTTCTCTGCTGGAGAGGAGAACAGAGAGGTAGCCAGAACACTGGAAACCGTGGGTGGCTATCTCTCCTTTGTGTTAAGACTTACACTTAGTTTCAAATGTATTTCCTGTATATTTAGACAAAATTTATTGCCTCTCATGTTGGTTGGAAAGCCCAATTATCACTCAAAATACAGGTTTGCTGATACAACTCAACACCTAAAAGACAAATAATCCAATGAAAAGTGGGTAGAAGACATGGACAGACATTTCTCCAAAGAAGACATCCAGATGGCCAGCAGATACATGAAAAGATTCTCATCATCACTTACCATCAGGGAAATCCAAATCAAAACCATAATGAGATATCACCTCACATTGGTCAGAATGGCTAAAATCAACAACACAAGAAACAAGAAGAGTTGGCAAGGATGTGGAGAAAAAGGAACCCTTGTGCATTACTGGCAATGCAAACTGGTGCAGCCACTGTGGAAATTACTGAAGCCCAAGTATGGAAGCAGCCCGAGTGTTCATCGATAGATGAATGGATAAAGAAGATGTGAGATATATATATATATATATATATATATATATATATATATATATATATATATGTATATATATATAATTGAATATTAATATACATAATATTAATAATACTATAATATATAATATATAATAATATTAATATATAATGGAATATTATTCAGCCATGAAAAGAATGAACTTGTTGAGGCACCCAGGTGGCTCAGTTGGTTAAGCATCTGACTCTTGGTTTTGGCTCAGGTCGTGATCTCATGGTTTATGGAATTGAGCCCCAAGTTGGGCTCTGTGCTGACAGCATGGAGACTGCTTGGGATTCTCTCTTGCCCTCTCTCTCTGCCCCTCCCCCACTCTCTCTCTCTTGCAAAATAAATAAATAAACTTCTAAAAAAAGAACTTGCCTTTTGCAACAACATGGATGAAGCTAGAGAGTATAATACTAAGCAAAATAAGTCAATCAGAGAAAGACAAACATCATATGACTTCACTCATACGTGTAATTTAAGAAACAAAACAAACAATGGGAAAAAAAAAGGAGAAAGAGACAAACCAAGGAAGAGACTCTTAAGTATGGAGAACCAACTGATGGTTACCTGAGTGGAGGTAGGATGGGTGAAATAGGCGAAGGAGATTAATAGTACACTTCTCATGATGAGCCCCAGGTGCTGTATGGAAGTGTTTAATCACTATATTGTACACCTGAAACTGACATAACACTCTATGCTAATGATACTGTAATTAAAATGAAAAACTTAATAAAATTCTAAGAAACGAAAGATACAGGTTTGGGGGTGTCACATACCCAGAGGGTCAGAGTGTGAACAAGGCCTTTGTGGGCATGTGCTGTGCAGCTTTCAAGACTCGAGGCCTCCAGAGAGTCAATAAGAGGATATGGCAGTGAGGACTGCTCTGCCTGGTTCCTTCCCATTACTGCATCTGATTCAGACTGCCCTGGGGTGAGGCAGCGGTAGACGCAACATAGAAACTGGTCTTAATAACAAATAAATACTCTCTTTCCCAAAAAAACACCACGTGTAGAAATCAAATGGGGCTTTGGGCATCTGACAGGGATCATGGGGAGGGTGGGGAAGAGGAAGAGAGGGATTAGCAAATACAAAAGAGGAAGTTCAGATCCCATGAAGAATACAGCAAGAGTACAGCCGAGTGATACAGATCACGTGCCATGGTGATCTTAGACATTCATAAAGAACTTCTCAGTTCCAAACAAAAAGTTTAAACAGACAACTTACATGATTTTTACTATTATAAAGCAGAAACACACTAAGGTGTCAAATGTTAAAACCACTATTCATCACAGTTCAATCGAAACAAAGCAGGGAGGGGTGCAGAAATTGCTGAGAGAGAAGTATTAATTAGCATAGGAGCTTAATGATACCTTTCGTTTACTGGTGTTTTAGCAAGAAATCCTCAAAAGTTATTTTTCTCAGAGTTTAAAAACAATACTATATTCCCAAGAGTTCTAACAAATCAAGTTGAAAAATATTCAGAAATGTTTAAAAGTTTCCCAACAACTGTATTCTGTATATACAGTCAAGTCTGATTTTATTAGACTTTGACATTTTGGTTACATAAAGGATTCATCCACACTAAAAATATACTGCAGATAATAGATTTATAACCACATGGTTTCTATTTGTTAGTATTAGTGGACTGAACAAGTGCAGAACAGAAAGAAAATATACTTTTGTGGGGGGGAGAATTCTTTTCACATGGCCTGTCACATTCTGACACCGAAGGTAGTTAATTTCTCCTTCTCAGTTCAGGGAGTTTATTTTCTTAGAATCTATTCTCTGAGTTAGTTTCAGGAACTGGGTTCAATTAAGTGCCATATTGGAAATACCTCAATATATAGCTGTGGCCAAAATAAGGAGAAATTATATCCAGAGAAGAAATTCAAATCTGAGAATTAAAAAAGAAGAACAACAATAAAGTGCTATGTATCACTGAGAAAATGAGGACTCATTATTGTTTAATGATTAAATGAGCTAATGGAGGAAGAGTGTTCAGAGGGCATGCCCGGGCAAAGGGTTTTTCCTTTTATAATTCACACAGAAAGAGCTATCATGAGATTCTCAAAGGCAGCTCTGGTTTCTGGGCTGAAATGTAGTGAATGCTATTATATTGCTCTTTGTAGTGAAATGCAAAATAAAAGGAATATTTTATTGGTCTTTGAAAACAGTTTTCATATGGATGTTCATTGGAAGGTTTCAAAACCTAGAAGATTTCAATGCTTTTCTTTTGAGATGTAATAGAAATCTGATGGTAAAATTAACCCAGATTTGTGTCGATTTACTTCATCCCATCAAGTAGTCATAGGGATTATTTACAATTTGAAATAGAAAATAATAGAAATAGACAAAACAATATATCCATTTTTATTGTTCAGTATGACTTGCCTACATAAAAGCCAATGCATTGAAATATCAATCAATCCAGAAATTGCTTTTTTGTTACATGCTGCTGTGTGGGTCGTCGGGGACTGAAGACTTTCTGAGCAACTAACAGGAAATAAGATCAGGTGTGTTATATAAACCATTGATCTGTCCCTGATGAATTCAAGTGAAATTGCACAATTAAAATCACACAAACTACTTTTAAACCATTGAAAAAAAGCTAATCTGCCTGGGTTTGTTTATTTCAAAGTATCCACCTATGTGCACATGTACACAGATAAAGCAGATTAAATGTCTTACTGCTGCTAGGAACTTGATAAGAACACCATCAAGCTTCCCAAGCCATGGTTTTCCTACATGAGAAGAAATCCTAAAATGTCAAGTGAATATAAATATAAGGATTAATCTTTTTAGAAAGATTCATGCTAAGTTTGTTTTCTTTTGTTTATAAGATCAAGGAAAAAATGGCATGCATCACAAATACTGCCAGCAAGAGACACATTTTGGGGTTAAATGGAATAAATAACTTCATTTGAAAAATAAATAGAACTTCATTGCTTTGTAGATTTTGAATCTTGGATTGTTTTAAATTTTTTATTTAAAAAAATGTTTATTTATTTTGAGAGAGAGAGAGAGAGAGAGCGCACACTCACATGAGTGGGGGAAGGGCAGAGAGGGAGAGGGAGAGAGAGAATCCCAAGCTGGCTCTGCACTGTCAGCATAGAGCCTGACATGACATGGGGCTTGAACTCATGAACTGTGAGATCGTGACCTGAACCAAAACCAAAAGTGGGTTCCTTAACTGACTGAGCCACTGAGGCACCCCTGGACTTTTTTTTTTAATTGGTAAAACCATATATATAATTTGATTCCAAGGTACTGTGTATAGGCTAACAAGACTGACCACTAATATGGAAAGTTTTTCTTGCCAGATTTTCATACACTTGCAAAGAAATTGGTTATTTTCTCTGTTAGTACTTCTAAAAGCAGAAAAGTAGTAGAACATCCTA
Organism: Acinonyx jubatus; assembly: GCF_027475565.1. Taxonomy (NCBI): domain Eukaryota; kingdom Metazoa; phylum Chordata; class Mammalia; order Carnivora; family Felidae; genus Acinonyx; species Acinonyx jubatus. Next base: position 17,034,240 of record NC_069382.1, read on the forward strand.
GGAGTTTCTGATCACTATGAAGTTCTCTCGCATATTTGTTCATGCTTTGGTATCATAATGATTTCAGGTCACATTGTTAGTTTTTATGTTTTTTTAATTTTTTAAAAATATGTATTTGTTTTTGATAGAGAGAACAAGTGTATGTGTGTGTGGGCGGGGGAGGGGCAGAGAGAAAGGGAGACAGAGGATGCTAAGCAGGCTCTGGGCTGATGCAGGGCTCAAACTCATGAACTCATGAGATCATGACCTGAACCTAAGTTGGATGCTTAACCAACTGTGAGCCACCCAGGCACCCCAAGTTTTTATTTTTACAAAATGGTTCTTGGGACAATCCTTTAATTTGAAGATCCTAAATTTTATTCTTACTAATTCAGTTTTGGTTTTTGTTTCCCCTCCCCCCTCCCCCCCCCCCCCCCCCCCAAGGAGTTTAGTTTTCACATACATTTCACAGTTTGGTTTGGACTGGGAGAAATGGCAAGCTCTAATGAAATTTCCAGTTGCATTTGCTCTCTTTCCCCTGGTCACATTTTACACTCTGCACGCAGCCTCAGCAGGCATTACGGGTCTCGGTGGCCCAACTGCCAGTTTCCACAGAGCACATGACAATCAATTCCCTGTACTGAGGACGATGGAACTCGGCCAGAAATCATCCAATCCCCAAGGGGCTTCAAGATGGAATGATGTGACGTCGGCCGGGTCCCAGGGTGTGGTACAAAGCTGCAGCGGAAAGGACAAATCAAGCTGCTCACACTTTCACGTTGATCTTAGTCCTCACTAGTGTTCATCTGATCCCAAGAGCAGAGGGAAAAAACATTCAAACTACCCCATGTCTATTGCAACGTGTTCTAAGAGAAAATTCCCTTCTGATTTCAAATTTTGTCAGACTGTTAAATGTAGGAACATGATTCACCAGAATAAAGCATATAATTCCATTTATAGTCTGAAATCTCAAGTGGGTAATAAAGGAAGTCATATATTTGAAAATTATGTCCCATTGTTTCCTGAGAGTGAGGTGGTAGACTTCAGAATGAAAAATCAGTTTTAAGAATCAATTACTTAATATTTTACCCTGTATTATACTTCTAGACTTGATGGTGCCACATAATAAACTCCAGCAATTCTTTATTTAACTTTGCTTTCCAAGTAAAATCTAAGAAATAATTTCTTTGGAGGCAAGATGTTGGCTTTATGAACATGGAATTTAAAAATTCCCTGTAAAAACATACTATAGGCTGAGCAGTTTTTATATATTTTTATGATTGCTAGCATAAAATATGTAAAGATAATGTGATTATTTTCCATATTAAATACACCAAAGTTTATGTAGAAAGTGCACAAAACATAGTCAACTTATATTCTTATTAAGATTAACCTTTGGGGGCGCCTGGGTGGCTCAGTCGGTTAAGTGTCTGACAGGCTCAGGTCATGATCTCGTGGTTTGTGAGTGCGAGCCCCTCGTCAGGCTCTGTGCTGACAGCTCAGAGCCTGAAGCCTGCTTCGGATTCTGTCTCCCTCTCTCTCTGCCCCTTCCCCATTCTCACTCTGTCTCTGTCTCTCTCTCTCAAAATAAATAAACATTAAGAAAATTTTAAGATTAACCTTTGGCTCCATTAGCACTATAGTTTATATTGGTATGTTACTAAACATGATAAGCATTTTATATTATTGAGTTGGAAGTGTTAAGTTCGTTGAATTTATCAAAGATGATAAAGACAAAGCTGGGACGAAGATGAAAAATGGAAATGAAAATTCAAGCCCTCAATATATGGATGTTTTTGGCAAATTTCTACTTCCTAAATAATTGTTTCCATTATCAGCTTAAAACTGTAAAAAAATTATTTCTGAGAACTCACTGAGGTAAATAAACTTGTTTGCCCTAATCTATGCTTTTTACCCAACTATTCTAATTATATGTAAAAACTTAAGCGTGTCGTCCAAAAACTTGAAATTCTCCATTGTTTCTCATATTATCACTCTCAAAAATGATTACATTTATCAAAGTGTTTATTTGCAGTTTATATTTGTAGACTTGTGCTTACAAAATACCATGAGAAATGTGATAAGCCTATTTTTCTATATGTGAGAAAAACCTTGTTACTACAATTTATCTGAGATAAATTACAAAAAGCAAAATGGTTTTATGAGGACAGTAGAATATTATCATTTAGTAGTTGCTGATCTGTCTTTATACTTAACATTACCTTTTCTTTAAGTTTGTGGCTTGGCAGAGAGTTATCCCTGGACATAGATTAGACAATAGATTCTACCTGAACATTTATTTCAGTCTACAAATGTTCCATCAGGCTTTTTCATAAATGTTTGTTTCATTTTGATGAAACCTCTGATAAAGATAAAAGTTCAATGCTATCATTATAAAGAATTTCAATTTCCATTAAAACTACTGATTTCAGGAGTACAACTTTTTACATAGTCAACTAATCTTTCACAAAGCAGGAAAGAATATCCAATGGAAAAAAGACAGTCTCTTCAAGAAATGGTGTGGGGGAAAACTTGACAGCGACATGTAGAAGAATGAAACTGGACCACTTTCTTACACCATACACAAAAATAAATTCAAAATGGATGAAAGACCTAACTGTGAGACAGGAAACCATCAAAATCCTAGAGGAGAACACAGGCAGCAATCTCTTTGACCTTGGCTAGAGCACCTTCTTACTAGACACGTCAGTGGAGCCAAGGAAAACAAAAGCAAAAATGAACTATTGGGATTTCATCAAGATAAAAAGCTTCTGTACCATGAGGGAAACAAGCAACAAAAAAGGCAGTCTAAAGAATGGAAGACGATATTTGCAAACGACATATCTGACAAAGGGTTAGTATTCAAAATCGACAAAGAACTTAGCAAACTCAACACCCAAAAAACAAATAATCCAGTGAAGAAATGGGCAGAAGACATGAATGGACATTTTCCCAAAGAAGACATCCAGATGGCTAACAGTCACATAAAAAGATGCTCAACATCACTCATCATCAGGGGAATATAAATCCAAACCATGATGAGATACCACCTCACACTTGTCTGAATGGTTAAAATTAACAGTACAAGAAACAAAAGGTGTTGGAGAAGATGCAGAGAAAGGGAAACTCGTTTGCACTCTTGGTGGGAATGCAAACTGGTGCAGCCACTCTGGAAAACAGTATGGACGTTCCTCAAAAAGTTAAAAATAGAACCACCCATCGATCGGGCAATTGCACTACTAGGATACAAAAATACCCAATGGATACAAAAATACAAATTTGAAGGGGTAATGCACCCTGATGTTTATAGCAGCATTATCAGTAATAGCCAAACTATGGAAAAAGCCCAAGTGTCCGCCGACTGATGAATGGATAAAGATGTGGTATATATACAATGGAATATTACTCAGCCATCAAGAATAATGAAATCTTGCAATTTGCAATGACATGAATGAAGCTAGAATGTATTATGCTAAGTGAATAAGTCATCAGAGAAAGACAAATACCATATAATTTCACTCATATGTGGAATTTAAGAAACAAAACAGATGGACATATGGGAGGGGGAGAAAAAGAGAGAGGGAAAAATCATAAGAGACTCTTAAATATAGAGAACAAACTTAGGGTGGATGGTGATGGGCTAGATGGGACATTAAGGGGGCATTAAGGAGGACACCTGTTGTGATGAGCACTGGGTTTTATATGTAAGTGATGAATCACTGGTTCTACACCTGAAACCAGCATTGCACCATATGTTAACTAACCAGAATTTAAATAAAATTTTGAAAAAAGAAGATAGAAAAAAAAAGAAAAAAGAATAGAACTTTTGTTAAAAGAAAGCTGTATAGTAGTTAGAATAAACTTTGGTGTGAATTTTTATTGGGATGATTTAGAATGTGATTTTTAATTCTCTAAAAGACTTTGAGCTGCATCATACATATTCTTTTCAATGTCTCATTTGAACAGAAACTAAGATTGGTCTTGATTGACCCATTATTAAAGAAAGTGTGTGTGTGTGTGTGTGTGTGTGTGTGTGTGCATGTGTGTGTATTTTAGGCACTTGGCGAGGCTTTATTTAGAAGCCTCCAAAACTGGAAAGTGCACTTTCTCTATTCTAAATGAGTGATTCAGTCCCTATCCATAGAGGTGGAATATGATCTTCATATTTGTTTTTTGAAAGGAAATACTATGTATTATAGAAGATGGAATTTTTGGATATAACTCAAATCTAGTGTTCAAGTCCCTGAGGATGCCTGGGTGGCTTAGTTAGCTAAGCATCCAACTTCAGCTCAGGCCATGATCTTGCCATTTGTGGGTCCAAGCCACCCGTCGGGCTCTGTGCTGACAGTTCGGAGCCTGGAGCCTGCTTCGGATTCTTGTCTCCCTCTCTCTCTGCCCCTCTCCCACTCGTGCTTTACCTCTCTCTTTCTCTCTCTCTCTCAAAAGTAAACATTAAAAGCATTTAAAAAAAAGAATAGATTGAACTGTCTTCAGTAGTCTGTTATAATACACACCGACTCATGCATTTATGAATTATATTTATTTCAAGGCATAAAATAGGTCTCTGTTTTTTCTCAGTGTTATGAGGAGTCAACACACTAACTAAGATTTTAATTTTAGGGGAAAACCATGTCTGACATAATAAAGCCAGTTTTGAAGCTTAATTCTTTCCACATTATGTAGCTGAAAAAAGAGGTTTTATTTAATAGTATTTTAGTTCATTAAAGGCAAGCGACTTTAGTCACTGAAGTCTGATGATCTCAATGTCTTGAGAATTTAATTCTCTCTCAGTTCTCTACAAGAAGATACTTACCTATTTATTGGTTAAAGGAAGGAGCAAAGTGGAGAGAAAGTTACTGCAAATTGAGACTGACAAAACAGAACAAAACCAAAAAATTCCTGAGTTAAAACATCATTATTGAATTTTATTAAAATAAAAATTGAAAATTGAGAATAAAATCTGCAGACAATAAAAAAGTTTATCTTTTATTATGTATTTTAATAAAAGCATTGAGATTTTAAAAATCCAATTTCAAGTTTTAAATTTACCTTTCATATTCCTTTCTTGAGGTGTATCCTATCCAGCAGTGCTGTGCAGGAGTTAGACTACACCTGGCAGAACAGGACATCTAAATAATATCACTGAGCTGTGGCTCTACCTGTAAGAGTTGCCACAATCTGAGCCTGTCTGTGCCGGTGGCTAGGGTCCTAGGAGCTCATATGGACCAATAGTGTTGGTACGTAATTGTTGTCTAGTTAGTGGGAAGAAATGGAATCATGGTTGGGAACTGGGAAGGGAAACAAAAGTTGAAACAGCACCAAGGCTTGATGGAAAAACTATGATTCATGAGGCCAGAAGATAGGATGATTTGAAACAGGATAGAGAGAAAATACAAGATGAGTCAAGAGGGTGGTTCAGAACTAAATCAGAATGTGTCAAAGGTCGAAATGTTGTAGAAGCAAATGGATGAGACAAAGTTATCTGTAAGTTTGGAAGGGAGGCTTATCCCTAAGTAGTTTCCCTGCCAGGGTGACCAACTGTCCTAAAATGAGAGAATATTATAGCCAAGTGGGGTCCCATTTCACATTAAACATGGTTCCCACTTAAAAAAAAAGTTTAATTATTTTTGAGAGAGAGAGAGAGAGAACAAGCAGAGGAGGGGCAGAGAGAGAGAGGGAGACAGAGGATCTGAAGTGATAGCACAGAGCCCGATGTGGGGCTCAAACTCCCGAACCTTGAGATCATGACCTGAGCTCGGACACTTAATGAATTGAGCCACTGAGATGTGCCACCACCACCACCTCCCCCCCGCCACCGCCCCGACTTCCATTTTTTAAAGTAGGCTTCATGCGTGCTCAGAGCCCAATGCGGGTCTTAAACTCAAGACCCTGCGATCAAGACCTGAGCTGAGATCAAGAGTTGGACACTTGTGGGGTGCTGACAGCACAGAGCCTGCTTCAGCTCTTCTCTCTCCCTCTCTCTCTGCTTCTCTCTGCAGAGAGAGAGAGCACGCACTTTCTCTCTCTCAAAAACAAATAAAAAAACTTAAAAGAAGTCAGACACTTAACCGACCAAGCCACTCAGGTGTCCCAGTCCCCACTTTTCAAATAAAGAAAATGAAATGTAAATTTGTCAAAAACCAGTTGTATTATTATTCTCTTTTTTTCAAGGTTAATTATAATCTGTGCTATTATTATTAGTGTGGTTAATATAAACAGCCAAGATTTTCCAAGCACCACTGTGAATAGGATATATGGTGTGCAGACAGTTGACATGATTTAAGAGAAGGCTTTGAACTGCGTTGTGCAGCATATGGAGTAGCTTTGGGTCTTAAAGTAGAGTAAAACATAAGAGCATTGGAAGAGAGGGATAGAACATTCTGGTGAGGGGGAAACTGAAGGAAGGGTCACAGGTGGGAGCATACTCCTAGGAATCTACTCTCAAGGTGGAGGATTAACTGGTGGGTAAGCCTGGCTTATCTGGTTGACTCATTTCCAACTCGAAAGATGGAGTAACTTAGTGTCTGCCCAGCTGGACCTGGAGATTTAGTTCAACCCAGGTTCTGGCATCATTCTGGTTCTCAGAATTGAGGGCATTTAATTAGAATTTGACCACAATAAATCAGTTGCAGTTTGCTGCTGGTTTCAATATTTCCTTATTCTGTTTCATGGGGTGTCCAGCCTGTGACTTCCCGGGGGTAACTGTGTGTGTGTGTGTGTGTGTGTGTGCGTGTTGTTCCCAGGTCTGTGAACTGTTGCTCCTAAGCCCTACCTTACTTCTGGAGTTGTGGGCTGAGCCTCAGTATCTCCAGTTTGAGTTTTAGATACTTGTTTTAAAGAGACAGATGATAACCACAGACTGTTGGCTGAACATCGAGGGTACTTTGACCCAGATACAAGAAAGAAGCTGCTGGAACTTGTTGTGTCATCTCCTGAAATAGTTCAAAAGTTTCAGCAATCCTGCACAGTCAAGATAAGGCTTTAAATAAGTGAATGCCCGTTAGAATTCTTCTTAACAAACAATACTCTGTAAATAAAATTGTAATAATTATAGCTGGAAAATATCTCCCAGTGCCCCACTATCTTAATAAATCAACTTTACTCATTTTCTCCATTCTCCTTTTTAGTTTTTACTCAATGAACACACAATTTTTACTTAGTTGTAACCATAGCTGAGATGCAAATGAGGATGTCAAATCTAGTCCACAGAGAAAAGGTAAAGGCTTGTCTTTTACTACCTGCTATGCCCTGAATGATCGTGTCTTCCTAAAAGTCGCTTGTTAAAATCCTAAGCCCCAAAAGTCATGGTATTAGGAGGTAGGACTTTCAGGAAGCACTTAAGGCCTGAGGGTGGAACTCTCATAAATGGGATTAATGCCTTATGAGAGGCTTCAGGGAGATTCCCCACCCCTTCCACCATTAAGGATACAATGACAAGTATGTGACCCATAAGAGAGCTGTCACCTGACTACAGTGGCACTCTGATCTCAGACTTCCTGCCCCTACAATGATCAGTCATGTATCTCTGTCCTTTACAAGCTACCCAGTCAATGGTATTTTGTTATAGCAGCCTGAACAAATGGATTAAGATACTACCCAAGATGCTGAAACAAAAATAACTTCTCAAAGAATATGCTATCACCTGCTGAGCAAGCCGGTGGGTACTGTGGCTCCTAGAATGCCTATTTTGGTAAGTGGAGCTGGACTTCCTTTGTGGGAAAAAGATGATTTCACCGCCACTGGTAGGAGCATCCTTGAGAAGTGTGGGAACTCTTTGTTCTACGCATTGCAAACATACTGTCAATTTTATCTGCTACTTTGGTCCTAAACTTTACCTACACTCATCTTAAAAATCCACTTCCTGAGGTTTTATTCACCATCACACTCTCCTTCCAGGCATGGTTTTGAGAGACTAGGGAACAGTCTTTCAGTAAGGAAAATGCAACAGTGATGAACACAGCCTGGGCTATTAGGAAAGGGCTACTAAGCCCTGGAGAGAGGCACTGTTGCTGCTGTCATTTCTCGGGGTATTTCTGGATGATGTTGCATTACTTGAATTTTTAAGTTTTTATTTCAATTCCAATTAGTTAACATACAGCGTAACATTAGTTTCAGGTGTATAATATAGTGATTCAATACTTCCATACCACACCCAGCGCTCATCACAAGCACCCTCCTTAATCGCCATCACCTATTTCACTCATTCCTCTTTGGTAACTGTCAGTTTGTTGTCTATAGTTGAGGCTATTTCTTGGTTTGCCCCTGTCTCTTTTTTTCCCTTTGCTCCTTTGTTTTGTTTCTTAAATTCCATATATAAGTGAGATGACATGGTATTTGCCTTTTCTCTGACTGACTTACTTTGTTTTAGCATAATACACTCTAACTTCACCCATGTCATTGCAAATGGCAAGATTCCATTCTTGATACCTGAGTAATATTCCATTGTACATACACATAGTAAAACCTTGGATTATGAGTAACTTGTTCTGTGAGTATTCTGCAAGACAAGCAAACTTCTAATAAATCTGAACTTGATAAACGAGCAATGTCTTGCAATATGAGTAGTATGTGACACTGAGTATCACATCATCACAACTGAGCCAATGGTTCTTACAATTTGCTTTGATATACAAGTGCTTTGGATTGTCAGCATGTTTCTGGAATGAATTATGTTCACAAACCAAGGTTTTACTGTACCGTATTTTCTTTATCCACTCATCAGTTGATGGACACTTGGGCTGTTTCCAGAATTTGCCTATTGTAGATAATGCTGCATGTGCATTATTTGCATTTGATGACCAGGTAACACAACTTTCAAAGGTGCACATAAAAATTGTTCTAAAATATAGAAGAAAAACAGAATTTTGGTGATGGAGATCCCAGTCTGGAGGATAGGAAATGAAGCTAGTTTTAGGCAAGTTGGTTGATGTAAAATTTGTCTTTGAATTATTTTATCCCTTCTTTTTCTACTCTTTCTCCTTCCTGTTCTACTCACTGATATCATGTATTCCCAAACTATACAGAGTTCTTCTTGACGGATTAATTAACACAGAGGTTTTAGTGGCTTAATTACCAGCCGTCTGGAAGGATATACATTTTATAAGGAGAACCTCAGGGGACAACATTTAACCAAGTGAGTAGTTCTCCAATAGCAGAATTTCAAGAGCTGCGTTCCTGGAAGGGGAGGCTTTGTTGGACTTCCTGACCTGCAATTATATCACATTAGAGTAGAACTGCTCAGTATGTATAAGGACACCTTGAAAATATTCAGGATCTTTGGAGAGGCAGTGGGGTAGATAATTTTAAGACTTAGAGAAAAATTGGAAACAGGAAATTGCAAATCATCTTTACTGAAAGAAAGTGTAGTTGTGTCTGCTATGTGATTGCTGTATGCCTATCATCTCTCCTACGGAATGACAAGGTCAATTCCGTGATTTTCCGTATCCATCAAGGCAAATATTTCCCTCCAGGGATTTAGTAAGCGATTAAGTGAAACCACTTCTTTGAACACTCTTGTAATATCAGGACTTCTTGGTTTTCTTAACATTATATTTTTCTTTAGCGATTGGTTCAGGACTCCTAAAGTTCCTCCCTTAAGGAACATTCAAAATTCTTTTCTGGTAACTAAGGCTAAGAGTAGATGGAATCATTGCCACATCCCTCAGAAGTCCCAAATTCTGTTGGGGTACAGAAGCATGGCTAGGTTCGTTCTTTGTCCTCTGGGGTCTTTGGGGCATGAGACATGTTAGGGGACAAGGTGATTTGGGGCATATAAAGAAACAAAAATCTGCAGTTGGTTTCTTGATTGCTTTGTAGTTGCTAAAATAGTACATATCCACTTAAATAAAATTCAGAGATATGTTGAAAGAAAAATGACAAAAATAGTAATATTTATTTGGTTTTATAAATACATTTACCAGTCTACATTCATTGGAATTACATATAAACATCACTACACCCCTTAAGCCAATTCATGAAGGTTTTCTTCATTTCCTTTCCTAAGAAATATATTGACACAAATAAAACACTACTGTCTAGAAAAAGTACTTATGGATTCAATTAATTAGAACCTTTTTCTCACACTAATTTGGTTTTAAGAAGGAAGCTCATTTATGTGTTCCTATAGCAGTTCACGTCACAAGCAAATTAAAATAAGAAATGTCTACTTTCTAAAAGTACAAAAAAAAAGAACAAACCAGGTATTAGCTTTCTGTCGGTTAATTAGTGGCAAACTGATGAGATTTACATCAAATCATTCTTGACCAGAATTCACGGTTGCTCATCATTCGTTCAAATGATTTTTATTTCTTTCTATATGCTGCAATTCTATTCTTGGCCAGAGACATTTTTCTCCACTTGGGAAATAATCATTAGTTTATTTATCTTCAAGGGTTAGAACCCCACAAAATTATGATTAAGGATGGGAAAATTAAATACATACACCAGGTAATACTGCCTTTTGCATGACACTTCATGGCGAAGGAGTGTTTGTATGCTCTTTGTTCAGACAGTCATGTCAGCTGTAATGCATCAGTGTGGTGAGTTGACAATTGCCTGACCTGAGTGAGACGTCTGGTTTAGAAATTCTTTGTTCTTTGTGGCTCTGTCCTGTGACACTCTGCTATTTCCTTTTAAGTGGAGGCTGGCATAATGGACTGTAGAGAGGATGACCTGGCATAACCCAACCTACACAAATGGACTGGCCTTTATTCAGCTGGACCCTTTGACGTGCCTTTCAACATGTTACTATCTTAGTATTATTTTGGAATGGAAGAATTTAATTACTTTGGTAATCAATAGCCACTCCAGACATTTTGAAACAAGTTGAGCAAGATAAACTTGCTACTTTTTCCTCCCTCCATTTTTAGACACATGACTCTTTAAGGGAAATTTAATCCGTATGTTTCTGATTCCTTTACACTTAACTCATCAAAATGTTGTTTTGTAAGAGCCTTTGAAGTCAAGGAAGCCTTTTAAGTCATTTTTTATGAGACTTTTTCAAGCCTCTTTTCTTAGGAACAGGAAGTGGCATTTAGCCAACAGTTAACAAACTCAAACACCAAAAGGTTCAACTTGGGTTTGAATCCCTGAACCCACAAGTGTTTGGATGGACTTGTGACATGACCCATCTTTGCTGTATATGTAGTGCCAACAGACATCATAACAGTTCTAATTACCAAGATGACTCCGGGATCCTAACTGCCTGCCAACTTGCAAGTGTTTCTCTAATCAATCTACTTCATGCTAACTTATGACTCATTTAACTTTAAAGGAACTACTTTATTACCCAATCGGCCTAGCGTTTTCGTGACTCCTGGTGAGAGCTATTTAAATTGTCACTCTCACAAAGCTAGCTAGCTAGAACTTTAAAATCTGATCACCAGTAAAATCACACAAGAGTTCAAGTTCACAGGACAAGTGGGCGTTGATTGACCATGAAGCGTTCTACCCGACACAGAGATTATTTCAGCCACTCAGTTTCTGAGTAAAGAAGATAACACGGATCCTGCAATGCTTTAGAAAATACAGTGTACATTAAAATAACAAATGAAGCATCTGGCTTCAGAAGTTCTCGCTTGATTTATACTCAACAGTTGTTGTAAGTAGAAACTAGCCTCCATTTCTCAGGAAATTTATAGCCCAAACAAGCACAGAACTGCCATGGTAGTTCCCTCTGCCTACTGCATTTGAAGTGATTCTGTCCGGTACTATTTGAAATCACCCCAGTAAGTACTCATTCCACGACTTGCAAATTATGCAGCGATGAACATGCCAAACAGCAACAGCAGATCTACGTGGTTAAAAGCTTTAAAATAGTCTCAAAGATAGCCCAGAAAGGAGTAGTGAGAATTAATTCTAGAAACAAGAGAGTTTTAATAGTTAACATTAATGTGAAGAGAGCTCAGACAGAATGCTATGCCTCTTTTTTAGGGGTGATGTAACTCAGTGCTCTTTCGACCGTGTTTATTATCCAGGCTAAGGAGCCTTGGACAGCCCAGACTACCTTCTTACAGAATATCGGGAGAGCATTGTAGCTAAACGCCCAGGGGCTCAGGATTCGGACCATCTAGTTCACAACCTGACACCATCCATCACTGCATCTGTGATCTTGGGAAAAGGGGATAATAATAGGACCTATCTCACTGGGCCATTGTGAAGATTCCATAAGATGATACAGGTGGAGTGCCTTGCGGACATTCAATAAGCTGTGATGTTGAAGCTATGATGATGATGATGATGATGATGATGATGATGATGATGATGGTGGTGGTGATGATAATGTTGCACAAGACCAGGAATGGTATAACAGGAAAGCAGTCAGTTAGGTATAAGTCGCACACTAGAAATTATGAGCTCTTCATGTACTTGAAGTCTTCCTTGTAATTCTTGTCCATGTCCATTGCTTTCAGTGACACTCATTTCTTGAGGATTCTCAAATCAATGTTCTTCCTCTAGGACTCTCTCAGACAAGGCTTACAAGCCACTAATAGCCTCATCTTCAGCTCTTCTTGCTGAACTACAGGCCTTTTGTCCAACTTGCTTGTGTTTTTCATATTCCATAATTTGGAACAAGATGCGCCCACTATTTTTAATGACCCCAGTCCTTGACTGTCTGGCAAAGTCCTGCTCATCCATCAGTGCTCATGCACCATGTTCTCCATAAAAGCCGTGAACTCCTCTTTTGCTGATTTAGGTGCCTGCACCCCCTTAAATGCTTTTTTTTGCACCTCACTCCTACTTCGTTATAGCATTCATCCTATCGTGCTGGAAGTCACTTGCATATCTGCACGCTCCCCTGTGTGCTGTTGAGGTCAGGGACTGCATCTTACATCTTTGGATGCCTGTACCCAACATAGCACTCTGGTGCAGAGATTCTATGACTAGGTTGTTCTCTTCAACCATTTCACAACTTTCCTGTTTAGCTATTGTGGTTCCAAGGGTTTTTATAAAAACCAGAAATCATAGCTTATTAATTGGTCATGAAGCTAATTTAAAAATCAAATAGAATAGAACACGCCAGTATATATTATATAGTGAGAGTAAGTATGTTCCATGAAATTTCTATGTCATTTAAAAATTTATGCCTTGGAGCACCTGGGTGGCTCATGTGGTTAAGCGCCTGGCTTCAGCTCAGGTCATGATCTCACCGTTCATGGGTTTGAGCCTCACGTCGGGCTCTGTGCTGACAGCTCAAAGCCTGCTTGGGATTCTCACTCTTTCTGCCTCTCTCTCTGCCCCTCCCCAACTCGTGCTTTCTCTCTCTTTCAAAATAAATAAATAAACTTTAAAAAATAAAATACTTACGCCTGTGTGTATCAGTTGTGGGGGATGGGTGGTAGGCATGATGTGTGTATGATGTGTTTGCTGGGTCTTGATGTAATATTTATTTCTTACTCTGGGTTGCAGTAAGAATAGTTTGAAAGCCGCTGTCTTAGAAACTCTGAAGCAACCTGGGTTTTGGATGTTGATCAAGGAATCATAACCACCCTGTAACACCAAACAACTAAACTGGAATATGGCTGGGCACAAATTGATAAATGTCACGTGGCTTTTACCAGTGCCAACTCTCAATTATTCATAGAAATGGAAGACCTGAAATTTACAAATTTCAGGTTTCTCGGTTATAATTTTACTCATTTTTTCCTTACTTTGAGAAATATCTATTGCATATAATACTGTCAAGGCTATTCTAGATGCTAGGGAGATAACAACATAAAAGTCAGTCACTGAATTCATGGAACTTAGGACACTTCCAAATAAAATGTCTTATAATTCTGAGTTACAAATTGTATTACTTTTTAAATCTCTTTTTCCCTAGCTGTCAATGTTTTCTGATAAAAAGGCTAATGAACAGAGATTGGTCAAGTAGGTGAACAAATGAAAGAAAAAAAAGGGAGAAAAATTTAAGCCTGGAAAACACAAAATGAGCTCCTTGGTACTCGAGGTAATAAGGGAAGTAATAATGCCATCACAAGTTTGACTTCTAAAGTTGGCCCCAAACCCCGTATTGTTAGTTCTATGTGTGAGTCCAGAATCTCTGAGGGTTGTTGTGGCTATTGTCACAGACATCTTGGGTTTTGCTGGTAGGAAGCAAATGAGAAGACCCACCACTCAATTCTGATGCAGACTTCGAATTCTCTGGGACTAAAGCTAATATTGCAAATTATTTTCCCCCTGGCTATTTATTTTTCCCTATTTCTAGTTGCTCTGTGCTGGATTGTAACATTTAAGGATCACTGTGTAAAATGCCTTCAGTATAACCAGTCATAAACATTCCATGTTTTCTTAACTATAAAAATAAGGAAACAACATACTTGCTTTTGAAGGAGGAAAACAGTATATGCCATGGCCTCTAAAGGCCTCTAAAATGGCTTTTCCATGTTTTTTTTACATTGGAATTTCAAAAGCTGACAATATCTTCCCTTCCTTCCTGCTCCTTGATGTAGTGAAAAGCTTCCCACGTTAAGTCTGATCTTTCCAGTTGAACAGATTTATACAGTCTCTCATGTAGGCAAATACTCTTCTGCAACAGAATTCTACAGTGTAAGGGCTTGAGAGTTTCTAAACTGTTATTTTTTTCCCTCAATAAACTTAACTTGTCTTAACTATCATATAATTTAACTTTATGATCCATTCCACATTCCTGCAGGAAATCTTCTTTTAAACATGATTATACACTTCGAGAATGGAGCTGCTAATTTTTCCCTGAGTTGCATTTTTTATGGTTGCTCCCCTACTTCCTGGTAGCATATTTTGGATGACACATCCATAGCAACAGTAGTTTTGTTTATAAGTAAACTGAAGGAGAAACATGGACTTTGGTTTGCCTGGGCATACAAATCACATCCAGACTGCAATTGTAATTATGTCCACTGGTGGTGATGTGGGCCAGAGTTTATCAGGATTTCCACAGAAACCTGTTCTATGGGAGGAAATCTATCAGCCGTCAAAACACAAAATGAAACAAGCTGGTGTGGAAATTTCCATTCTTTTAAAATATATTTTAAACTTAGTGTTTAAAGATAAATGTTAAGTTGAAGAGGCATCCATGTGGTTAACAAAGTTAAGCTGTCACTATTTGCAGATAACTTAGAAAATCCTAAAGACCACCACAGAAAATACCGCAAAAAAACAAAAAAAAACCCCTATTAGACGTAATAAAAAATTTCAGTAAAGTGGCAGGATATAAAATTAATACCCAAAAATTGGTGGCATTTCTATACGTTAACAACAAAGTCACAGAAAGAGAAATAAAAAAACAACACCATTTAAAATTGCACCAAAAAGAATAAAGTACCTAGGATTAAACTTAACCAAAGAAGTGAAAGACCTATAAAATATTGATGAAAAAAACTGAAGATACACAAGGAAATGAAGTTATTCTATGCTCATGGATTAGAAGAACACATATTGCTAAAACATCCATACTATCCAAAGCCCGTTATAGATACAATGCAATCCCTATCAAAATACCAACAGCATTTTTCATAGAACTAGAACAAATAATACTAAAATTTGCATGGAACCATAGAAGAGCCAGAATAACCAAGGCAATCCTGAGAAAGAACAAAGCTGGAGGTATCACAATTCCAGATTTCAATATATACTACAAAACTATAGTAATCAAAATAGTATGGTACTGGCACAAAAACAGACACACAGATCAATGGAACATAATAGAAAACCCAGAAATAAATCCATAATTGTACAGACAATTAACTTATGACGAAGGAGAATGAAGAGAATTCCATATTGAGTGAGTAGGGGAATAAATGCTGATTTTCCATTTTGACTTGAGAGTGCAGAGAGAACATCCAGCAGGCAGACTGGGGCTCAATTTTGATGGTCTTGAATGTTATGGCATAGAGTTTACACTTTACAGTGTGTAGAAAAGGACAGTTCATGAAGACTTTTGGTTTTATTTTTTGTTATTTGTTTTCATGGTCTTAAATTTTTTTTGTTGTTATTTTGGGTTATTTATTTATTTATTTATTTATTGCTTGTTTTCTTTTGTTTTAGAACGGTGAGCAGTAAGTAGCTGGGAGTACGTGGTAATGCATTGTAAGAAAGGCTGGAGGGAAGGTGTCCAGTTTGGACGTGATCCTAATAGTCTATGGGAAAAGGAAATTCAAAATGTAAGTAAGAGGACAATGCAGGAGAAGGACAGGCCTTGGTAGTCAAGTGGCCCAGACTTGGCAAGTGATGGACTTGCCAAGGGCGGGTAAGGAGAAGCACAGGTACAATCTAGATTCCAAAGCTTTTGGCTATTTTGACCTGGTAGGTAGTAAAATCATAATGGACTAATGGCTCACTGCAAAAGGAAGAGTATGTTTTGTGGTAGTTGTGGGGAAGGGAGGGATGACTATTTTTGCTTTGGCTGAGATAGATGGAAATACATATTTAGAGCAGTGATTCTCAGATTTTCATACAAATACAGATCACTGGGAGGCTTGTTAAAATACAGATTCTGACTCAGTAGTCTGAATGGAGCCTGAAATTCTGTTTTTCCTCTTAGCTCCCAGGAGATGCCAATTCGGTTCATGTGACACAAATCGAGCGCCTGGGAAAGAAATGAGTTTTGGAAGATTTGGAGCCATTTTAATAGAGGTCATGATTAAAGTCATGGGACCAGAAGGCACGAACATTATAGAATAGAGAATAAAAAGAGATGTAGGAGGGGGATGGACAGCAGATGTGCCCAAACAAGAGGGTCAGGCGGGAAAGGCGAGCCAGTGAAACTGTGAGGAATAGCCAGAGGTGTTTTAAGAAAACAAGGGATACTTACAATCATGGAAGCCAGTGGAAGAGTTTGAAAAAAATACAGTGGTTACCAGAGTCAAATGCTAATTTGCTAATGAGCAAATTTTAAGTGACTTTCAAGATACTGCTCTCTGTGGAAAGACAAGGGCATAAACTGGGTGACAGAACTAAATGGAAGGTAAGGATGAGCAAAAATGGGTATATATTTTATTGTTGTCAGACAATGGCTTGTGTATGGAAGCATACGCATTGACAGTTTCTTGGATGTATTGTTGTTTCAAAAGGGGCTTTTTTGTTTGTGTTGGATGATAAGACTGTAAGACCATGGCACATCATAAGTGAAAGGAGGCTGTCGAGAAACAAAGTGTTGACTTCTAAGAAAGATGAAGAGAGATCGCAACAGCATAGAAGTTAGCTTTGGAAAAGACGGACTTTTAGATCTGTGTCAGTCATGTATGGCTGTCTAACAAACCACCTCAAAGCTGGTGTAGAGTCATAAAGCTATACCATTTTATTACTTGTCCCTCCAGACGGCTCCTCTCTGCTCCAGTCATCTCAGCTGGCCCATCAGACATGGCCCCAGTTTGTATGAGGGTCCAAATTATCAGACTCCTTTGCCTCCCTGCCTTGGCTTGGATGCTGAAATGCTGAGGCCCCTCTTTTCTCCTCCTGGGTCTCTTTTTCCCTTGGTCTTTCCAGCAGCATAGCCCAGGCTTTTTTACATGGTGGCTCAGGGAAGAGACAGTTGTAAGGTCTTTGCGGGTCTAGGCCCTGAAATTGACACAGCATCGCTGACGTCAGATTCTTTAGGTCAAAGCAAAGGATTCCATAGGTCACAGGCAGCTGAGGTCCATTGTGAGAGAGGACAACGCAAGGGCACAAATATCGATGCACAATAGCTTAGGGCCATTTTATAATAGCTTACCACTCTGCTTCTAAGACAAAAGGGAAAGAGAGAAGACTGGTGAAGATAAGAAACATTTTGAAATGCAGAGGGGAGCTGAGGTAGTTCAGGCTGAAAGGCTTTATTCAGAAAGAATAAGAATGAAATGAATGAAAGAAGCTCATCTCTTCAAGAAGTTAGTCATGAAAGCATTTTTATGAGTCAGAGTGTGATTCCTTTTTTCTTATAAAATTTCTTATGAACTCTGGAATTCTAAAATAAAGCTGATGTTAGAGGCTGTAACATGGTACTAAACTTGGTTTTAACAGAAATTTCAAAATTTTGAGTCAAGTATTTTTGAAATGCATGTGTCATTTGCACCTTCATATAAAATGTGTGATACTAGTAAAAATAATGGCAAGGACTGTGAAGGGTCTGAGATTTTACTCAAATTGCAAGCTAAGAAGGTAGATTGCCACGATTTCATGGAGGCCGGCAGAAGACACGAGCCTCCAGTGTCAGAGACAAAGGACTTTCTTATTCACAGCAATAGCAGTTTCCAGAATATTTGCAATCTCTTGGGCTGCTTCCCTCAGCCCTAAGCCTCACAGGGTAAGGCAAAGAAGGCCAGGTGACATCTGAACACATGTGGGTTGTGTTAGAGGAGAGAAGTCTGACTTTAGGAAGCCTGATATTTTATCATTGGCAGTAGGCATGCTTGCTATTTTTCGGAGGGAAATACCATTTTCATTATAGTGTACATGAAGCATGTGTGTCCTCTCTCATGACAGGAGATGCTATTGTTATCTTCCATGGCTGTAAGTAAGTCTATTCTTTGCTCCAGAGAGAGATGGTATCTCTATCTTCTCAACACTATTTATTATACAAGGAATCCTTGAAAAGACAGCCCAGAGCAAAGACAGCCATTGCCTATTTGCAAGACATGTGGAAATGTGGGAGACACATGGAGAGTTGTCTCCCAACAATTAATTTTGCAACATTACTTCATTGTGCAACAAATGAACAAAATAAAATTCAAATAAATTTCTACCATGAAAAAATATCTCATAGGAACCTTCAGTAAACTATTACTTAAAAATATTCTTTAAATGTATGACATGTTTATTTATATATCAAATTTAATATCAACAGACTTTTTATGTAGGCAGTGAAAGTACAAATAAGCCTCTCTTATTATGATTCATACTGGAGCCTGGGTGATCTATTGGGATTTTTTAAACGGAAGCTTTAAAATATGGTTAGGTGTACATCAATTATCACTATGGTAGGCCTTCTGTAGAACACAATAGAAAATACGGAATAATCTTTAACATATTTTGAGATGTCTGGGTGGCTCAGTCAGTTAAGCTTCCGACTTCAGCTCAGGTCATGACCTCGCAGTCCCTGAGTTTGAGCCCCACGTCGGGCTCTGTGCTGACAGCTCAGAGCCTGGAGCCTGCTTCGGATTCTGTGTCTCCCTCTCTCTCTCTGCCCCTCCCCACCCATGCTCTGTCTCTCTCTGTCTCTCAAAAATGAATAAAAGTTAAAAAAAAATTTTAAATAAAAAAAACATATTTGAAGCTGTGCCGTATTGAAGACTGAATGAGTGAATTCATCATGCACATTTAAATAAGAGATATAAGGATGAGAGTGTCATAATAGAAGTTGTAAGCAATTTAGGACACTGATTTCAATGTTTAGCAGCTTGATTGAGTCTTTGGGGAAATCACAATCACCAGGGTACTGGTGGGTCTATTGGGCATCTGTCACCAATGCCCGCCCCCCCCCCCCCCCCCCGAGGATGGTCCTGTGCAGGTGTCCCTGACTTTATCTGGACTCCAGCTCATCTCTGGGGCTTCCCTATGCCTCTTATGGAACACCTGGTGCCAGTTAGGATTTAGGTCATGTCCAAGTCTACAAATGCTCCAAGGGGTTTGTTCCAGCCCAACGTATGGGGTGAACACACAGGGATATGATATGGATTTACATTTCAAATCCACCATGGGACAGTATGGGTGTGATGAAATCCGAGGAGTAATGGGACCCAGAGATCTCTTTAAAGCAAGGATCCGAAATTTAGGGTGCCCATAGAATGCTTTCACTTATTGGTGAAGTTTGTAGACAGTATTTATTAATCATCATGGAGTTATATTTTTCTAAAAGCTTTAAAGACACCAAATATATTTTATCTACAAACAGATACTTATCCTTTTGCATATTTAATTTTGCTCAAGAGGTCATTATGGCGGAGGGTTGTTAATTCTGAAACACGGGTAAGTAAGCATATAAAGAAGCGACACTTAGCAAGGAAGGAAGGACATGAAATGGAATTCAAAATGTTCAATTTCTTACTTCAGGCTTGCAACACAAACAATAATTAAATTTCCTGTTGTTGTTTTCTCCTAAATTTGTGTTTGCATTTCTTTTCATTGGTTCAGTTCAGTTGAAAATACAATTTTATATTAAGGGGCAACGATAAATCAATTATTTATCTTCCTAATGTTCCAGTAGTGTCTGGTAAGTTGATGAAATACTGAAGTGGTTTGGAATATTGCATTAGTCAATATAGCAAAAAAGAACAAGGAAAGAAACCAGTGGAAAAAATACATACATCAATATTCACTTTTTTTTTTCCAGCACACAACCTGCTTACTTTTTCTCCTGCGACCACATTAACCCTTGCTAAATATTGGCTGTCTGGACACGCGACTATTTTCATATTACTTTACTTATTTAAACATTTATTTTCTTATTATTTACTACCTTTCCTTTTCTATCTACTGTCGTCTTCTCTCCTTTTTTCGCCTTCATTTAATATTTTTCAAATACCTACGTTCACTACCCCGTGGTAGGTGAAATTGGGTAGTTTTAACCTTTTTAAGAGTCGAGGCATTGCTACTCGAATGAGAAAGAAATGGGTTTGGAGACATTAATTAATACATCAGTTGTTAGTTCTGTGAAAAACATTAGTTCCCTGGAAAGTAATAAACGTCGGTCTATGGAAAACCTCATACTTCATGTTAGGAGATTTCGGTTTCCAGATGGGGACCTTTATCATCTGACTGCTCTGTGGCTCTCCTTGCTAACTTTTAAGATTGAGAACACTGCCCAGACTCACTGCGGAGCATGATCATTGAAAGGCACACTGGTTCACAGACCCAAACTCTCACCCCATACAAGTGACATTGGTGACATAAAAGTGAGAAATAAGACCCTTCTGCAAAACTTTAGGCTTCTTAACCAGTGTTATCAGGCTCTTCTACAAAGCACAGAAATTATTCACAAAGAGTGCCTGGCATTTGGCCACACTGACAAACATCAGAGGGCATGATTTCTGCTGGGCTAGTGATGCCAAGAGGAGCAGGCAGGGTCAGTAGAGGGAGCTGGAAAAGTAGGACTATGAGCGGAGGAAAAGCTTCAGGGAAGAACCAAACATAATTCAGATGTTGCCATTGTACAGTGAATTGGGGGGAAATGGCTGTTGTTAGAGTCCTTCCCAGGAGCACGAAAATCAAATGTGGCTTTTTGAACCAGGAGCACTTCCTGACTGCTGGTGTCACAACGTAACTATTCCAAGAAGTTATCACTCTGTTACCTTTTTCTCAGGTTGAAAGGACCTTGGGGTCATGCAATCCTCTTTCCTTGAACCCCTGTGCCGGTAGACCGCTGGATAGAGACAGAACACCGTAATGTGGTTGGCAGCAATGGGTAGGAGGGCAGGAAGAAGGCACGGAACCGGACGGTCTGGATGAAATTGGGCAAGTCATAAAGAACAGATGTCATTATTTGATTGACTGCTAAGGGTCAGGCTCAGGGCTAGGATGTGGAGAACGGAGTCAAGATGAATTGAATCTCTGCCCTCAAGTTTATAGTGGGATGCAGATTAGCCAGAAAATAGGGAATTCACAGGCGCTGGTGGTGAGCCCACGGCTTCAAGATGCCAGACGAGACGAGACAAAATGTCAGAAACACAAGCAGCAGATGCTTTAGGATGGAGATCTTGAAAGAAAAGCTGTTTCTTCTTCAGCCAAGAAGTCCTGTTCGGTATGTGGAGGGGCAGGAACCTGTCAATGGATGTAATGAACCAAGGTCTTGTGGAAGGGAGCAAAGAGGCCAGGCAAGGGCAGGGAAGCAGGCTGAGCTGGAGGAAACAAGGAGAAAAAAATCCAGCTCTACTCCTCTTCTTAATCATCTTCATTTTTCTTCCCATCCCTACTTCCCACTGATACTTGAGGCTCATTATGTCTCAGGAAACTTGCTTGCAGCTAGGGCAGTTTGAACTTGGACTTCACCAGGTAAGAGGGTCAGTCTCCGTTAAGGGAGGTGGGAACAAAGGATGACAACACTGTGCATTTAAGTGCTAAGGGAGGCATGTCCAAAGTATAACCCCGAAGGTGAAGGTGGAATCTCTAATTCAAGGGGAGGAATTTGAAGGGAACATCCAAAGAGGAGGTGACATTTATGAAGCATTCTGAAAGACAACTATCATTTGTCAGGTGCATGGTTCTAGGGGTTTGGAGAGAGGAAAAGATATTCTAGGCAGACACAGCCCACGTGAACATAAAAAGAGGTGAGAACAAACAAGGAATTCAGGATATTACAGGACTTCTGTTGTATCAGAAGAGTTAGAGAAGGGAATGAGGCTTATGAGGCAGGCAAGAGGCAGATAAGAAAAGGCTTTGTTTGTTGCAGTGTACCTTAACTGGGGGCACCTGCCCAGACCATGGCTTTCTGTGGGGCCTGCTCATCATTCACAGCCTTGCTTAAGGTGTAAATCAACCTAACATGTTTGCCTCTGGCTGCCCCTGGCCACAGCTGATTGGACGGAAGGTGGTTACATGACCCCAGAGGAACCAAACCATCGAGGAGACCAAACCCATTAAATACTTCTCGCCAAAAATATGAACTGAGAGTCATACTGGCATGTGATGGAGATGTGCGCAGAGGTCGCCTGGAGCTGGGGCTGAGGCAGCCCTTCTCCCCTGTGTGCCTCCCAAAGTAGAGCTGGTGGGTCTACAGAGAGAAATAAGCTTATTGCACAGGTGCTCATAGAGAAGCAGAGACATGATACCATGTGACTCAGGGGAGAGGTTTTTGAGGTGACTTCCCACCTTTGTGTGCCATGAGATACCACTGCAACTTTTAATAAAGACACCTTTTGGGGGAAGGCGAGTTATGTTCTTTGCAAACAAACAACCTTAAAATGCAAACTCTCTAAAGAGTTTGGGTTTATCTTATAGGTATGGAGAAACTACACAAAGAATTAAGCAAGGGGTAACATAATCGGAATTTATTTTGTTGTCATAAAATAACTTGGCTGCAACATGGTGAGTGCTCAGAGAGGATTCAAATAAGAAGGAGAGAAAAATTCTAGGAATCCATGGGAATAATCTGGGCGAGAGCCGAGGAATTAGTGAGCTAAGGAAAGGACATGAGGAAGATGATACAGAGCTAAGAGGTATTTGGAAAGTCCAGAAAAAAGGACCCAGTGAATGACTGTTGTCAAGGATAAAGGATAGAAAGATGGGTGATGAATTTGCTTGTGCGAATAAAAAGCTGGTAATGATGATAAGGACTTTAGAGGGGGAGATAGATTTGCAAGTAAAAAAAAAAATGAGATTAGTTTCAGAGACCTTGAGGAATGCATGGGACACTTCCAAGGAGTGAGAGCTCTGAGGAAAGTTCTGAGCTTCCACAGACATAGGGTCGTTGAAATGATGGGTATGAAAGTGATTGCCGATAGGAAGTAATGTGGAATAGGAGTATAAAGGTATAAAACCGAACTCAGAAAAACAGTGCTTAAGGCACAGGCAGAGAAATAAACTGAGAAAAAGACTAAGAAGGGATGAATAAGAGGTAGAAGAAAAGCCAGGAGAGCAATGGTCAGAGAAAAAAAAAAAAAAGATACTTTAATGTAGACATTTTAAGGGCCATGATAGAATAAGGCAGGCTGAGATCTAAGGAACAGACTGATGGTTTGGGGAGCCACTGGGCAGAGGTTAACCTGTAGGAGTAAGCAGGTGTCCTCAGGCCTGGGTCAGATGCAGGCTCGATGTCCAGGAAGGCAGGAAAGGCTGTTAAGAATTTGTTGAACACCATTTGCAAGTCTAGAGACTTTTTTTTTTTTTTTTTTTTAACCACAGGCTTCCTTTACTCTGAAATTTAACAACCTAGCTATCTAAGAGCGTTTAAGAACTGCATTTTTTCCCAGGCTTATGAAATGCAAAAGGGCAAACCTCCCATTTTGCTAATGAGAGAATACAATTACTGTCTAACCGAAATAATTTAAAGGGCTAAGTAAGATAATTTAAAGAATCTGGAAGAGTCATAAATGCAAATGAAGAATTTTATATGTTTACCTACCCCTCCCAGCTGAAGTCACTGATCCCAGGATCTATACATCCAGCTCTATTCAGTCCTGATGGGACTGCGCCCAAGGCTCCAGGGCTCAGTCAGCTGTGGGGTGAGCCGGGGGCACCCGGAACTGCAGCCTCCTGCAGGTAGATCCTGGGGCTTTTCTGTGTCTCCTTTCCTATCTAGACTCAAGAGCACTTGCCACCTATACTCCTATCGCTTTCTTATGTGGTCTGATAAGAACGCCATGGACCCTGACATTACCCTGACCCGGACGTGAATTAAGTCAGAGTTTCCCCCATTACTCTGCGACCTCAGCATTGACCCCACAATGTGTGTTTCCCACAGTATTTCTCCAGCTGCCTCCACCTCTTGCTTTGGCTGTGTTCCTGAGGGCTCAGCCTGCTGGCCCCCATCCATTAAAGGGCATGATTTTTAATCACAGATAAATGGCTACTTTCACAGAAAAAGCATTCAGTTTGTTTCGTATTTTTCCAGAGACCAACTGGAGAAAAGGAATGAAGTATCTATCACATTCAACCTAAAATGGGGACTTCCTTCAAAAACTTTGCCCAGATGTCCCTATTTTTTCAGAGACAGGAATAAATGAAGGAGAGGATGTGAACATTTTTCAGGGGAGTTTTGCTGCTCAGCCGTGAACAAAGAATACTGAGGATATTTATGAAATTCTTACTTCAGGATGAAGAGTCCAAACTAGTGTTTGTTTAAAAAAAAAAAAAAAAAAACGTTAAAGGGAAACCTCAGCTGTGACTGACAGTCTGTTGTAATTTGGTTGGGAAAGAATCCTGTCTATACATTTTCTTTGAAAACTTGGCATTTTTCCTGTTGTAAAAACTGATATATCAAATTAAAGAAAGACAAATTTTATTGTTTTCTGAAGCTATTTTTACATTTAAGATTAGAGCTATCAGAGGAAAATATATTATGGTAAAAAAGATGTGTGAATTTTTAAAATATATCATTGCAATTCAGCTGATTCTGTCTGGGGATAATCTGTTCTTTTACCTCCTCCAACCTTAAAAAAAAAAAAACAAGAAAAAAAACCCCCTAAATTGTGCATACTTTAATTGGCCTTGGGAACATTTTTGTCTTCAAAAGTTAAAGATTAGTGTTTTGGTTTTTTTTTTTTTTTTTTTAAATAATGATTATTGATCATTTCCAGTTTGGAAATGTTTTAAGATTTTTTTTTTGAACATTAACTGATTTTATTATGCCTTAAAAAAAAAAAAAACCTCCCTGTGACACCAATATTTTAGAATTGCAGGTATATCTTCTGTGCTGATGAACTATTTGGGTGGTTTCTGGCCAGAAGGGATGAATAGAATAGGGGTGCCAATATATATTTGTCAATATACTGAGATACTTTTTATTCCCAGAACACAAATGTACAGGGGAGGGGAGAGCATTGCTTTTAAGGAAAGAGTCCTCAACCACTAAAATTAGCTCATAGAATGTGAAGTCACTAAAAAGACACCACGAGCTTCTCGTGGGAAAACGACAGCCCTGTGATTGGCCTTCTGTGATAAGAAAATTTCAAAGTACATTAGGGACTGGGCTGGGACATCAGACTGGCTCTCATTCCTTCCCCCAGAGGGGTTCTTTTGGAAATGCTTACAGATGACAGAAACATGTTTGCACACGAAATACTCAGAAGAAAACACGCTGTACTGGCTGGGCTAGTGACAGTAAAGGCAGCATTGCTCTCCCAGCATTCAGATCAGGAGAAATCAGATTAGGAACTTCATTAGCTTCTCAAATGCCTGGCGGTGAAGCCTGGCTAAGTGAGGTGAAGGGAAGCCAGAGAGAAAACCAACAGCCGCCGGAATTAGTGTAGATCGTGTGGAGTGTGCCTTGCGGGTGACCTGAGCCATTCGAAAGACCTCAGAACATACTTTCTCCTTTTCCTGTCTCCCATTAATCCCTGGGCTCGCCTGTGTCTTGTATTTCTTACAACAGAAGTGTCCACTTGGAAATGATCTTCAGGTTCAGTGCTCTCCGGGGGTATTTGGCTCTTGTCAGGTTTCTGTGGCTTCCCCGTCCAAAGGGACATCGTCCTTTCCTACGGAATCTCCAAGTACCTATTCCCTCCAGCCATAGAGTCAGCGGTGGTCAGGCTGGCATCCAGGAGGGGTGGCAAACTGGGAGCATGGAGGGGCTCGCTCTGGACTCCCTGCCCTCCCGTCTCAGGCCCCACGTTGGCAGCAGTGCCCAGCATAAGGTGGGGAGTGATGGGGGTGGACGAGAGGAGGCTGGGCTTCTTCAGCCTCAAGCATCATGTCTGTCAGGATGTCCTTAACGACACCGGCTTCCCTGCTCACTCACCGCCCTAAGCAGACTGGACCCGTCACATGACTCTGAGCTCAGGGCACTGAAAGCTCTGGGTGTTGCTGTGCTTGTTTGGTCACAACAGAATCAGACGTCCAGTGAGTGCCAGGAATGGAAGACAGACTTCCAACCTTGCTAATTGGACAACCAGAAACTCCATCGGAAGTAATGTCGGGGAGAGCTAGAGAGTGTATTCAACACGAATGTCGATTTTTCTGGAAACATCATAGTCACTTGTTTCCGGTCCCCTGTACGGGTAGCCTTTAGAAAATCGGAGCATGGGCTCATTCAATTCTTACAGCTCTCAGAGAGAACAGTTGTAGCAAGGAAAGAATTCCCTGCAGACACCTCTGGGCTTTCAGGTATTAAAGCTACCTTGTGGCCCCTTAGGACATACATAAACATCAGTACAGCCTTGTGTCATCCCTAACAGCAACCGTATGATCTGATGGCGTACATCTTTATAGAAAGAGTAGTTCAGCCTTGGATTGAGATCCTGCCTCTCCTCCTTAGTTACTAGAATTATGTCCACAGGCAGGCACTGAAAAGCTCGGAACTTCACTGTCCCCACCTGTACAAATAGGGGTAGTAACACTGTTCAGGAATTTTATTAGAAATAACGTACCATGCTTATTTCATCTACCACGTGGCAGTTATTCCGTAAGCCAGTAGTATGCATAATTATTATTCATTGAAATCTCAGGTACTCCTGTATTTATACTCCTGGTAATCATTATAGAAGCATTGCCTCTACTTCCCAATCTTTTTATATCCTCTCTCAGGCTACCTTATAGACAACTGAATTTGAATCTCCAAGCTTGTGGTTTTAATCTTCTACTGCTGAAGAATCATGGAACATTTGCTAAAATGCAGGTTCCCTGGCCCCACCTATAGAGGTTCTAATTCTGTAGGTTTGCAATGCGGCCCACCATTGCATTGTTAAAAGCACCCCAGGGTCTTTGGCCAGGTAATCAGACTGATCACAGTTTGAAAAACCGGACCCTGTGTATGAAATGCAGTGCCCTCACCTGAGCCTCTGGTATCTCAGGATGTTGCTACTTGGCTACAGTTTACCGAGCAGCCAACTATGTTCAAGGCAGTATGCTAGGATCCTGCACACGTTATGCTATTTCATCTCGATGATAATCCTATGCTATGGTGATTAGTGTCCTGGCTTTATGTTGAGAAGACAGAACTGGAATATCCCTGGAGCTCCTTCGTTCACATGTCTGGCCGCTGGGCGGAGATGACTGGAGGTGCTGCCTGTTTCTCACTCTTTATTTTGTGCCAATCCCTCTATTACATATACACACACAAACAATATGCGTACGCTTTGTACACGCACACACACACATAGATACATGTATGTATTCCTAAGCAATATGTTATTACGTTTGTAAGGTAGATTTCCTATTGGCATATGTTCTACAGCTCATTCATTTACACTGCTATTTAATACACAAGTGAGTGACCATAATGCATATTGAAGAATAACCAAGGATTAAGAGCAGTATGTGATGAGTGTGAATTTAATTTTTAGAACGGCATTATTCTTGTGTGAGTTTAGTGAGTCTTTCTGAAAACTCCTTCCAAATAAGTTAGGGTTCTGAAAGGCACTTTTTAATGGAATACAGAAGGGAATTGAGAAGCCTTTCTTGGCATGGGTGATTATCATGGCCTGATGGATTTGGGGAAGGCATTAGATCTGGTCTAGTTCTCTGCAAGGTTGGGGATGCGTCACAGAAGGCTCACGTAGGCTTCGGGTCAGGCAGCAGTCAAGTATGTTAGCACACGTACAAGATTGGGCAGAGATTTCTTTCAACATGCAGTTGAATTAGCCATTCCCTTTGTCAGTGGATGGTTGTGTTGTTCTCTGATTCTTTGTTTTCCATTAAAAATCATGCTGCTGTGAGCATTTTGGACATGTGTCCTGATGCACATGGGGAACTTTCTCAAGGAACTATACCCTGGAGGGGAAGATTTGGGTCACAGCGTATGTGTGTTTTCAAGTTTATTGGATAATGCTAAATTGTTTTTGCAAAGAATTTGTGCTAGTTTATACTCCCGTAGCAGTGTACCATACCTGCTGCTGTACATTCTAACAACACCTTGTTCCTTCTGGCTTGCGATGAATGAATAGATCCCTTCCAAGTCAATTTGAGAAGTGGTAGGAAAGCTGAATACATGCAACATTGTGAAATCTACACAGAAACAGCGTTAGAGATCTTCAGGGAAGAGCTTAGTTTATCTTTTGTTTGCATCCAAATGCGTTGCAGAGTGCTGGCACTTACAGGCTTAACAAATTCATACTTACTTGCTTGTAAAATTCTAGTCCCTGAATTGCCTTTCTGTCTGGTCGGTTACATTAAAAATCCTTCAAAGGCTTGCTTGCGTTATAGATGCTCTGAAATCGGCATAATTCCAATCTATCATACCAGATTTTTGTGTGGGGGGGGGGGGGTTTGTAAAAATGGGCTTAATGGCTAAAGAGCATACATAACGTATATATAAATAATGAGTTTGTGACATCAAAAGTGAGCGATGCGTAGAGGCCAAGTTAATGAGAGAAGACATAACACACACGTGAAATCTTTGAATGCCTTTAAGTACAGTAAAATTTCAGATGCGTACTTATCTAGGGTGAGCCAGGACGCAGAACAGCTGTGTCTGCCTAGCTTAGCAGGTGCCGGGTCCTCAGCCAATCTCTACAGTGGTAGCAAATTAAGGTCACTGGGAAAGGCAGCTCTTGCTGTTCCTGTCACTTTCTAACCATATGAAAAATGATGCAACGTTGTTCTGCAGGAAGGCTAATAAGCCTTCAAGGAATCATACAAGGATATGGAGAACTCGCAATGTCCAAGGGGCATGGGAACACTAGGAAGAAAAACGTGGAATTTATCCTCTTCGCTGTTAACTTTCCGGAATGATTCCTGCTCAGGCTGATCATGACTCCGAGTTAACATCTCTGTGCCCGGCAGCAGCCTGTGAAATGATGTGACTCAGCTCTGTCTTTGAGAGACAGGTGTCCACTTTAGAAAATCACCAACCCACTCAGCAGCCCTCATGACAAAGGCAATCAGTGACTGAGTAGTCAGCATCTGAGTCGACTGCAGGAAGGCATCTCTGGGAGAGGGAGAACAGAAGCAGCTAGCCTTCTGTTAAAAATAAAATTCAGTTCAATCCAAGAAATTCATACTACATTTTTATTATGTTCACAGCAGTGAATTGGGCATTGCAGGGGAGACAGAGAAGGAAGACAAGGCGTTTGCTTCAGGGAGCTTGCAATCAATGTTCTTTGCTTGAAGAGGGCAGAGAGGCAAGAAGAAAAAGAAGTCACATTTGTGATCAAACTGAAGCCTTCACCCTACCTTGCTGGCAAAATTATAATTTACCAACTTAACATCAGTGATTTTCAGAAAAAGATGGGCAGCATAAGTAAGGAAATTGGAACTTTCTTAGATGTATTTTTCCAGCGAAAGAGGGGGAAAGTATAGAACAGAAGTCTTCTCCAAAAACGGACAGCTGGGGAAAAGTAAGGACTCTCATATCAAAGAGATAACTCTCTTTGGAAAAGTGTTGCTTGCTTCTGTGTGTTTGACACTACAGTGGGGGTGAACTGGACCAATGTCAACCCAGAAAAATTGGAACAGCCTGAGTATATCTGGAAGCAAATACTCCACAGATGGAGAGAGATGTGGGAGGTTAGCTCAGACCACTTGATTTTAATTAAACGGCTTTCAATTTTGTGAATGTGGAAAAGAAAAGGCAAGCAGAACTGATAAAGTCCATGTGACCTTGACTCTCTTTCTTTAACACCTCGATAAAACACAAGAGCAAAGTCTATTAGTGCTGACTGTTGCCGTTCCCTTTTCTAGGAAGGGTGGTGTTCATGTTGCTGGGGTGAAGTGTGAAGCATTTGAGAAGCACAGCATCATAGAAGGAGGCTTGAACCATCGTTGGCATGTATCTGAAGGAAGGATGGACGTACCCGTGGTATTTGCTATTTAGGGATGTTTGACAGAACACCTCTGAGGGAGGGAACACGGCTTCATGGTTAGTAGAACAGATGGACCGAAGGGCAGCTCCAGCCCTGCTTCGAAAATTGACTCCAGGACTCTTGGGTAAAATTGAGAATGCAGCCATTTGGAAACATTGTGAGGCCAGATGCAGGAAGCTTGCCAGGGTCCAGGCGTACACAGGTTGGGGGTGAACTAGTTTTTTGCTTACAACTTAAGCTGGCTCAGGTTCTCTTTCTGCTGAAGGCGTTTTAAGACCCCAGTGAAAAAGGGAGAAGGAGACACAGTCTACGGTAGCCTCCACCATCTTCATTCCCATCCCTAACATTAATGCCAACATTTTCTTCAGCATCCCATATTCTTATTTGAACATGACTAGCCAGAAAATACAAGTGCAGCCATTATAGACATTCTAACATTGAATGTATGAGGTTTTGGGTGGTTGTCCTCAACTAGGGGTGATGTCCCCCCACACGGGGACATCTGGCAATATCCAGAGATGTTTTGGGCTATCACAGCTGGGAAGGGCATGCCACTGGCATGGAGTAGGTAGAGGCCAGTGATACAGGTAAACATCCTACCATGCAAAGGCCGGTTCCCCACAATTGAGGATTAGTGGGCCTCGAATAACAATAGCACCAAGATTAAGAAACCCTGGGCTAGGCGATGATATGATTTTTTGCTGAAAACATCTTGGAAAGGTTGAGTGGGGCTGGATGAAGCTGTGTTGACTGTGACCTAATTTTATAAGGTTGATTTTAGGCTTTATTTTATTGGCCATGATGTATTAGCAAGCAGTTTTCATGATGTTTTTGTCACAAGGTTCTTCTTATTGCCTCAATCATTAATCTTTTTGAGAAATGTTACAGATCACACTTGTGAACTTCATCTGGGCTCTACTGATTGCTGACTTTGACGTACAAGTGAGACTTCCTACCTAGCCTTCAAATCTAGATTCTCTTATTTTACGTAAGTGGGAAGAATCTCCCTGTCAATGATCTTTTTTTGCTCCTGAGGAACTGATATGCTCAGCAAGAATCAACATATTTTGGATGGCCACTGCTTAAATATTTCCTGTCTTTTCTTTTATTTAAATTTAATTAAAATATTTTTTATTTATAGCCACATTATTAATATTGCAAATACATTTTTTCAGTAAGGTAAATCAAAGGGTTTTCCTGGGAAGGCTGCAGAAAGGTCCTACACCTGTGTTTACTCTTCCTTCATGATCACTCAGAGTTACTGCTGCTTCTAGGGCAGATGGCACGAAGGCTCATTTTGCTGGGCTGAACGCCATTACTTGGTATATGGCAGAGATTTGGAGATTTCGTGCAGATGCCCAAATATCTGTTGCCCTTGAATACAAAGCATTCTTTGATCCCTGAGTTGTTTGTTTGTTTGTTTTCTACCCTGAACAAATGAACATTTGGGGATGTAGGTAAACTAATCAACTATGGAACTAAAAATATATAATAAATCTAGTTCTCTGTATGTATTTAAAATCCTATTATTACCTAATATAATAAATGAGCAGTCTTTTTTCCACTTCTAACTTTTGTAAAATAATTTAGTCTCACCTGTCATGCAGATTTTTAAATGGTAGATTTTCACCATCACCAGAGCTACTCTTTGAGCTTTCTCCTCTCATATTTTCTGTGTTATATTCCATCCATTTTTGAGAAGTGGGAGTTTTGAATTACATATGATGTTATCATTGGAAATTTTATTCCACACCACAGATGTCCATTCACATAACATTAAGAATTATTATTTTCCATTGTATATATATACCACATTTTCTTGATCCACTCATCTAACACTGGACACTGTGGTTGCTTCCATATCTTGGCTACTGTAAATTATGCTGCAATAAACATAGGGGTGCACATATCTTTTTGAATTAGTGGTTTCATTTTCTCCTGCCATTTGCAACACATGGATGGATCTAGAAGGCATAATGCTAAGTGAAATAAGTCAGAGAGAGCAAAATACCATATGATTTCACTCATATGTAGAATTTAAGAAGCAAAACAATGAACAAAGAGGAAAAAAAGAGACCGACAAAAAACATAGACTCTTAACTATAGAGAACCAACAAGTGGTTACAAGAGGGGAGGCCGGTAGAGGGATGGGTGAAATAGGTGATGGAAATTAAGAGTTCATTTACTGTATAGAATTATTGAATCACTACTTCGCACACCTAAAACTAATATAACATTGTATATTAACTGTACTGGAATTTAAAAAAAAAGAAATTTTTTCATTTATTTTTTAAAATCTATATTTACAATATTCACTTGTAATTGGTCATATATTTCCAGGAATAATGATGATATCGATTCAAAAAGATTTCTTTAACCAATTCTGAAAGTTGACTTCCATAAACATCAACAACTAGCACAACAGAGGTCATATCAGGAAAATTTGTCTGCCATAAACCGTATTTTGTTGTTCGTAATAAAGTAATAGATACGGCATCCTCTAAGTTGTATGATTTGCTATTTTCTGAAGTACAATTTTTTTAGGGAAAAAATCTCTGACCTTAATGTTTGGATGTACAAAGTATGTAAATGTATAATTATTTAATTTGGTTCATTAGGTGTTATTATGAGACTAACACTTGGCTCTAGTGTGTGAAACTCAGAGGTACCTGGCTATGAATTGGATACACTGAGAATAATCTAGTGTTACAGTTGGAAACTGTAACCGGCTGAAGAATATACATAATTTTAAATATATATTTTAAATATTTTTACATATTTTTAAATATATGTTTTTAAATTCTAAACTCAGTCAAATGGTACTTAAATAATCCCTTGAAAAGCTACTACTTAGATTCATCCTAGACTCTGTTCCCATCCCTAAACTGTAAAGAAGACTCCTACTTATTGCTTAAATAAGAGCTCCCTGAATAATACCCACATGGGGGAAACCACAGAGCCCAGGTGCTACGTTTCTATGACTTCATCCTGAAACTACCACATGTGCACCCCAGAGAGGCAGCAATATGTTTCTAAAATAATATGTAGATTAAAATAAAGCGTTAAGGTAAAAAAAAAAAAGAATAAAATATCAAGCCAAAGTACATGGGTTCCAGGTGCACATCTAAGATGGCTTTTTGACAGATATAAATATTTCCTGAGAAATTGCCCTTATTGTGATATGTATCTTAAGGTCATTTGCGCAACATAAATGCTGGTAAGTAAGGCAGTAAAAAAGAGAATTCCACCTGGAGTTTAGCCTCAGCTGCAACATTTATTACCTGGGTGACTTTGGACAAGTCACATGTCTGTTCAACTTTCTTTATCTCTAAGACTGCTTCTTGAGGTAGTTACCAAAACATGAGAAATAATATATTTGGAAATGCCTGGCACATAAATATCAGTTAAAACTTGTTAATAAAAGTATAAAACTTTATTGATAGTTCAGTATTAGTTATATCTTTGCTTGCCAATAGTTTATTTCTACCATTTTGACTGTAAGGATATGGAGGGTTTTTTTGAGGGGCTGCAATAATATTCTGCATTTATAATTTGGGGAAGAAATATAAATAGTTTTGCTTTCAAAATCTGTAATAGCAGCTAAGAATTTTTAGGTCATTTCAGGCTTTTTCCAGTGGAGTTTTTCCCTGGTTCAGTTTTCAATGAATATGGGGATATATAAATTTCCTCCCAGGTTGTGGAGTGTTTTATTTCCTGGAAACTTTTTACATTAAGGCATCACTTGTTCTGTGTTCACTTGGGCCTATGGCCATGTCTGAATCTGGTTGGAGTATAAACTTTTTGGCCAACATACTAAGATTTCTGGACAAGACACCAAACTATTATGCAAGCTGGCTCTTCTCTAAGCTCAACCAGGAAACACTACACAAGTAACAAGAAGAATGATTGAAAACAGAATCGGGGGCACCTGGGTGGCTCAGTCGGTTAAGCATCTGACTCTTGATTTTGGCTCAGGTCATGATCCCAGGGTCTTGAGATTAAGACTCATGTCGGGCTGAGTATGTAGCCTTCTTGGGATCTCTCTCTCCCTATGTCCCCCCCTCCCCCCCACTCAGGCTCTAACTCTCTAAGAAAAACGATAGGAAAAAAAAGAAGAAGAAAAGAGAGCCGAACCAGTTGAATTCTAGTCCTAACAAAGCCTATCAGGGCCTTTTTCTGAGAAGAGAATAGCAATCCAAATCTGAAGAGAACCAGATGCTACTACCTAAGGGCTGCTGAGAAGGAGTATTCTAATTGTCCTTATCTCTTTATTCTACACTGCCCCCGATAAATCATTGTTTTCCCCAATGCCCTATAGGGAGGGGACACAGCAGCCGCATGCCAACACCAATGGATGAGGCAGTTAATATGAGAGTGGAGTAAGGAACACTGACAGCTTCTATCTCAAGTGGAGAGGCAAGCTCCTTCTCCTTGTTTAATGGACAAGATAGTTACAACAGAGGGAAGCAGACCCCAGAAAAAGCAGTCTGTATGCAGAAGAAATGGGGAGCTCCGCGAAGGGCAGGATTGGGGCTTGTATGGAAACAAAGGCTTCTAGATTTGCAATAGTAGAGGCTCTTGTAAGTCATTTCTATACCTCTTAAATGTACCTGGAAGAGAGCACACACTAGGTCTAAGGTTTCATCAGTATTCCCACTACTACTAGCTAAGGTGATCAATAGTCCTAAAAGAATTTGAGTGATAGTGGAAGGAGCAGAAAGATAACTGAGGAGGAATACTAGCTCTTTATTTACTTATTTCTTTCTTTTTAACTTTTAAAGGGTTTATTTTTGAGTGAGAGAGAGAGAGAGAAAGGGAGAGAGACAGCATGAGCAGGGGAGAGGCAGAGAGAGAGGGAGACACAGAATCTGGAGCAGGATCCAGGTTCTGAGCTGTCAGCAGGGCTCAAACTCACGAACTGAGAGATCATCATCTGAGCTGAAGGCAGATGCTTAACTGACTGAGCCAACCAGGCGTCCCAGGAACATGAGCCCTTTAAAAAACAAATAGGTACTGAAGGACCTTATAAGAGGGAGTTGAATTAATGCCCCACCCCCAAACAAGAATGTAAAATCAATACCATAAATATCTTCAGAGAGGAGGGGGAGGAGATACTGCAAATATGAAGCAGAAACAATCAGTGAAAAAAAAAGGATCGAATGGAGTTAAGAATCAAACATATAATAGCAGAACAGATATAGCCAAAGAATAAATCAGTGAGATCAATGATATAGCAAGAGAATTTTCCTGGAACATGCAATGAAAGGACAGAAAGATGGAAACTAAGAGAATCTAAAACACAGGGAGAGTATAGAAATAGGTCAATTTTGACATATTAGATAAAATGAAATGATGCAGAGAATTGTCGTTGTTATTGAAATCATGATTGAGAATTAAAGAGATGGAAGAGTCAGATCAGAAGGACCCATAAAGCAATAGACAACACTGATGAGGAAAACTCTAAATCTTGACCCATTATACTATCTTAGAATATAAAAGACAACTTCCTAGAATCATCTAGAAAAAAAAATTTCAATCTAAATTAATTGACATCAAAATTCTCACTGTAGAAGAGTAAAGTAACATTTTAATATTGAAGGAAAATAATCTCAAACCTAGAATTTTATATGACTCAGCTATTATTTAAACACTAGATTGAATAAAATGAAGACATTCTGAGCTACACATACACAAAGATGCATACGACCTTAGAGAAAACTTTCTATAGGAGGTTCTCTATAGATAGAGAAAACACATGACTTCAGAAAGAAATAAGCAACGGCCAAAAAAGTGTGTGTGATTATTTGTACATATCTACAACAGTGCTGTCCAAAAGACTTTTTAGTTTTGATGAGAGCATTCCATTTGCCTGTGCAATATGATAATCTACGATCATATGTGGCTATTAAGATGTTGGTGAGTGTGGCCAAGGAGCTGTTTTATTTTACTTAATTTTAATGAATTCAAATTTGAGTAGCCATAAGTGGTTAATGGTAACTGCACTGTATAATGTAGCTCTCTAACAACCTCGATATAAAGTTCTAGATCATACCAATATATGTTAAGGGGTAGGGAACAAGCAGAGATTAGAAGATGGATAGCAGGCTATGGTCCTTGTCTTGTTCAGGGGGAAAAAAGAAGAAAAGAATGAAGTGTAAGACTGAACACATTAGCAGAAACCAACCAAAAGATAGACAATTTTCATTTTCATACCAAAAGGAAAAGTCTAATGAATGGCAGAAAGGAAAAAAAGAAAAAAAAAAAAAAAAGAAGGGATGGTACATAGGAAGTATGAAATAGACTCACCATAATAAATCATAATATGACAATAATTAAAGTAATGTAAACAGATGAAACATGCACATCAAACCTCAGAGACTCTCAGGGAAAATAAGATGCCATAAGACATTGTCAGCAGGAGATAATTAAAATGAAATAGATTGAAAAGAATTAGTTAAAAATGTATGAAGCTATCATTAACTTTAGTAACGGACAAAATACAACTTAAGCTGTCAAACTATATAAGTAAAAAATGAATACTGTTTATATTAGAAAAAGAAATAGGAGATAAAAAAAGTGACAGGAAAATATATATATCTCCCGGTATTATGAAGAAAGATACATTAG
The DNA here is from genome assembly GCF_027475565.1 of Acinonyx jubatus. Taxonomy (NCBI): domain Eukaryota; kingdom Metazoa; phylum Chordata; class Mammalia; order Carnivora; family Felidae; genus Acinonyx; species Acinonyx jubatus. The sequence goes on from NC_069382.1 coordinate 17,071,187, forward strand.
GAGGGAAAAGCAGCAAAATCAGCAATTGCAGCTGGAGCTGGTAACACACTTTTGATCAGCTGATCAAGAAGATAAAAAATAAAAAGAAAGATTTAGAAGATCTGGAAAAACTCTGTGATCAATAAACCTAAACCAACAGATGTATACAGAATTTTATACTCCAAAAACATAGAATGTACATTCTTGCTGCACATACATGGATATTAATAAATGCAGTATCATACTCTATAAAGTCAAAATCATAAAATAAGGGATTGATAACCAAAACATAACTTTAAAATACCTTCAGATAACCGTATGTAATAGAGGTCAAAGTATGACAAAAATAGATCATGAACAACAGAATGGCTAAAAATTTGAAAACTAAGATGAAATGGGTGAATTTCTCAAATTACATACAATACCAAAATTATTACAGGATTAAATAAAAACGTGAATAAGAATTATCAGGGAAGAAATTAAAATGTAATCAAATAACTCTTCCCTCGCAAAACAGCTCAAGACCAAATAGTTTGAAAAGTGTATTCTAAGCAGAAGTTAAGTAACTCTCAAGGAAAAGATCTCTATCTTATATGACAAAAAGCTTCCAAACTCAATTACATCTAATAATATGTTAAAAACACATAATAATTGAATGTATTTCTTTCCCAAAGAATATAATGATATTTCAATATCAGACATTCTATTAAAGTAAATAACCTTCAGCAATGATCATACCTATTGGGAAAGCTTTAGTTTTATAGTCTTTAAAAATGGAAAAAGGAAAAAAAAAAGATTTCCTCTATTATTGCAAATGTTTAACATAATATCAGAGGTGTTTGGTAAGGCAAGAAAATAAGAAAAACAAGTAAAATAAAGAGTCAGAAGGAAAGCAACAATAGTCTCATTTATTTGCAGATGATAGGACTGTCTAAATAGAAAACCACACAAAAACAATAGAGAAATTCAGAAGTGATCAAACCGAGCAAAATTGTTGTAACACAGGATACACATGTCAAATCAACAGCATTTGTTAATACCAAACTTGAAAATACAATAACAAAGATGATACACAGTAACAACATTTCTAAAAGTTTTCAAGACTTAACATAATTAAGATCGCAATCTTTTCTATAGTTTAGGAACTGGAGCAAGGACTAGAGTGAAGACTTATTTAAGCAAAATTTAACCGAGCTTAGAATTTAAGAAAATATGTTCTTAAATCCGTTTCCAACCGAAATACCAGATTCTTCTCAGTGCATCCAATTTATAGCCAGGTAATACAGAAGTAACTCAGAGTAGCACCCAAGTATAAGTGTCATAAAATACCCAAATGATTGCCAAATTATATAGGCAGTGTGGTAGGCAACCTCTAACAAGGCTCTCCAAGAAACCCTGCCTCCAGGTATTCATTGCTTCACGTAATTCTCTCACACTGGGTGTGTACTGAACCTACTGCCTGTCTTTTAACACAGAATATGCAAAAGTTATGGAATATCACTCCAAGATGAGCTTACAAAAAAACTGTGGTTTGTATCTTGCTTCCCTTCTCTCTCATTCTCTTGCTGGCTTCCTCTGAGGGAATCCAGGCGTCATGCCATGAGCAGCACTATGAAAAAAAGGCCCATGCGGGGAGGAACCAAAGGAAGCCTTTTGCGACATCCAGAGGGAAAGAATCCTGCCGGCGATCATGTGAATGAGACTGAAAGCCAATCATCCCTGAGTTGAGCCTTTAGACGAGGCTGTGGGCACTGCTGACGGGCACTGACTGCAGCCTTGTGAGAGAGACCTTGAGGAAGAGAGTCAGCTGGGCCACCTGGATTCCTGATTCACAGAAACCATGAGATAATACATGTTTGCTGTTTTGAGCTGCTAACTTTGGTGTAATTTGCTATGTAGCAATAGATAACTAATGCAGACAATTATCTATAATAAAATAAACAATTAGCTACAGAAGAATGTTGATCATTATCCGCTTCAAAATGAAAACTATGATTTACTTTGGGTACTTATGGGCTAACTAAATAACAACAAAAACAAACCCAAAATGTGGTCACATTTCCATTAAGGCCTTAGAATCATTGGGTCCATGTGGCACAAAAAGTGTGTCATGAGACATGACGGATACTGCAGATTGACTCATTTAACACTCATTTGAACTCCTTCATTTCTTGCCTTATACCGTGGAGCTGAAAGAAAATACTGAATTTCCAGCTTTCCTTGCAGCTAAAAGTGATCATGAACACAGTTCTGGGCAATAACACAATGGCAGACGTTCCCCGGAAGATTTTCATTTTTCATATGAAAAAATAAATCCTTCCCAGGGAGTGGATTTTGCCTTACCCCCTGCATGTTCTCCCTGCTTTGAACATGAAAGTGATGTTGAGAAATACAGGGCATCTTGCAACCATGGCCACAGGGAGAAAAACCCATGTGCTAAGAATGTGGAACAGGAAGTTCAAGGCTCCTAGTTCCTAACAGCATTGTTGAGGTGAAGGACTAGTTTAGACTCTTTATTGCTATATCTAATATACGACTTATTGTTGAAGCCACTGTGGTGGGGTTTTCTGCTATTCACAGTTGACTGTATTCTTTTTTTTTTTTTTAAGTTTATTTATTTTGAGGGGGGAGAGGGGAAAAGAGAGAGGGATAAAGAGAATCCCAAGCGGACTCCATGCTCACAGCTGAGTGTATTCTTAACTGAAACAGGAGAATGATTTTAGATTTTTGTATCAAAATTTCCTGTGGCATATAAACATAATTTAAATTGGATACTTTGAGAGAGGCATCAATTCTCTCAGTTTATGTTAGTCAGTAATAGGTAAAATGAGAATATCTGAATGTTCATTCCAGGTGTCATTTTTGCTTTAGCAGAAATTAACCAAAAAGAAAGCCATGAAAACCTAGTTGGAGCACCAAAGACCTAAATCTTTACTTGGTGTTGGTTTGCTTGTGGAAGATCCAGTGAATCTGGACTGAACTGTACCCAATTCCAGGAAGTTTCAAACTCAACCCAGGTACATAATAGCTGAAAAGGGGTCCTCTTTTATTACTGTATTTAACTTCAGGGATTATTCCAGGCTTATTAAATGGAATTCCTATGCCAAGCTGAAATCCAGTGTTAGAATGAAACCAATCTATTCAATATAATGAATCTAGCTCTATTCTACCAGTTTCTTTTGGTTCCTAAGAAATATACGTAAGTTATAAATTTAATGCACCATCCAGGAAATAATACACTAATGGCTTAAGAGCCCAATAAATCTCCCTATTTTACTCTGGATACTTTGTGGCTAGAAATAGAAGCCAACTTTGGCTGGTTTAAACAGAAAGCATTTTATTAAAAGGATCTTGGATAAGTCACAGAATTGCCAGAAAGGATGGAGAATCAGACATGAGAAATGGGTAGGCACCAAGGGAGGTGGCCGATGACAACCACAGCCAAACTTCCATCTGGGACAGTCTGGCAGGAATACTTCTCTCCTTGTGAAGGGACGATGGATGTCAGGGCTGGTCCTGGATAGTGCAAACAATCCTTGCCTCTCTTGTCTTGGAAAGAGCAAAGTGCTACTACTGCTTTTGGAACAGAATTCTCCTTTGACCTAGCTTTTTGCTCACTTGCTCCAAACTCGTGGTTATCAGTGTCTGTCTGAATTTAGCAATGAGATTAAGGAAAACTTTTAAGGAAATGAAAGGTGGACAAAAGTTAGTACTTACTATGTCCCAAAGGATTGATTTTTAACTTATTCCCTTATCCCCAGATTATTTTATTAAAGAAGGGATGGTGTAAGAATGGGGCAAAGTAATTTTTAAAAATTATGAAAAATGATTGGTTGTTGAATAATTAAATGAAATAATCAAAGATTGCCAGAGACCTTAGTGTATTACACACATATAGCAAGAATCTAAAACGAGACTCTGGTGCATAAATTGGAGTAATTTGGCTTTGGGTGCAGGGCTGACACAGGAAAAGTAAATAAATATGTATCTAAGCTTTCTCCTTTTTCTTGTTTCAGGCAACTCAGTCAGATGACTTTTAAAAATTCCACGGTGATTGGGCATTCAGACCTTCTTCTCCTTCTCCTTCTTTTCCTTCTCCTTCTCCTCCTTCTCCCCCTCCCCCTCCTCTTTCTTTTTAATACAATTTAGAATACTGAATACCTCTGCATGGCCATTTATACAGTTCAGTGTCTTTGGCAAATCACTTGTACTTTTAGATTTACTTCCTCAAGACCTTTCCCTTTCTTTTTTGTTAATTTTGATTTATTTCTTTCTGTTCCCATCACCTCATTTAACTTAGTTCTCATGATATTCTGAGTAATAACTCACTGTTGTAATTGTCATCCGGGATTAATCCTGTTTGTACTGGAGAGTTACGAAAGTTCCTACCAGAGGAGATGCTTTAGCAAGTTTGCATTATTCATGTGTAAAGCAAACACACAAATGTTAAGAGTTGGAAGGAAAGAAAACCAAGAATTTGGTCTAAAGTTCTTTCTGTAGAACTGAGGAAGACAAATGGCCTGGAAGATTTTTGGTGTCAGATCTGAACTCTAATCAGTCAAGGAGAGATATTTGCAGAGCTGGGTGGTCAAAATGGCATCTCAAGAATTTTCAGATTTCATTCTTGAAAAAAAGAGCCTAAAAGTCAAATTCAAAGAAATGCTCACCCTCAAGCATTTTTATGCAAAATGACGAACTTTAGAGGAAAATTAGAAACAGCCAAATTCTGAAAATTATACACAATGAATAACTGTGGTGTGATCATGATATGTGTTAGTGCCGTTAAGTGTTTTGGGGAATTTTGTTTGACCAAAACCAGGATTCTTTCTTTTCCCAAATGACTAGATCAGGTATTACTGATATACATTCCCATGGTGCTCCTTTGCTGTGCTAATAACATATGTAATTTCTTTATTGTTTGTCCTTCCCACTAGTTTGTAAGTTTCAGAGGATAGGATTTGGGTCTACTTTGTTGTCTGTATTCCCGTCACCTAACAAATACGTGCATTGGCATATAGCAAGTCGTTCATTATTTGTTGACTGATTGGCAAATAGGAACATGGAGGCAAATGAGTTATAGTCAGAAATTTCATCCTGAAGATACTCACAGAGAGTAGAAGGCAGAGGGTAAATATTCTGTTGAATTCTGTCTCATTTCCTCACTCCTTAAAGCTCTTGCTAGCCTTGACTCAGGTCCAAGATTCTGTGTCTGGCTTGTGATTGTCCTCTGCAAGTATTTGGAAAGGACTAATCCTTGTGTTCAATAGACTTTCCGCAAATATTTATTTTTGGATATTGTTTATTGTTGACCAGTCTGACAGTCTTGGCTGCAAAGTTTCAAATTGAGTTTTGTATGCATTTAATTGACTACGGAATCTGGAGTTATCTTGAGCAGCTGTTAAGCCTAGAATTGATTCTAACATATATGATATATAAATACATATAATTGGTTCTAGCATATTTATATATATATATTTGTTACATATATAATTGGAATCCACTAGATTTGAGATAATCTGTCTGAAACTGGAGCAAAACATCCCAAATATTCCACGTACGTTACCTTTTTCCATTGGGTGTTTTGTTTTGTCTTGTTTTGCTTTTTTGCCTAGTGGTTTGCAGAAGCTTTTATTTTTTAACATTTATTATTTATCTGTTATATTCATTTCAGATTTTTGCTGATCTTTCACTTAGGATTTAACATTTCTGAATGATGTCAATTTTCTTTATTTATCAAAATAATTTAATTTTTTACTGTATAGTTTATCAGTGATTTTCTCTTTTGTCATGATTTCTAGGTTTTGGTTGTAACTTCCAAAGACATTTTTTAGCTCAAGATTACAATTCTTCTGTTTTTTTCTTATACTATGATAGTTTTGCTCTATAACATTTAACTTTTAAAACAATGAGACTTTTATAGGAGTATGGTGTAAATTAGAGGTATTCTTATTTTCCAGATGAAATGTTAAATATTTCATTACAATTTGTCAAGTTAGTCCAGACTTTTTTCTCCCCATGTACCACCTTTATCATCATCTAAATCTATATATTCACTTGGGTTTATTGTTCACCTGTTTACCTGGATCTATTGATCCATTTATTAATTATTGGAACTTTACTTAGATATGTGGTAGGTCATGTCTTCACTCACTGTACTTACTTTCAACATTTCTTTTACTATATTTGTTTTTCTATTACAGATAAACCTGTGAATAATTGTCAAGCAGCTTAGAAACATTCTGTTTGGGATGTAAGATTGCCTAAAACTTATGAATTAAATTGGGAGAACTGACTTCTGTATAATATTGAGTTTTCTCAACCATGATATTTGTACCCATTTCTATTTTTCACATCTTTTCAGATGTATACAACACAATTTTACAGGCTTTGTGTATAGAACTCCTTTTCTCATTAAGACTATTTCTCATTTTCTAAAAAAAAAAAAAAAGACTATTTCTCATTTTCTTTTATTGCTATTGTGAATAGGATTTTTTTCCTTTTATATTTTCTAGTTGATAGTAGACTGTTGGAAAACTACTGTTTTGTTTTTTTTTTTTAAATTGTGTACGCTTACTTTTGAGAAAGAGAGAGAGAGAGAGTGCAAGGGGGAGGGGGGAAGGGCAGAGAGAGGAGGAGACAGAGGATCCAAAGTGGGCTCCATGCTGACAGCAGAGAGCTCAATGTGGGGTTCGAACTCACAAACTGTGAAATCATGACTTGAGGTGAAATTGGACACTTAACCAACTGAGCCACCCAGGCACCCCAGAAAACTACTGATTTTTATATGATGATATTGAATCTGGCCACTTTAAGGAGTGCTGGTACCTTTTTATAAAACTTTACCTTCCTGGATTGAACCTCTAGACAAATAATGAAATAATATAAATAGTGAATATAGTGAATATAAATAGTGAATATCTAGAAAGATAATGTTATCTCTTTTACAATATTTGTGCCTTACTCTTTATTCTGTTCCTACAGAATACATTGATGATGAGGGTGATGAATGAGGAGGAGGAGGAGGAGGATGATATGTGTGAGGGGTGGGTGTATGTGTTTCATGGTCTCTTATACAAAATTGGACTTGACAATCTGAAAAGAGACTTGCATTAAAAATAGAACAAAAATACAAGGACAGTGAAAAGTTAGGTCACTGTGATACTAATTGGTGCCTGTAAGACAAAATTGAAAACAAACATATGGCTGTTTGCCAAATTTTGAATATAAGAACATAATGTGCTTTACATACTTAAAAATAGCCACAAATAATAATAAAACAATAATACATGCCAAAAGACACTGTTTCATAATCTCTCCAATTATTCATTATACTGACAACATTGCTAAAGGAATTCCAAACATAGACTCTTTCTCCAAAAATATATAGCAATGAAATGTATTAGTCATTGGACATGAATGGCCTAGTCCAGAAACAGACAATAAATAGACAAATACGTAACGAGAATACTAGTCAAGAGTGCCAGGACAAACCATGATAGTTTAAATTAACTAATACACTTTAAAAATCCAGAAAGAATAGAGATGAGATTAACTAAGTAAACCAATTTCTGCTTGGTTGGATGTTTTCAGTAGACAAAAATGAAATGATAGGATTTTCATGCTGCCCTGAGTGTATCACTAAGGGTGAAGGGCTCATCCTTTTGACTTTTAATACGAAGGTGTGTCTTCTGTAACCTACTCATCATTCAATGATCAGTTGTTATGACCTTCCTTCCTCCCTTTTTTATTTTCTTGGGACAATACATGTATTTTTAAATATAATTTATTATCAGGTTAGCTAACATACAGTGTATACAGTGTGCTCTTGGCTTCAGGAACTATCTGTAGGTTCCTTTAGGATAATACTCTAGAGGCTATTGTGATCAATCATCTACAAACCTGTAATAGACCTTGTTGAATCAATTTCAGTGAGACCTTTAGAAATAGCTGAAGAATTGTTATTAGGATAAAGCTTTAAATTCACAAAGAGAGATCATAAAGACCCACACTGAAAGATTCAAGTAAGACAGTTTATACCTAACAGAATTGGAATAATATTGTCAAGTATAAAGAAAAAATGCAACTGAGCTTAGTATGTTATACATTTATATATATAAATATGGTACTACTTAATATGTTAAATATGTATGTTTAATGCTAGACATATATGAGGTTCTATAAGTTAGTTTTCATTCTTAAATTATATTGTAGTGTATAAAAAAGACATTTATGAATAATTCTAGATTCAAAATTTTTTATCCTGTAAAAGATAACTACTTTAAGAAAAATTAATCTTTATTTGAATCAATTCAAAAGTGACACTGTTCTCCCACTTTTCTTAACATATATAAAAAGATTGGATCATAAAAAACCCTCAAACTAAGGTGAGCTTTCCCTGGACCTGTCAGTTAGATAAACATGAGGAATTCTGGGGATAAAAAGTTAAGGATTATTTAACACCATTTATGAAGCAACTTTTTCTCTTCAGTTCTTCAATAAGTTAGTGTGCAGAACACAAGGGCTTGTTTAATAACAGAAAGCATAACCCTTAAATCTCAAGACTTCTGCTTAAACTTGGCTATGCAAAATATTCTTCTTTACCAATACTATAATATTGTCTACATACGATAGTAAATGATTTAGCACATTATCATTATAATTTAGCATTCTTCAATTTAATTTCACATAGAATTCATTAATAGTAGATTCATGAGTCTTTCTCATTATTTGGCTTCACATAAATCCTCAATCTGAGGCTTTGCCTGCAAAATCACTTTAAGATATAATCCACCTCACAAATGTTACAAATCCTGGTATAGTAGTTTGCCCGAGATTCTGCACACATTTTCCCGGTGTGCTATGAAGCAAAGATAACTGAAATACTATATAGTGGATGGATTCGGCATGACAATCAGCTGAAAGACCTACTAGGGTATAGCAAGGCATCAGACTAGGTCAAATAGGAACTCACAATATTTCAAAAAGAGGAATTCCACACAGACAGTTTTCCCCCTCTCTCTATAGTAAAAGTTTAGTGAAAATCTCTGGAATGATTGTATTGGCAGTACGTAGAATATCAAATAGTCTACTGGGGATTAATTGTTCCTAAATGTGATATGAAGAAATTTCCTTAGAGCTCCTTCTGTTTTCTATAGATAGCTGTAATATGTGCTATGCTTGATTAAAAAAGGATGCAAAATGACTTTTCCATATTCAACTGTTTCTCAGACACTACTCAAATTTTAACCAGTAATGAATTCCAGTGATGAGAAATGTGGTTGTCTATGAAATGGACTGCAGTACGTATTTCCACTGCTTACAATCAGGGAGTAGTAGAAGGGAAAGTGATCACAGAAGTAATTTGATTGGTTAATTAATTCTTTACTTAGCCAAGTTATTTGAGATATTAAATAAAAAGCTTTGCATAGTAACTCCTAACTTCACTAGGTCCAACTACCCTACAAATCCCCTCTAGATACTCTGTTTCTCATCTTCTCTCTTCCCAGCCAGAGCCTGGATTTGCACCATTTGAAATCAGTTCTCCATAAACACATGTGAGATTGAGAGGAAGAGATAAGAAAGTGGGGGTTCCTGAGATTATGGTCCTGATGGTTTGAGATGAAAATGTTACCCATGTGAATTTTCCTCAATTCCATTGTCCAACTCTTTGTTGGAGCGGCCCTTAGGCAGAAAGCCAATATATGGAAATGCAAGGGAATCACAGAAGAATGTCTCTGAAGGTTTCTTCATCCATTATAATGGTTCTGAAAGTGTGATCTACGGTCCTTTGAGGGTTTCTGTCAGTAGCTCTCAGAGGATCTTTGAGTCAAAACTATTTTCATGGTTCTACTAAGACACTATTTGGCTCTTTCACTAACATTTATACTAGTGACAAAAAAACAATGGTGGATAAAACTGCTGGCACCTTAGCAGAGATGAAGGTAGTGGCCCCAAACTGTTGTGGCTAATACACTTGCATTAAACACACACACACACACACACACACACACACACACACACACACACGCTATTTTGGCTTAAAAATACTCTTGGTGAGAAGATGCTCAGCATCACTCATCATCAGGTAAATAAAAGTCAAAACCACAATGAGATACCATCTCACACCTTTAAGAATGGCTGAAATGAACAACTCAGACAACAACAGATGTTGGCGAAGATGCAGAGAAACGCAAACACTTTTGCACCGCTGGTGGGAATGCAAACCGATGCAATAGTCTGGAAAGCAGTATGGAAGTTCCTCAAAAAATTAAAAATAGAACTTCCCTATGACCCAGCAATCGCACTACTAGGTATTTATCCAAAGGATACAAAAATGGTGATTTGAAGGGGCACATGCTCCCCAATGTCTACAGCAGTGCTATTAATAATAGCCAAAATATGGAAAGAGCCCAAATGTCCATCAACTGATGAATAAATAAAGAAGATGTGTTTTACACATACAATGGAATACTACTTGGTGACAAAAAAGAATGCAAAATTGCCATTTGCAACAACATGGATGGAACTAGAATGGTTCCAGTACATAGAATAAGTGTTCTTTTCACTTATGCTAAGTGAAATAAGTCAGAGAGAGAAAGACAGATATCATATGATTTCACTCATATGTGGAATTTGAGAAACTCAACAGATGAACATATGGAAGGGGAAGGAAAAATAAGATAAAAACAGAGAGGGAGGGAAACCATAAGAGATTCTTAAATACAGAGAACAAACTGCAGGCTGCTAGAAGGGAAGTGGGTTGGGGAGAGGTGGGCTAAATGGATAATTGGCATTAAGGAGGGCACTTGTTCAGATGAGCTCTGGGTGTCATTTGTAAGAGATGAATCACTGGGTTCCACTGAAGCCAAAACTACACTCTATGTTAACTAACTTGAATTAAAAAAAAATTCTTGGTGAAGCAGTAAAAAATTATTAATATTATTAACCTCGATCTTTGTATACGTTTATTTCTACGGGAAGAAATGGGAATATACATGAAGCACTTTCACTGCTGACTGAATTATAATGGCTGTCTTTAGAAAAGTCCTCAAGCAATTGTTCAAGTTGCAATCTGGCCTAGCCACTTCTTTTATGGGACACCATTTTTACTTAAAAGAATGACTGCCCGGGGCGCCTGGGTGGCGCAGTCGGTTAAGCGTCCGACTTCAGCCAGGTCACGATCTCGCGGTCCGTGAGTTCGAGCCCCGCGTCAGGCTCTGGGCTGATGGCTCAGAGCCTGGAGCCTGTTTCCGATTCTGTGTCTCCCTCTCTCTCTGCCCCTCCCCCGTTCATGCTCTGTCTCTCTCTGTCCCAAAAATAAATAAACGTTGAAAAAAAAATTAAAAAAAAAAAAAAAGAATGACTGCCAAACTATGACTAATCAGCCTTGTGTATTTGGTAGATGTTTCTTGAAAATTAATGAAGTGAGTGTGTCACCTCAAGGGAAGAAAAATCATAATGTTTGTTGCTGGTGAAAATTTAACTTTTGGAAAACTTGTGTCTGCCCCTGTGAATTTGACTACTTTCTGTACTTACAGACTTTTCCAATGAGATCAGTGATGATACTTAATTAAGGGACTTCTGGGGAAGATGGCAGAGTAGGAGGACCCTAAGCTCACCCGTCCCATGGATGACACCCACATTAGTGTAAATAACCCAGTAAAAGTCCCAAAGATTGGCAGAACAGACTCTCCACAGCTAAATGCAGGTAAGAGGCCACATTGAAAAAGGTAAGAAGGGTGGAGATGTAGTCAAGAATCAAACTGACCCATGAGACTGTCAGCAGGAGGGAGGGACATTTCAAGCACAGAAAAGGGAGAGGAGCGGACCCCACGTAAGGCACATAACATTTGGCTTTGAAAACCAGAGGGGCTTAACTTTGCAAGTTTTTACAATCAGTGGGGTTTAAACCTGGAACTTTAAAAGTCAGCTGCTGGGCTCTGAGAGAGTCAGATGGCAATAGGAAATGGAGTCCCTGCCTTTAAAGAGACAACATAACAAACAATCCCACTGAGATACAACATAGAAGCAGCAGTTTGAAACGTGCCTGGGGCATATGGAAGATTTATTTGCTGATCTCAGAGCATGTGATGGGGGGATGCAGGGATCTTCTGCTGCAGCATAAAGATTTTGGACCATTGTGTTTTCATTTTCATTTGTCTCTATGTATTTTTTTTATTTTCTCTTTGATTTCTTGGTTGACCCCTTCACTGTTTAGTAACATGTGATTTAGACTCCGTGTATTTGTGCTCTTTTCAGATTTTTTCCTTTGGTTTATTTCCAATTTCATAGCATCGTGGTTGGAAAAGATGTATGGTATGACTTCAATGCTTTTGAATTTGTTGAGACTTGTTTGGGGGCATATTATGTGATCTCTTCTGGAGAATGTTCCATGTGCACTTGAAAAGAATCTATATTCTGGTGTATTTGCATGGAATGTTCTGAATATAGCTATTAGAACCATCTGGTCCAATATGCCATTCAAAGCCAGTGTTGCCTTGTTCATTTTCTACCTGGATGGTCTATCCATTGATGTAAGTGAGATGTTAAAGTCTCCCAGTTTTATTATATTACTATCAGTTTCTTCCTTTATGTCTTTTAGTAGTTGTTTTATGTATTTTGGTGTTCCCATGTAGGTGCATACATTACATGAACAAGAGAAGGGATAAAAACCATATGATTATTTCAATAGATGCAGAAAAAGTATTTGACAAAGTACAACATCCATTTATGATGAAAACTCTCTACAAAGCAGGTTTAGAGGGAACATACCTCAACATAATATAGACCACATATGAAAAACCCACAACTAACATCATACTCAATGGTAAAAAACTGAGAGATTTCCCCCTAAGATCAGTAACAAGATAAGGATGTCCACTCTCATCACTTTTATTCAACACAGTACTGGAAGTCCTAGCCACAGCAATCAGACAAGAAAAAGAAATAGAATGCATCCAAATTAGTAAGGAAGAAGTAACACTGTCATTATTTACTGATGACATGACACCAAATATAGAAAACCCTAAAGATTCCATCAAAAACTATTAGAACTGATAAATGAATTCAGTAATTGCAGGAGACAAAAATCAATGTACAGAAATCTGTTGCATTTCTATACGCTAATAATGAAGTGGCAGATAAAGGAATTAAGAAAACAACGCTATTTACAATTGTACTAAAATAATAAAATGCCTCAGAATAAACTTAACAAAGGAGGTGAAAGACCTGTACCCTGAAAACTATAAAAATTGATGAAAGAAACTGAATATGACACACAGAAAAATGGTAAGATAATCTATGCTTTTGGATTGGGAGAACAAATATTGTTAAAATGTCTATACTACCCAAAACAAAACAATCTACAGATTTAATGCAATCCCTATCAGGGGACCAGCAGCATTTTTCACCAAACTAGAAAAATCCTAAAATTTGTATGAAATCACACAATATCCCAAGTAACCTAAGTGATTTTAAAGAAAAGGAAATAAAACTGGAGGTAGGACAACCCCAGATTTCAAGATATACCACAAAACTGTAGTGATCAAAACAGTATGGTACTGGCACAAAGATAGATACATATAACAATGGAACAGATGCTCAACATCACTATCAGGAAAATGCAAATTAAAACCACGATGTGATATCGCCTCACACCTGCCGTAATTGTTAAAATAAAAAACACGAGAAACATCAAATATTGGTGAGAATGTGGAAGAAAAAGGAACCCTCTTGCATTGTTGGTGGGAATGCAAACTAGTATAGGCACTGTGGAAAATAGTATAAAGTTTCTTCAAAAAATTAAAATAAGGTTACCATATGATCTAGTATTCTGCTACTGAGTATTTACCCAGTACAATAACACTAATTTGAAAAGATATTTGCATCCCTCTGTTGCAGCTTTATTTATAATAGCCATATTATGAAAGCAGCCCAAGTGTCCCTTGATAGATGAATGGATGAATAAGTGGCATTATATATATAAATACATATATTTAGTTGACACAAAGAGGGGAGGGTACTGCTGCCTCTGTTGGGTAGGGGCAGGGATTCTGGTAAATATCCTAAAGTGAACAGAACAGCACCCCCCTCCCAAAACAAAGAATCCCCTGGCCCATAATGTCAATAGTGCTGAAGCTGAAAGACCTGATTAAAAGTAAAAAAATTTCCTAATACAGTGTTCGCTAATGGAGTATGGCCTTTCCCAAAGGCTATTTGTATGACTCAAATTGCAGAAGTAGAGATTTACTTTATATTTACCTTCCTTAGGAGAAGGTATGATTATGTCTGTTTATTTCTACTTGGCACAGCTTACAGGAAGTCATGGAAGAAAATAATCAATTTCATTGATTTGCCCCCAGAAATTAACAAAAGTAATGAAGGGAGAAATTCTATTTGTTAGTTTCAGAGTTCTGGTTTATATCAAATTAATTTGACTGAAATGACTAAACCAAACCTTTAAACAAGTTCTACTATACCCCATGTTTTTATTTACAATACAGCTCTGGATAAAATGTTGAACAGGCAAAAGTTTTTATTCCCCGAATTTTACGGAGCTGCTCTCAGCACTGAGTATATTTGCACCTTTTAGCACAAAGCCAATGTGTTTATGAGTGGTTCACAAGATAATTGCATTAGAGAACTTTATGTTCTGGTTCAAATAAACACTGATACTTTGTTACGATATACTTAAATTTCAAAGAATAAAACATTACTATAAATCAATTAATTAATTAGCCTTGACTTTGACCTGGAATGGCTCATGCTGAGTGCCATGTATTCATGGAAATTAGGGACTTTTCATTTCTTATAAGTGTTAGTAGGGCTACTGGTTGCATTATGGTACTTTTTTTCTCTCTAAATTGTCTTGTCAGAGTGATAGTTCCACTACGTGTTATGCCCTGTGGACTAAAAGCATTTTCAAATTCTTTGCAAAGAAAGAAGCTGCTTCTGCTTCTTCTTCTTTTTTTTCTCCATACAAGCTCTTCTACTTTTATTCATTTGTCTTCACTCCTTTCTAACCCCAAAACTGGGAGCAAGAATTCTTTTTGGTTTCCCTGTTCATGAACGTGCTTATATATAAAATGTCTCACTTTTACAATAAAAGATTAATTGGCAATAGGCCTTTTGGCTCAATAGCTTGTCTTTTGTTCTCCAGCTCTATTATCATTCCTGGCCCAAGTTCAAGCATCTCCTTTAGCATCTCCTTCTGTGATGTGTCCTGTCTTTGCAGGTAAGAACTCTAGGTGTCTGGTCTTAAGCCAAATATTCTCACCATAAGTAGAACTGGCCCCGTAAATTCCTTTGATTCTGCCCTTAAAGAAGCTCACCGTCAGCTGCTCCGGCTTACTGTGGATTACATATTGCATGGGTTTAGGTAATGGATAAAGCACGGACAGGTTCCAGGCATTTTGAAAGGAAATATACTCTGAGAATTGAATGGCAGGTATGCTTTTCTTTTTCTCTAGCAGAAATCACAAGAAATGTCTTGGTCGTCCTTTTGGTGAATTTGAAAAGTGAACACAATAAATACAAATGGAGTCATGGTCTATTTCATTGCTTTGAGATGTCTTTTTTTTTTTTTAAACACAGATTTGCGGCTTGAAATGCTGACAATCTAATATTTCCTCCTTTAATCTCTAAATATAATGGGTTTTTGTAGCACTTTTCCAGTTCACAACTCAGAAATAGTTTAAAACTGGATTACAGACCATTACATTTCCTTATTATTTAAAATGTGCATTGGTGATACAAATTTTACCTGTAATGGCCATACTTCTAACTATGGTTTGTGTAGTAATATATTGATTACAGGTGTTTGCTGGAATTAGAATAAGATTTCTGAGATTAGAAAAGCTTTTGTAACTCAGTCTGTCATAATGGGTATCATTAATAAGCTGTATTAGAAATTATGTGTCACAGTGATGATTAGCTAATGACATTTGAAGCAAAGACTGTCTTCTGTATATTGTGCATTCTTTTGTTTTTCATAATCCCTAGTGAAAAATAAAATTTACTATGTAAAGATTGGTTGATGCTTTCCATTTAGTTTTTTTCAGAAAAAATTTTTTCTTTTTTTTTTTGCCCCAGTAGCTTATTGGTTTGGATACTGCTTATTTTGAAGTTTCTTCTTTCGCCCACCTGCCCCAACCCCAGTTTAGTGTAGTTGTTACCTAAGTGTCAGAGGCAAATGATGGATGGTTGCTCGGCTTCTTACAAATGCAGCATGTTCTAGTGCCTTTTCATACTTGACTTTCATCGCTAGTGTTGATTGATGATGTGTTATTTACCAGACATTGAGGGGCTACTAGTTTATAACATTCAAGGTACAATGTTTGAAGCAGTATGCAATGCAGAAATTTTCTTCCACTGGGGCAGGTTAATGGCTTATCAAAAGAGGAAAGATCCATGCGTGCTGGGAATGGTTTGCATCTTCTGAAGCCAAGATCTACTTGTGGGGTATCCTTTTGATAACTGAAGTAGTAGATTCTCATCTGTTAATTTCCCTCAATTGCTTTAGAATGGAAATTTGGGAGGATTGGTCATTAATGATCTACTTGCTGAAAATATCTATACAAAACTTGTGTTTAGGAACCAGATTACTTCTTTTCTTTCTCTATTTTGACAATGTTGTTGCACATAACACCTACTCAGTGTTTGTACAGGGGATACATTTTTATTGCTTGCACTAGGGAGGCAGAAGACACACCTTCTATTTCACTTTTATTACCCAGACTATTTAATACAATATGGGTTATGTGACAGAGAACAATTCCTAAATGTTAGTGGCTTAGTGAATGACAATGAGTGATCTAAATCCTAATTTGTCAGTCTCACTTTATCTTTCTACTTTGAGAAAATAAAAAATGTCATCAAGGATCTTGTTAAAATATGATTTTTGGATTCTGGATTGAGCATCATAAATTGTTTCTGGCTATTCCATGGGTATACGATAGATGACAGAAAGGCGATTGTGAATCAAAGTGGGGAAAAATAGAAAATATATGTATGCAGGCTGAAGTAATTTGGATAGTTTGATGCAATGAATGTGAACAGCAGCTCCACTGGGCACTAGTTTGCTAATCTAGCACTTTAAATTTCTTTACAATTCATTTTCAGGTCATGTTTTCATTTTATGTTTCTTACAAGAACAAATTAATTAAGCATCAAAAAACATTGAACCCTTTTGGATAATATAGGACTTCAGGTAATCCATCTTAGATTTTTGAAAGCAAAGCAGCACAAGTAAACCAGAATTTCTATAATCTTGACATATAATCTTGAAATATCATTTGTTGACTTTTAAGCAAACTTGAGATTGATTTGTTTTTGGGGAGAAGACCCTTTTCTATCATTACGAGTGGGCATTTGCTGGCATTTCCAAATGGTTCCAACTCAGTGGAATTAATAGTTAATGTGCCACTTAACATATACAGATTATGAAGTTGGAAAAAAGTACTAACACAGTGTAATGTGAATTTATCATCAATTTCACAAAATGAAACTGAAGAAACTAGTTTTTGTTCTGTTTTAAGGAAATCCTATCATTATTAAATGATACAACACTAAAGCAGCATTTTGGAAATAAATCATCAGGTATGTTACAGGTTCAAAGGATGACTAAAGACTGAGAAACTCTCATATAGCGGATAAGAATTCATAACAAGTTCTGACAACATTGTTAACTGATTAAAAATACCTAATAAGGCTGCTGGATTCATTAATGGGTTCCTTTAAAGAAAAATTGGCAATAAAACAATAGCATTTGTTTAAACAGAAAAAAAATCCCCTGCATTCTTTCTTTTTGAAAAGAAACAGCCGCATTATGGGTGTTCTCATAGTTTTATGTTGAAACAAGGCACCTTTTCAAAACTATCAAGTTCAGTGCTTCAAAGACATGCTGAAGAATTAAGACAGTGGGTGTGTAAATAAATGTGCTGATTGCGTAAAAATGGTTTCTAGTTTTGCTCAAGTGATTGTAGAGCTTCTGAAGGGGTATGGTTTTAAAGTGAATCTCTAGGTCAGTAATTTTCCTTTAGTTATAATGTATATACAAAGTGACCTTAAAATGTTCCTTTGCCTAAGAATTCTCATCAATTCAGGACACAGTACTGTAGATCAATCCCTATTCTTTAATTCTATGAACAAAAGTCTAAAAACATTCCAAAATTTTTCCATTCATGTAAGAGGTTCCAGTTTAAGTGAGTTATATTCAAAATAGAAGAAAATTCGGTTATCAACCAAAACATCAAGACGAAAGGCACCTGGCTGGCTGAGTGGGTGGAGTACGCGATTCTTGATCGTGGGTTTGTGAGTTACAGCTGCACATTGGGCGTAGAGATTACTTACAAATGAAATCTTAAAACAAAACAAAAAACTCTTTCCAACATGACATAAGTGAACTGAACAGAAGTGAAAGGTATCTTCAATTTCACTTAAATAACTTGTAATTTAATTGGTAAAATTGATCAGTATACAAAACCATTAGAAAAATGAATCCATAAATAGTCAAATGGTAGTTAAGTTTTTGAAGACTAAATGTCAGGTATTCTATTTTGTTGCATGTCCTCTAGGAAGCTCAAACCTTATGTTTGGCTGATTCACTACCCTATTGAATCTTTGGCCTGACTTAAAAAAAATAAGCAAAAACAAATAAAACAAAAAAATTTTAAAAGACCCAACAAGGACCAGTCTCCTGCCACCCACCTTCACCCACTGTTAAAAAAAAAAACAAAAAACAAAACAAACAAACAAAAAAACCCACAGCAATAACAACAAAAAACAAAGTACTCAAATGATCATGGAACATTTTTTGAAGTTGAGTTTCTGGACATGTAATTATTTTAACTTAATTTTTAAAAATATACTTAAAAAGTAATCTCAATGTGTAGATTTAAAAAAATTAGGTGAAGTTCACATAAAATGAACCATTTTAAGGTGTGCAATTCAGTGGCATTTAGTTCATTCACAATGTTGTGCAACTGCCCCTTCTATCCTGTTCTAAAATATTTACATTGGCCCCAAAGGAGACCCTGTACTTATTACACAGTCCCTTTCCACGTTACCCTTCTCATAATCCTGACAGCCACTCATCTGTTGTCTCTCTCTATGGATTTACATAGTCCAGACACTTCATATAATTAGAATCATACGTTGTGTGACCTTTTGTGTCTGGCTACTTACACTCAGTATAATGCTTTCAAGGTTCATCCATGTAATAGCATGTATCAGTATTTCCTTTCTTTTTATGGCTAAATAATTCCATTGTACGGATAAACCACATTTTGTTTACCCATTTGTCCCTTGATGACATTTGGGGTTTTCCCACCTTTTAGTTATTGTTAATAGTGATGCTATGAAGATTCATGTACAAATGTTTGTTTGGATGTCTATTTTCAAGTCTTTAGGATACATACTTAGGAGGGGAATTTCTAGGTTATCTGGTTTATATAGGTTTAATTTTTGAGGGAAAAGTCAAGCTATTTTTTACAGCGGCTGCACCATTTTACATACCAGTATTGTATGAGGCTCCAATTTTTCAAAATTCTTACCAGTACTGGTTATTTCAGTGTTGTTTTTTTTTTTTTAATTATAGTGGGTGGATATGAAGTGGTATCTTACTGTGATTTTGATTTGTATTTCCCTGATGACTAATGATTTTGACCATCTTTTCATGTGCTTGTTGACCATTTGTGTTACCTTTTTTGGAAAAATGCCTACTCATGCCCCTTTTCCACTTTTAAATTGGTTTGTGGTTTTTTTTTTTTTTTATTGTTGGTACTTTTTTCTTTTGAAATATATATTCTGGATATTAGACCTTTGTCAGATGAATTGCAAATATTTTCTTCTGTTCTATGCATAGTCTTTTTCCTTTCTTGATAATGTTCTTTAATGCACAGAAGTTTTGATCTTGATGAAGTCCAATTTACCTATTTTTTCTGTAGTTGCTTTTGCTTTTGGTATCACAAATAAGAATCCATTACCAAATTTAAGGTCATCAACATCCTTATGTTTTCTTCTAAGAATCTTAGAGTTTTTGGTCTTACATTTAGGTCTTTCATCCATTTGAGTCAACTTATGCATACAGCATAATGTAAGGGTCCAACCTCATACTTGGTCTTCAACCTCATACTTGAATGATCTTCATACCCTTGTCAAAAATCACATGAATGTAAATATAAGGGTTTATTTCTGGGCTCTCTCTTTTATCCCATTGCTATATATGTCTATTCTTATATCAATACCACACTGTTTTGATTACTATAACTTTGTAGTAAGTTTTGAAGCCAGAACATGTGAGTGGTACTAGTTTGTTTTGTTTCAGCAAGATTACCTTCCCCATTCGGGTTCCCTCGCAATACCATATGAATTTTAGGATCTGTTTTTCTAGTTCTGCAAAGAAGGTTATTGAGATTTTGATAGAATTGCATTGAATCTATAGATAATTTTGAAAGTGTTGCCATCTTAATAATGTCAAGTCTTCTAATCCACAAGCACAGGATGTCCTTCCATTGATTTACGTCTTCTTAGAATTTCTTTCAACATTGTTTTATAGTTTTCACTGTAAAAGTCTTATACCTTCTTGGTTAAATTTATTCCTAAGTATTTTACTATTTTTATGCTAGTGTCAAAAAGACTTTTTAAGTTTGATTTTTGATTTATTCATTGCTAGTCTATAGAGACACAACTTTCTGGGAGTGCCTGGGTGGCTCAGTTGGTAAGCGTCCAATTTCAGCTCAGGTCATGATCTCACGGTTGGTGGGTTCAAGCCCCACATCGGGCTCTGTGCTGACAGCTCAGAGCCTGGAGCCTGCTTCAGATTCTGTGTCTCCCTCTCTCTCTGTCCCTCCCCCACTCACACTCTGTCTCTGTCTCAAACATAAACATTAAAAAAAAAGAAAAAAAAAAGAAACACAACTGTTTGTGAGTTGATTTTGAATCCTGTGACTCTGTTGAATTTACTAGTTCTAAAAGCTTTTTGTGGTTAATTCTTTTGGATTTTCTACATATTGAGCAGCACCTTGTTACTGATCTTAGAGGAAAGTTTTCAGTCTTTACTACTACTGAGTATGATGCTAGCTGTGAGTTCTTCATAAATGCCCTTTATCAGGTTGAGGAAGATTTCCTATTTTTTGTTTGTTGAATGTGTTTTATCATGAAGGGGTACTGGATTGTTTAAAATGCTGTTTCTTCATCAATTGAAGTAATCATGTGACTTTCCCCCCTTATTTGATTAATGTAGTATATTACCTTGATTGCTCTTTGTATACAGAACCACCCTCACATTCAAGGGATAAACTCCTACTTGGTCATGATATACAGTCCTTTTAAATATGCTGCTGGATTCAGTTTGCTAGTAGTCTGTTATGGATTTTGCATCTGTATTCATGAGGTATATTGGTCTGTTATTTTCTTTCTTTGGGATGCCTTTGTCTGGCTTTGGTATCAGAGTAATTTTGACCTCATAGACTGATTTAGGATGTGGTCTTCCTTTTCTATTTTTTCAAAGAATTTGAGAAAAATTGGTGCTAGTTCTTTAAATATTTGGTAGCATTCACGAGCGTGAAGTCATCTTTAGAATTTTATTTTTAAAAATGGGCAAATATTGGGGCACCTGCGTGGCTCAGTTGGTTTAGTGTCTGACTCAATTTTGGCTTAGGTCATGGTCTCATGGTCATGAGATCAAGTCCCACGTTGGGGTCTGCACTGGGCATGGAGCCTCCTTGGGATTCTCTCTCTCTCCCCTTCTCCCTCTGCCCCTATCCCCTCTTTAAATAATGATAATGATAATGATAATAATAACAAAAATGTGTAAATATTGACAAACTTAAGGCTCAAAATTAGATGGAAATGTTTTGGATTTGACAATACAGAATTTATAAACATAAAATATTTCTGCTAAAATAATGACCCATACTACTTCCAAAATTATATATTTAGAAAGATTAAAAAGGGGGGGATAAAATCATTTTTAATACCATACCCAAGATACAGATAAAACTTAACTTCCATGAGGTAAACTCTACATGTGTAAAATACGTTGGAAGGCAATTATCTAAATAAATAGGAATATAACTGAGAATTGAGTGTTATAACGTATTCAGACCTGCACTTTGATTCTCTGTTTCACGTATCCATATACAAATAATCAGAATTACTCTTAGTTGGGAATTTGTTTAAACTAGTAAGAGAAGAATATCTCCAAATAATTTTATAATTTTATTTTCTTTCCTAGGTCCATTATTTTTCTGAAATGTCAAGTTAATCTTTAAAAAAAACTTTTAAAAGCTTACATATATATAGATGTTAGCAATATACATAATAGTTGGTCATTCAGATATATAACTAACTGTATTTGAAAATTTTAAGTTATGGTTTATACATCACCTATAAATCTCCTAGATACTTGAATTGACATCATCATCATCATCATCATCGTCATCAGTATTAGTTCCAGAAAGTGTAGCTCAGAGAATGTGCTTGGAAAGACACATGGGAAGTAATGTCTTTCAGATTTTTGAGTGATGATGATGAACAGCCATGAGAATAATGAACCTGAGTATCAATTTGTTTTTGAGTGAGTGGTAATGATGTTAATGTTTAGCTGGTTCCTGTCAGCATTAAAGAGATAGATAAGCAAAGACCAAACTTCAGGGGCAGGAAGTTGGTAATTTTGCTCCCTCTTGAAATGAGTATACCATACAAAAAGCACTATTTGTCTGCTTGAAATTTCAGAAATGTAAATACTTTGAACTGGCATAATGTTTGGGGTATTAGCAAACCTTTTAGAAGAAGAAGTTTATAGGTAACTTCTGGGTGAATCATACCAGCTTTTCTCAAGATGAAGGATTAGTATCAAAAATCCTGACTCATGACATTTTATGTGGTTTTCTATTAGTAAAACAACTCTAAAGGATTTTTGCACATTCTTTTCAGGGTGTTACTTAATAGTACCATACGTCAGGCCCTGGACTTTAAGCTGCTCATAGGCCGAGTTCACATATTATTTTGAATGGCTGGCACATGTACAGCAAGTGTTTGACAAATACTTATTGAATGAATGATCCTATTGTGAAGAAGCAGCATGAACTGGGAAGCACATTGTCTTCTAGTTCTAAAAGCTTAAGAACATGCTACAAAGTCTGCCTATTTAGATCTGCAATCTTAACTTATCCAGACTTTGGTTTTCCTGAATTAAGGAGTTGGGCTAGCACATTTCTTAAATCCCTTCTACCTCCTAAGTGTCATGACATGGGTCCAAGACTAGATTTGTGAGTATCTTTTCAACTGATCTCAGTTTTCAATGTCTTACATTAACCCTTGTAAGAAATAAGTCATTGAGTAGTCTTGCGATACCACTTTTTTTTTCTTTACCTGAATTGCAGTAAATGTAGTTGGAATTATTCAGCACCTACAAATGCAGGGCCTATACGCAGACATTTTTCTAAGTATAATACATGGCCTCTACCCTCAAGGAGCTTAGAATCTGGTGTAGAAAACAAATATGGACCAAATGGTGTAACTAACACAAGGAAACTTAGGGTGAGATGAGCAAGGCTTTAAAATGACTTTGCTAGGGATCGAGATTTAGTTGAAACTTGAAATGATGAAGAAGGAAATAGCAGAAGCTAGAAAAAAAAAGAAACCCATTTGCAAAGGAATAAGAAAGGCCTGTATTTTAAAGAGCATAGCACTAGTCTCTGAATCCAATCTAAACTTTGGTTTTTCTGCTGTAAGCTTCCTGCAGATAAAATATGTGACACCCTCTAGGGCAGTTTTTTTCAGATTTTGGTCATAGTTTGGTTATACTGAAGTATATTGATGGTTTTTGTCTCTTACCTTTTCTCCCCCTATGTATGTAATGTTTTCCTGTGTACTTTTCTATGTACTTAAGGTTTTTTCTTCAATTGACTTATTATTTTTACTTAAGCAAATGAATGCTAGTAGTTTTATAGAATCCCACATCATTATATATAGATGACAATTATAAAATCAGCTCCAAT
This sequence comes from Acinonyx jubatus, assembly GCF_027475565.1. Taxonomy (NCBI): domain Eukaryota; kingdom Metazoa; phylum Chordata; class Mammalia; order Carnivora; family Felidae; genus Acinonyx; species Acinonyx jubatus. Next base: position 17,095,168 of record NC_069382.1, read on the forward strand.
GAAAATAATATATTATTAAGTTCTTTCTGGGTACCGTTGCCTTCTTAAAGCTTCTGCGACTACTTGAATCTTGTTATTCCCTGTCTTTTTTTTTCCCCAGCTCAACTGATTGATTTTCTCCTGAAAATACTTTTGTTTAAAGCCCCCATGGATTCTCCGTATCTCTTATCCTTTACTACATTATATTGGATGCATTAACATCATCTTCCCTAATTCTATCCTCTTCACAGTCATTCATGACCTGAGCAACTTGTCAAATTTCTTCCTGTAAAGTGCCATATACTTTATAAAAGTCCTTGAATATTCAACACAAGATTGTTGAATAAATAAAATCATTATGCAAGTAAAACATTGATATTTGTAAGATGGTAATATTTTTATATATTCTATCTTTAAGGCTTTATTCTTCTTTTTTTTTTTAATGGAAACTTAGCACAAAGTTAAAGCATTTGGTAAAAATGTATTGTCCCCAAATGGAGACTTCCTTCTCAAAGAATTCAGAAGTGCTGAACAAAGTTGAAAAAAATGGAAAGAGGATAACTCTATGGCCACAGTCTTATGATCTGGTGGCTTTGTTTATGCATATTTCTTCTAAAAGGAAGATATTGTGCTTATCTGCTGGGAGGCTGGAGGAAATGTTAATAATGTTTCCATAACTTCTGTCAGATGTTAAACTTGAAGAGATATTCTGTGGGTTTAGGGATTCACAGACTGAAAATAGGGATTAAGACAACCAGCAGTCAGATTTTCTAAGTTGTTAAATATAATTACAGTGGATTCTCTACTTGAAGCTGAGTAAAACAGGAAAATGTACCATTTAAATTCTTTTCCTTTTTCCTCTTGTCACCCGTGGTGAATTTTCCAATGATAAAATCAATTGACTTTCCTTTATGACAGAGAGGTCGGGAAATAAATATAGGAAAACTGGGAATTGAATGTGATTTACAATAATGGGACTTCACTGATAGCAGTGATAGAAACTTGGGATTTAAAAAAATATAATTTAAAATATTCTTAATTTTTGAAGGAAAAAATATACACACTGGCAGGTCATAACTAAAATATTTCAAGTACACATACTAGCCCCGATGAGTGAGAATCTTTGCTTAGAGGCAGTGGTTATTCTTGTTCAACACTAAGAATCCCCAACTGTGTACTTGAATTCAAGTCCAAGTTCAATGATGTAATCAATATCATCCTCGTTACAGAATATATCAAAATATTATCCGATTTCTGGGGTTTAACCTTTAAATTTAGCCAATATTTGAGTACTGTGTACAAACAAAATATTATGCCAAATGGCAATGGGGATTAAAAGATGTGTGGGGCACAATTCCTGTCTTCTAGGAGCTTATGATCTACAACTGTAGTAAACTGTAGCAAGGAAGGACAGCACAATGAGGGGCAAAGTCATGTTGTGGGGATATAAAATAAGAAAGGAGCACATTGATACATTAGGTGGTTTTATGGAGAAGGTAGCATCTGATGTGGACCATGAAGAAAGAACAGGCTTTTGACAGAGAGTGAGGCAAACTGCAAGGCATTTAGTAGGTATCAGTGACAGGGACACAAACTGTAATAGCAGTGGGAAAGCTTGCGATGTGTTTGGTGGTTAGTGAGAAGTCTAGGTTTACTGGAATGTAGTGGAACAGGGAAAGTGCAAATTAGAAGAACAAGCTGGGACAACGTGAAATAAAACAGATTCATGACTAACACAGAACACAGCCAATCACAAGATTCAATGTGGGTGTGATGTCAAGGACAGACCCAAATGATGGCTCCAGTATTAGAAAAGCCACATGGCCCTTCCTTCATCACCACTGGCAGAACTCTTAGATAGGTAGTCATAATGATAACAATTACTATTTGTTGAGGGTACATCAAGTGCCAGGCATGATACTAGGTACTTCACATATATTATATGGTTTAATTTTTACTGTAATTCTGTGACATAGATGCTATCTTTATTTTTACAGTCAAGAAAACAGAGCTTCTTAAAAGGCTTGAAGTTAAGAAGAAACAATTTATATCAGTCTAGTAATAGACACTTACTTTAGTTTATTACGCAGGTATCTTTGAGAAAGAGTGGGCTCATAAATGTTATGTAGTTACATGCGAAGTCATAGAACATCTCCCAGATGAGATGCCTAAGCACTTCTTCCAATCTATAATGTTTGGCAATAAAATGTAAATGACAACAGCAACAACAACAATAAAAGAACCCAGGGCCATTTAATAACCATTGTTAATAACAAATTACAAGTGTTTTCCAAAGAAAGCAGCTTATTAAGAATTGCAGTCATGCTTGATATGGTCATCAGCCATTTTTCAAAATGCCACATTTCAAGCAGAGCTATTAATAATCCCATTTCTTGGGTATTTCAATCTCATTTCACAATGTGAAATTGCTAAGAGACATACATTTATCAAATATGTTCTATAATATTACTTGCTTGGCATTACTTCCCTCAGTACATTGTATTTTTGTTGCAAGATCAATGTGAGAGTCTTCTCTCTAGAGAAGGCAACTAATCCCCTTGCCTAGTTTAAAGTGGGTGACTTAAAGCCATTTACAGAAATCCCTCTGGTTACTTTTCCTTCCCCATCCTCCTTCCTTATCCTCAGACTCTTTTATAAATAAGCTTGTTTCTTTTCTTCATTGTCTGTGGCCTCAAAACATGAATGCTTATTGGAACACCGGATTTAGTTAGTAGCTGTTTCTACTAATGGACAAGGTGACCTTGGTTTGGTCTGGACTCAGAATATTTTCAACCCGAGATGAGGAGAGACTGTAAGACTTCTCATTAAAAATGATAAAAAGTGGTTTTGCTTTTTTTTTTTTTTTCAACGTTTATTTATTTTTGGGACAGAGAGAGACAGAGCATGAACGGGGGAGGGGCAGAGAGAGAGGGAGACACAGAATCGGAAACAGGCTCCAGGCTCTGAGCCATCAGCCCAGAGCCTGACGCGGGGCTTGAACTCACAGACCGCGAGATCGTGACCTGGCTGAAGTCGGATGCTTAACCGACTGCGCCACCCAGGCGCCCCTGGTTTTGCTTTCTAAGAGGAGTATATTATTCAGGGTTCTCCAGAGAAACAGAACCAATAGGGTGTGGCTCATGTGACTATAAAAGTTTGGCAAGTCCAAAATCTGATAGAGGTGACTGGCAGGCTGGAGGCCCAGAGAAGAGTTGAAGTTTGCATGCAAAGGCAGTCTGCTGGAGAATTCTCTCTTGCTCAGAGGAGGTCAAACTTTTGTTTTATTCAGGCCTTCAAATGATTTGAAGACACCCACCTGCCTTATGGAGGACAATCTATTTTACTCAGAGTCCCTCTGATTTAAATGTAAATCTCCTTCAAAAACACCCTCACAGAAAAATTCGGAATAACATTTGACCAAATATCTGGATACTGTGGCCTAACCAAATTGACACATAAAATTAACCATCACAAGAAGGAATCTATCTTTGAGGGATATTTTCCTCTTAACCTAGAAAACCATTTTATAGCTATAGCTAGAGAAAATTCTGGTCTGGATTGGAGAGGTCTGAAGCTATGTCTCCAGAAAACTAAACTGCTCTGAATTCTCTGGTTAAAGGTCATCTCTACAGCTTTTCTTCCTTTTGGGAACTGTTTTTAAAGTCTAGATTTAGACTGTCCTATGAATTTTCATCATTGCTTATTCTTGGAAGGCCTGTGTGTGGGTTATCTGTCTAGATAAGGTATTTATTGATAGTCTAGGAGCTGGGCAGGAAGGGAATGGTGAAATGGGACTGTGCATTCTCCAGAAGTCATCCTTTGGGTTACCTTCCCCCATTACTGTGGAAACTTCAGCAGATCGCCTTACACATCACAGCCCCTTGGCTGTTGTGCTATGGAAGATTAAGATGGAAGGGCCACAATAGAGTGGGGATAGTCCATGAAAGAGCTATTCTCCCATGAAAGTATATTCAACTCATGTTTTGCGTTGACTGTTTGTGTTCCTCCAAAATTTATATGTTGAAATTCTAACCCCCTTGGACATGAAGGCTTTGGGAGGTATTGCGTTAATAAGGGCCAGTCCTGATGGAGGGGCAGGGAGAGGATGGGCTGGGATGCACTTGGCATTAGGGGAGGACTCAGAGAATTGCTGAATTAGGGCCCCCAGGTGCTGCAGCTGTGATCACTTTTCCTAGACGAAGCTTCATCACTTGGGAGTTCTACAGGTGGATGGGGGGTGTTCTGGGATTAGAAACACCTGGATGCTCTGGGAGCCCGAGGCCCCTTATCCCAGACTCATCCATAAGGAATGTGACTCCCACCACTTATCACACAAACATCAATGACTGTGGATGCCTCACCTCTTCCCTGCCTCAGTCATCTTGCCCCAGAGGCCAGGATGGGTGTGAAGAAACGAGTTCTGGCCAAAATGTTACATAGGTGAGAGAGACTGCTAGAGTCCAGAACAAGGAGGAAAACACACGGGAGCAGGCACAAGTCCATAGCCTTCCAAGAGCCAGAAGGACCTGGTAGCAAAGCATTCAGGCTTCTGGTGCAGAATCGTAGGGGCCGATCCAGTGTCTGCCAAGGTCCAAGGCTGCAGCAGTATCCTAAGGTACTATTCCATTATCCTCAGGGCCAATTGCTGATTTTTGTTTTTGTTGCCTGTGCTTTTGGTATATCCGCAAAATCATTGCCAAGATTGATGTCAAGGAGCTTTTTTCCTGTTTTCTTCTAGAAGTACTATAGTTTCAGAAGTTCTTCTATTTAAGTCCTTAGTGTGTTTGGAGTTAATTTTTGTGAATGATGTAAGTAAGATAGGGTCCATTTTCATATTTTGCATGTGGCTGTCTGGTTTTCCCACATCATTTATTGGAGAGACTATCCTTTCCCCACTGTGTGTTCTGGGCTTCCTTGCCACACATTAGTTGACCATATATGCATGGATTTATTTCTGGGTTCTTGATTCTGTTCTATGGGTCTATGTGCCTATCTTTATGCCAGTACCATACTATTCTGATCATTACGGCTTTGTAATACTGTTTGAAATTAGGTCAATTTGTTTTTGTTAAAGTCACCAGTTTCAGAAATGTTTAATCTGAACCAGGCTCCAATTTGGAAAGACCAAGTGAAGAGCAAATGGCTGAGAGTAAAATGATCACTTTGGATGTGCCTCACAGTGGACTGGTGTTGACCTTCGTGAATCCCAGCCCCACAGAGTAAACCCAGTTGAGCTGCCATATTCTCTTGAACTTGTTTTCACGGCATATGATGTCAGAGTACCCTTAAGTTAATGCGGACCTCTGACTCGCCAGCTTCTGGGTTTAATCCTCTGATGTTGGATCTGCTGTAGATTTCATTGTGAAACCTGCTATGCACAAACAAGTGAGAAAACGGCCACTTGGATGCCAGTAACAGCTGTTCCTCTGAAAGTACATGCTTGCCTATTAAAGCAAAGCTCCCATTTCTCAGGGATACCACTAGTCCGGAGAGGAAACCTGCTAGAACTGTGACATATGGCCACTTTGTGTGTGTGTTGTCAGCCTCTTTCATCAGAACATCGGAGGCAGTGCTCTCTTAAAGAATAAAACAAATGGTGGCTTAAAAAAAAACTACTTACTGTCATTTTTTTGTTCCTATTCTCTGGTGCATCTCAAAATCACAAACATCTTTTCTTAAGACTTTTGGCTTGTTACCCCAATAAGAACTGAAAGGTCTGGGCTGTCATTATTTTCAATTTGGAGGCAAATGTCAGCCTCTTTTCTATTATGAGAATAAATGTGCAATGTGGAAAGGAGGTTCACTTTGGCATAGATTTATCTTAACTTAAATTGAAGGGCTTTTGTGAAGATTACTGAATTGATGTTTTCAAATTCTTTGGCATCCTCAGATGAAAGTACTAAGAGTTATTTTTACTATTACGGTGGTGTTATAGTAAACAAACTGCTTAGGTGTTTTCAAGTTTCAATCTTTCCTGCCTCCAACACAGCAGGTGTGGTTATGTGACACGTGTTCTTCTCAGTTGTGAGGTGATGAGAATATTTTGAAATATGTAAGATTTTTTAAAAATATTTTGTAACATTTATTTCTTTTTGAGAGACAGAGACAGACAGAGTGTGAGCAGGGGAGGGACACACAGAGAGGGAGACAGAGAATCCCAAACAGGCTCTGAGCCATCAGCACAGAGCCCGATGTGGGGCTTGAACTCACGAACCATGAGATCATGAGCTGAGCTGAAGTCAGATGCTTAACCAACTGAGCCACCCAGGTGCCCCTGAAATATGTAAGATTTTAAGTGTTAATTATACATGCACATAAGGCCTAGTTAAGTTTTGAATGTATTTCATACTTTGGAAGGAGAAGTAAAGTAAATATCTAATCCTGTTGCTTATTCTATGATTCTATAGAGCATCTTTTTGGCCATTTCCCTAACTGAATCTAAGAGGAGATGTTCTTTAACATTGAACTTACTCTAATTCTGAAATGAGAATTCCAATAGTATGGGATTGTTCTATTCTATTGTGTCTCCAACGCTCCATGTTTTTTTCATGTGTCTAGCTTATGATAGAAAAGGATAAAAAAAATACCAAACACACAGAAAACCAAAAGATAGCTTTAGAAAATTATGTACATTTCATCTTTTAAAGGCTTTAACATTTGGAGTTGGGAAAACTCATTTTTTCTTGTCTTTTAAAGATATATTAAATAGTCACCCTGATTCACTCAATGGACCTTGAGCATATTATGCTAAGTGAGATAAGTCAGACAGAGGAGAGGTACTGTATATTATATGTGTAATCTAAACATGTCAAATTGTTAGAAAGCACCATGGTGGTTACCAGAGGATGAGAGATGGGGGGGTAGGACAGATGTTTCAGAGTACATACTTGCATGGAGTACTCAACTAGCGCTAGGCATCTCATACCCAGTACAGTGAATATAGATAACAAAATTGTATTATAATCATCAAACTTTCTAAAAGACTAGAACTTAATGCTTCTAACCACTAAAAAGAAAAAAGATCATTATGTAATGTGATAGGCAGAGGGGCTAATTATGACTACAGTGGCAATCATATCACAATATATATCAGATTAATGTTGTTCACCTCAGATTTGTGCAACGTTGTATCTCCAATATATTTCAATTAAAAAATTTTAAATGGAACAAGAAAAAAAAGAAACATCTTTCATGTAAGAGATATAGCAGAGGCTTCAAAGGGTAAAATAATAAATGCCCAAATGCCCAGTGGACCAAAACTGTTTCTGCTGACATTATTCCACGGCCCAGCCCAAGATTTAAAATAATTTTGTTGAAAAAAAGAAGTCACATCTGTTTGCTCTGAATTTTCCTCGATAAGGATATACTTCCTAGAAGAAACTGGTATACTACTGACCTTGTAGGGGTTTATGATTTCACTGACAAGAAAATAATTACATACATAAAATAATTATTAAATATTAAAACACCTTATTTTAGAATAGGCAATCATTATAAGACGTTATTCCAACCTATTTACTCTAAATGGCATAAGATTTCATAGAAAGATATATTCAAAGAAAAGCTTCTTGGGGATGATGGTAGTAGCGTTCATGACACAAGTTATAAAAATGATGCGGAAGCATTGGGAATATAGCAGCACCCAGGATGCCATGAATCGATGTACCTGAAAATTTTCAACAATACCAATTTTAGATTTTATATCAGAAGAAAGACCATTTTCAATGGAGAAAAATATTTTTTTATAAAAACAGGCTTTGAAAGTTATAGGTATTTCATAAAATGAGAGACTATGGCCAAATAATTCACACTAAAGATGCTGATTCCTTGGACAAAAGCTTAATGAGTTCCTGTTAGGTACAGGGCAGAGCTAGATCATTGGATGATATAAAAATGCACCTGCTGGTAAAAGCAGATAATCTAGAGATGAATAAAGGTAGCTAATCATGTTACAAATTAACTTATGATACATGCAAATGAGAGGCCATTGAATCATAAAAGACATGATAAAAATTCCAATGGAGGTATATGTCAAGATTCAACAAAGGTTCTGAGAGCTGCAGTATGTAAGAACCTGATTTAATTATGAAAATCTACCACCTTAACTATTTCCATGAAATTCAAAAGCTATGTTTATAAATACATCAGTGGACTTGGGAACAAAAACTCAGAACTTTAAGAAACTTCTGGTAATGTCAGGAAATGTTTAAGTTCTTAGGATAATGTGCTTTATTTTCACTAAACTATAGAACTGGTTATGATCTCAAGTCCAACCTCAGGTGAGAACACAGACAAATGTTTAGATAAAAATAGTTGATTCCAGCTGGATTCAGCTACCTTTTAAGTAGCCAGTCCTGTAAAAGGTACCTACTTGCTGTGATGAGCACTGAGTCTCACGAGTCACTAATGCTAGATAAATATTTACTGGTGAAACCTATTCCAAAGACAAGTGATATGGCAATTTGGTGGTTTGTGGATGATACTGTGTTTTGAAAAATACCACACTGCATCCAATTCCATTGCTTCTGGTCTATACTCCTTCCTAGCCCACAGAGACTCTGAATTTGAGACGTCCTTGCTGGGCACATAGTTAGACAAGGAGCCAGTTAAAACTCACTGTTGTGGTGGGAAATAGATACATGATTGACTTAAAGTAATAAAGAAGGTAATTTCAAAAACAGAACCAAGGCTAACAAAAAAATATTTTGAAAATGACGTAAAAAAAAGTTCATGGTTCAACTAATTGTTGAAAGATTTCAGTTTAGTGAGGCACAAATGAGAAACAGCTCAGCTTTTCTCACACATAGGCTGTATCTAAACAAACTTGAATATTCATGGAACTATTTTTTTTATTATTAAGATATTTTTACTATATAGAGAACAGGCATAAAAAACTCTGTTGCATACTGGATCTCACTTTTTGCAGGTAGGTAACAGTTAGTTTTAGAAGAAATGTGATAATTAAATATAGAATCACATAGTGTTACTCAAAGCAAAAATTTTGCTTATGTAATGTTTCTTGCATTTGCTCATTGAGCCTGATATGTTCTCTATAAAGGTTTGACTATGGAATATATGAATCAGTAAATTTTCTTTCTCTTTATGGTACATATTCAAGCACATTGACTGGCCATATTTTCTTCCTACTGCCTAAATCACTCCCTAGATGTGATTTAGCTGCTTGAATATTTGTATCTAGTTCATTTTCTACTTTACTAAAGCAACGCTTTCCAAGAGTAAGGAAAAAAAAAAATGAATTCCTGAAAAGAATTAGCATATGACCAGACAGAGATTTACAAAGTTTGTGTTCAACATCTATCTTTGGCGTAGTTAGGGGTAGGGGTTGAAAGTTCAAGTCCTAAATAGTAAGTTTAATTGCTGTGTCCTGTATCTTCTTTTCATCTCTTCACTCTCCACCCTTCTCCACCCTGCTCTGGGCTCTGGAGGTTGACCTATAGGTTTCCCATCAATGGGTCTTTCTTGTCTTCAGGCTATGTGTTGGGCACAACCTCTAGGGACACTGGAAGGAATGCAGTAAGCTCACTTCATCTCTTCTACAAAGATCTGTCTCTTCCTGGTGCTTGTTTCATGTTCTCTCTTTCTTGGTCTCTCTCTCAGGGCTTTGCTCCCTCTTGTTATCCCTAAAGGCCTAGTGTGGTAACTGTACCCTGCCATTCCTGTCTCCAGAATATTGCTCTCTTACAGTTTCCTATAATCTTGCCTTCACCTTATAAATAGTCCCTTTACTATACTTTTAGCAAATTTATTGCTTCACCACTGACTATCTGATACCACCCTCAACACAAAACTCATACTACTTGGCCAGTGGATTAATGATATTTGTTGTGCATCCAATGGCTTTCAGGTACTGCTGCACTACTTATTTGCAAGATAATCAGAAAATTTATCCCCATTGTGGGACTGGGGAAGAAAAACAAACATTTATTGTTCAAAAGAGTGTAATTCAGGCATGGTTTTTGAAACTACATTAAGGTTTTTGATAAAAACCATAGTCACAGGGTCTCATGTTCTATTTATTTCCAATTTTAAAAGCACTTTGAATACACCCATGTTTCATGGTTCAGCTGAATTCAGGAAAAGTAAATACTTGTATGAGAAAACAACTTGAGTCAAAGAAGCTGTTGGGTAGTTGTGAAGAAAGGGAAATTAATCTCTCTCCCCAAATACAAACATCTGCAATACATCTATACTATATAATTTTGATATGGAGATACTGAACACATGGTCAAAAGAATTCTACACAATGTGATTATGGGGATATTCTTCATTTATCCATTGGTCTGCAAAAGATTTCGAAAAATAGGGCTACCCTTAAGCATTCCAGACAGATTTAAAGAATTCTAGAGTTTGCCAAAAATCTAGAAGATATGATACAGTCTGTTGGTCTGATAGGATATTATATACAAGGTAATTAGGTTTGTTATGTTCTATACAAGGAAGACTTTCTGATACTACTCAACTGAAAATCTCAAATCTTTCACTGGATGCCCATTTAATTATATACAGATTTACATGAGTATTACATAATAATATATTTCTTATTTTGAACTTAATGAATTGGAGCATGGTTTTAGTCTAGTTTTCATTATATTGTGATTGTAGAAAAAATTCACACGGCTTTCTGTTCATAGCACTATTGTTTTTCAGTTAGCAAATGCAGATATAACTTCTCATGTCCTCTTCTTTAAATGTTTATGTATATTTACTGAGAGACAGAGAGAGAGAGTAGGAGTGGGGCAGAGTGAGAGGGAGAGAGAGAATCCCAAGCAGGCTCCTTGCTGTCAGCATGGAGCCCCATGTGGGGTTTGATCTCATAAACTGTAAGACCATGACCTGAGCCAAAATCAAGAGTGGATGCTTAACTGACTGAGCCACCCAGATGCCCCAACATGTCCTTCTTTTTGAAGGGAATTCAGCTGCATTTTTCTATCGAAAATGGGACTTTAATAGAAATGAAAGATTTTTCTTCTACTATACATCAAAATGAGGGCTGATATTGTCCAGAGCTAAAGTAAATGGTAATGATTTCTCTTGGGTGTCTGTAACTTTATACATTCTTAAGTTTTCTTTCTTCTCTGGTATGAAAACAGAGAATATATGTATCTTGTCAATGCCCACTCTGGTAACTATTCTACCTAGACCCCTATCCTGCCACCCTATGAAACTATCCTTCCCGGCCTAAAATTCCCCCTTCCTTTCCACCACTGCATAACCAGCTTCAGTATCTATCTTAGTCTATCTTAGTCTGGCAAACCCAACCTGATGTCCCTGCAAACAGAACTTGTCATTTGCTGCTTTGACTCTGTGCTCCACATTTCTACTATGCATGTATCATACTGCAACTTTTCTATGTCTGTTTCTGGACCATCCTGTGAGTTATTTGTGGGACTGAACCTTGTCTTTGATGATTAGCAAACTCTTTAGAAAGTCAGTAGTAGGCATGCATGCTAAACTCTTCAACACTATTCTGCTTCTCATTTATGCAGAGAACATAGAATAAAATAACTTTTACTGGGTTTATGAGAACCAGAAATTTAACTTGAGTATAGTTTTTTTTTTCTACAGTGTAAGCTAAGGGAAAGAAACTATGTTTGTGATTGTATCTCCAGGAAAATGTATGTCCATTAAGAATCAGTGAATGTTTGTTAACTAAAGAAGAAATAAAAAAACACAAACTTTTACCATGTATCTTCCTTCATGATATAAAATCCATCACTTTTTCCACTAAAAAACCCCCAGTTTTTAGGGGGTCCCTGGGTGGCTCAGTGGGTTGAGCATCTGCCTCTTGATTTCAGTTCAGTTCATGATCCCTGGGTCATTAGGATCGAGCCTTGCGTCAGGCACTGTGCTGAACATGAAGCCTGTTTAAGATATTTTCTCTCTCTTTCTCTCTCTCTCCCTCTTCCTCTCTTCCCCTCTTCCCTGCTCTCTCAAAACTTAAATTTAATTTACTTAAAAAAAACACACAATTTTTAGCCTTTTGCTGACTCGTTATTTCCATTCAAGTTTGTGAGCATTTCCCCATGGATGGGGTTCACTTTCCTTTCAATATATTTCTCATTTTATATTGACTAAAAAGGAAAGGGGTGTGTGTGTGTGTGTGTGTGTGTGTGTGTGTGTGTGTGTGTTGTGTGTACACGCGGTTTATCAGGGAGGAGAAACGCCCCTTCCCTGATCATGCTGAGTTCCGCACAGTCCCTGACAGCAGTTCCACTGACCTCTGTTTCCGGAAGCGGAAGTGGAAGCGCAAGTAGGGCTGTCGCGGCACCCCCGCCGGTCTTCTCCTCTGAAGATGCCGCCCCTCATCACACAGAGTCTCCTAGAGCTCTTGCTGCCCTTCCAGATGGCGAGCTTCTCTTTTCTCCTGATCTAAGGACTTCCTTTACTGAGTACCTCAGGACCGGAAGGCTAGGCCTGGGACACCGAATTTGTTCTTGAATTTATGAACTGTGCCCCGTGAGAAACTTAAGTGCTCCTGTTCTTCAGTTGCCATTACAGATATGGGCAAAATAATCATCCTTTTTATCATCCCACAGTCCATAAAATGAACACCAATTCATGGTGTGGGCGTAATTAAAGGAAATATTAAATTAATTGGACAGACACCGATGTAAGGTCTCAACAGTAACTGACTGTGGCTAAGTGCGTTGCTTTAACTCTCAGATTGTATTTCAAATGACTATTGCTGAGAGAACTCCCAAATATATTCTTGGCCAATATGATTTCTTTTTTCTTTTCTTTTGTTTTGTTTTGTTTTGTTTTCTTTTCTTTCTTTTTCTTTTTTTAATTAAAAATAATTTTTTTTGAGAGAGAGACAGAGCAAAAGTTGGGGGGGAGGCAGAGAGAGAGGGAGACACAGAATCTGAAGCAGGCTCCAGGCTACAGGCTGTCAGCACAGAGCCTAACACGAGGCTCGATATCATGCACCGTGAGATCATGACCTGAGCAGAAGTTGGACACTTAACTGACTGAGCCACCCAGGAGCCCCCATCTTTATTTCTTTCCTTTTTTTTTTTTTTTAAGTTCACTGCTCTACTGGGCCTTGACAATTACGTTAAAAATGATATTTTGAGCCTCCCCACAATTTTTCCTATGGCCTCACTGAAAAAGTGTTTGCTTTTTTGCAAGGTTGCAGTGCTTAGAACCAGGACTAAGGATTATGGCCACTAAATTCCAAGTCTTCTTTTATATGTTTGCTTCAAAGCAGGCTTGTATTTTCTTAGTATCTTTTATTAGTGTATCAGTCATCAATAAAATAGAAGAGGATAATTCTGGCCAAATTAATAGCCATTTTTCCTGACATATCTGATAATGTCCTTTAGAGATAAAGGGTTATATGCACTTAGAATAATCTCTTGAAACTCTTTCTTCAAAAAATATATATTTTTTTGGTGAAGTCTTACGTTATCTTTCCTTTTTAAGAGTCTAGATCATGTATAATAGAGAACATAAATTCCCTTTCCAGTGACTGCTATGTTCATGCTTCTCATTTTATTTTATTCATTCTATTTTATGGATTTTGCAAAGCTGACTTTCAGTTAACCTTATGCTCCCTGAGGCTAAACTTTTGATTTAAAATTATCTGAGGCTTTGAACTCTGGATTCCCTGGTGCATACAGACCCATCTTTAGGTGACTCAGAGCTGGAAGCCCAGCTTTCAGAGTTGGCATCGACCGTGGGTGCACTAGGTGGCTGAGAGTTGGACAGTGTTATCCTGAAGCTCAGCGACTGTGCTAAGAATTCCTTGTCTAGGGCCACATGATGCTATAGACACAGCTCCAGTAGTACACAGTCCATTTCAACCTCTTCGGCATTTGGCCAAGCAATTTAGGGAAGACCTCATACCAACACCATAGACTTCTTTTTCCCTTAACCTTCAATGTTGATCATTGAGCCAATTCTGGAATATCCACTTCACCTCCCCCATCAATGCCCTTTGTTCTTATACCAAGCTTAAAAGGTTTGAGAAAGTTCCAGACCTATTGGACCCAGTAGCTCTGTCTCCCTCCCTCAGTAAGTAATTTGTATTCCTATTTCACTGCAAAGACCCATGTCATCTCTGGCAAGTCTGTTTTCCTAATTTGCCCTGAAATCTTTATCACTAGGTTTTACATTTATTCGGAGTGTTCTCCCTATAACTGAATAAGTGATTCTCTCTTATTAACCTCAAACTCAAACTCACGTGCAAATTCAAGTTTGTCTTCCATGTAAACACAATCTAAAGATAGAGGAGCCCATAATTTGAAGTTGAAACACTTGAGTTTGGGACCCGGTTCAACTTCTTGTAAATTTAGGTGACCAACTTGAAATGTGACCAGCATTATTAGTATTACATGTGTTATAACATTTTTCCCTCCTCCTTTTTATTTTCCCGTCAGTGTCTAAATCATCTATTCACGGAAATCCCAGACATGGCTTTGTGAAACACTGCTTTGATAAACTCCTTGCCCAGAGTCAAACTCCTTGGTGTAATGCCTAAGAACTACCTCATATTTACCCAAAGATATGCTTTCACATCATCATTTTTCCTTCAAAATTCTCTGCTTCCCGGATCTGCTATCTCTTGAAACCAATAACGGACTACGATTACTTCCCAATTACACACCACTCTCCTTCTCTTTGCCTTGCTTACTCCAATTATTCAAACCCAGTCTATGATGTCCCATATATCAACCTATTAATTTCATTTAATATCTAGTTGAAAAAAATCACACAAGCTAGGATTGTGCTTTATTCCTTGTCTAGAGGCCTTGTCTAGAGTCCTGAATTGCATTATTATATTAATTATTTTATAGCCCCTTCCTTAACAATTTATGCCAAAGAAAGACTTTATTTTCTTTGTCCTGATTTTCTGATACGTAATATGAAGAACATCATATTTTTTTCTCTTCTTAGGTCTTTATGGGATTTTATAGGTTAACTAAAGCATTCTGATGAGCTTCTTGAATAAAGATTAATAAAGATAAATACAGTAAAACCTTGGTTTGCAAGCATAACTCATTCCAGAACCATCCTTGTAATCCAAAGCACTTGGTATATCAAAGCAAATTTCCCCACAAGAAATGACAGAAACTCAATTCATTCCACCCAAAAATATTCATATAAAAATGATTACAATACTTTAATATAATATAAAATAATAAAGAAAATACAAAATAAAATAAAAATAAAGAAATTAACCTGCACTAACCTTTGAGAACCTTCATGACTGGTGTGAGGGAGACAAGTGAGAGGAGGATTATTGTGTAGGATGACTTTCCCTATCACTAACAGAATCACTGCTATCCATTGGCTCAATGGAATCTTTCTCTGCTTGGGGGCCTTTGTATATGCTTGCACGGAGGTTGACTACAGTACAATACTAATAACCTCTTGTCCTTTACTGTATTTAATGTAACTAGCAATAAGACAGCAGAGGAAAGGGTCCATATCTGCAGATTAGAATGAAGCAAAGCATTCCTAAGCTTATTCTTGTATGGAAAAGCAAAAGACTGTCCATAAGGGCTCTGAAATGACAAAAAGTGCACTAATGCCAGTTGTGGGCACTTTCCAATGTTCTGAAAAATCACTAATTTCTGCCAAACACCATGGCCAGAGACCAGGCATCCAAGCAAGGGAGATGATCACTCACAATCCATCGGGGAGGGGGAAGAAACCATTGGCTCAGTTGTGATCATGTGACATTCAGTGTCACTAGTATTACAAAACATCGCTCATTTATCAAGTTAAAATTTATGAGAAATGTTTGCTCATCTTGTGGAACACTCGCAGAACAAGTTACTCACAATCCCAGGTTTTACTGTATTTTTATATTTGCCTGTCAGTTTATTTCCCTGTTTATTAGTGTCATTTATATCAAACTATTCGTGAGAAATTTATTTTTTCTCAGCTTTTAAACATCAATTCATAAATGAAAGGTCAAACTGTGGCCAGTTGCCATTGTGGTGTAGATGGAGTAAAACAAACACATGTAAGTTTATGTGTATTTGTTAAATATACTAAAGAAGAAAGAAAGGAAGGAAGAAAGGAAGAAGGAAAGAAAAAAGGGAAAGATAAAGAAAATAAGAAAAGGAAGGGAAACAAAAAGAAATTCCCTAAGGCAAATGACTGAGAATTTGCTAGCAAGTTTTCAGTGAGCTCATTTACTTAAACTCTGATTTAAAGACAGAATATTTTATAATAGAACCATATATGATCCAGAAACCTAATTGCATCTTTACTCCTGGAAGCAAGTGGATGCAGAAATCCCCCTTCATCCATGGTCTTGCTTTCGCAGTTTCAGTTACCAGAGGTCAGTCCCAGCCCAGAGACAGATGACCCTCCTGATGTATCATCAGAAGTTCAGTAGTTGCCTAATGCTACATCACAATCCTTACATCATTCACCTTAAGATATCTTAAGGGAGAGAGACACTACATTCACATGACTTTTGTTATAGTATATGTTGTTATAATTGCTTTATTTTATTGTAGTTATTATTCTTAATCTCTTACTGTGCCTAATTTGTAAGTTAAACTTTATCATAGATATGTATGTACAGCACTTGTATCCCAATGTTTATAGCAGCACTTTCAACAATAGTCAAATTATGGAAAGAGCCTAAATGCCCATCAACTGATGAATGGATAAAGAAATTGTGGTTTATATGCACAATGGAGTACTACGTGGCAATGAGAAAGAATGAAATATGGCCCTTTGTAGCAACGTGGATAGAACTGGAGAGTGTGATGCTAAGTGAAATAAGTCATACAGAGAAAGACAGATACGATATGTTTTCACTCTTAGGTGGATCCTGAGAAACTTAACAGAAGACCAGGAGGGAGGCGAAGGGGGAAAAAAAAAGTTAGAGACGGAGGGAGCCAAACCATAAAAGACTCTTAAAAACGGAGAACAAACTGAGGGTTGATAGGGGGTGGGAGGCAGGGGAGGGTGGGAGGTGGGTATTGAGGAGGGCACCTGTTGGGATGAGCACTGGGTGTTTTATGGAAACCAATTTGACAATAAATTTCATATTAAAAAAATAAAGAAAAATTAAAAAAATATATGTACAGGAAAAAAGCATGGTATATATATGGTTTGGAACTATCGGCAGTTTCAGGCATCCCCTGGGGGTCTTGGAATGTATTCCCCCCATGAATAAGGGGGGCCATTTATACTGTGGTTCTGTCTGTTTTAACTCGGTCTTGAAAGAAAGAGTAACCTGCAGGCAAATAACAATATCCAGTTTATAAAATGCTTATATTTTTCCCCAAGATGAAGACCTTTTCTGTGTCTGCCAACAAGTTTTCTTTATCTGGTGACCAGTGAAGGTACCTGACAGTTTTCATAAACTGAAGAGTTATTGGGGGATATTAATTTCAAATTGAAAACCTCTAAATATGATTCAGTTTGTTTGAGCAAAAACAGTTTCACTTTTCTGAGTCCTACACTCTAGCCCTTGCGTTGATCTTGCTAATGGGTGGCAGTGTGTGATCTCTTAATCTCTTTGGGTCTCTAGTCCTTCTGGAGGTAAATCATTCCTTTTATAAATTCTATATAATAGGCATTCTTAGCCTGGTTGGATAATCAATACTTATAAAAACCTGATAAAAGGCATGACCTGCCTTCTTAATATATATACTACTTCTTTTTTTTTTTTTTTAAGATGCTCATATCTTCTGCTGGATAAGCAGCCATCGTGCAAGAATTCATGGCAATCAAGCCCCATCACCAACCTGGAACTCAGAATGTGCCCATTGTAGTCTCTCAGCCTGCATAGATAGTACGCTGGCACTTACCCTAAGCTCTGCCACTTGAATCATCTCACCTAGCCCTGGGAGTCTGTAGGTAAAGCCAGTGTCACAAAGAGACAGGGATCACTTTGGATTTATTCTGAACATTCAATGTTCCAGACCAGTGGTGAAGTATCGTGTCTGTTGGCAGTGGGGTCCTAATCAATGCCTCCTGTGCTGTGATTTTCACTATTGCTTTGGATGTTTAGCTTCCTTTGTTTTTGTAAATGATTTACAGACTCTACAATATCTTTCTAATAAATTCAGTGAAGTATCCAATATCCTTCAAGTAAATTCCTTTTTTTAAAAAAAAGCAAAGTTAATTATTTATTTTCAGACAGAGACAGTGTGAGTGGGGGTGGGAGAGACAGAGAATCCCAAGCAGGCTCCGTGCTGCCAGCGCAGAGCCCAACACGTGGCTCGAACTCACAAAACCAGAAGATCATGACCTGAGCTGAAACCAAAAGTCTGATGCCTAACAAACTGAGCAACCCAGGCATTCCCACACCCCCAGTAAATTCCTTTTCTAGGTAAATTCACCAGAAATGATCTCTGTCGTTTGCAAACAAGAGCCCCAATACACCTAAAGGTAAGAAAAAATCCAGCCTATAATTTCAGTGTTTTAACGGGCCCCCGTAAGCCCATCCACAGATTCTGCCTCCCCCTCTCAGTCTAATGGTGTTGGTGATTTTGAGGGGCTGTGGAAATGGGGGAGTAGCAGGAAGGGCTGATTAAGGATGTCTGCTCTAAAGTGCATCCAGTTTATTTTTTTAAAAAAAATTAGGGGTCTGAAAGTTTCTCAGTGCATTAATATAAGAAGAAAAGTCACGAGCTTATGAATATCAATTCTAGAAAGCCAAATTTGTTTAGGAAGTATATACTTTTCTTCCCAATTATGTACGTTAAATCTTAGTTCTTGTTCATTTTGAGCTGAGGAACAGGGCAAATCTCTGCTCACTGAACAAAGTTAATCAAGAAAGGTCCTTCGTTAATTCTTCTGTAGGATGTACTGAAGAGGTTTTAGTAGTGAGAGACAGCGCAAGCACTTACATATGGGTTATCAGTAGACTCACAGACACGTGAGTCAACACTTCTCCCACACAAGTCTTTTCACAAAGAATTTCAGGAAGTTTTACCATGTGAGTTAGTCTCCCTGATATATTCTACAAAGACAAGTTATAAAAATCAACTTCAGAATGTTTACAGAGCGAGAGATGGCCTGCTGTTGAATGTCTAAGTTAACATATAGTCAGCCTACTGCATATCTCAGTGACCAGCTAGACACAAACACTGTACAGATTTTGTTAAAATGTAAGTAATTGGCATTTGGGCTAACAAGATGAATAAGTGGGGGGTGTGTGTGTGTGTGTGTGTGTGTGTGTGTGTGTGAAAACTCTTTTCCAAAGTCATCAAACTCTCCTAGCGGAACTTACAGCAGCACTTGTGAGGCAACTATGATCATTAAAATTGTGAACAGGGGCACCTGGGTGGCTCAGTTGGTTGAGCGTCCAACTTCGGCTCTGGTTATGCTCTCGCTGTCTGTGAGTTCGAGCCCTGCGTCGGGCTCTGTGCTGACAGCTCAGAGCCTGGAGCCTGTTTCAGATTCTGTGTCTCCTTCTCTCTCTGCCCCTCCCCCACTCATGTT